>NC_056741.1:547947432-548279932 GCF_019279795.1 Protopterus annectens | reverse complement strand
TATATATATATATATATATATATATATATATATATATATATATATAGTGTGTGTATGTATATATCTATATGTATATCTGTATATGTATGTAAATGATTATGTAATAAATGGTCAATATGGTAAATGATAGACTAAAAATACATTGACCAAACATGTCAACCAGTCATTATATCAACAACACAAGTTACCAACACCCATTGAAAAAGGAAGCAAATTTCTTTTTCCTGTGTACTACCTATAACCCTGAGTAGTTTTAGTGTAACAGAAAGTTTTTTTTTTTTTTTTTTTTTTTCCAAGGCAAGGTATACAGGGTTAGGGGCAGGGGTAGTGTTCATCCCCCCACACTCCACCTTAGTAATTGGTACTACTTCTAACCTTAACCTTGCCCCTTCCCCAACCCTAACTGGTTACCTTACCTTAAAAAATTTTTTTATAACACTACCACTACACAAGACAGCTTGGACATACACCTCAATCAACAGGAACTCACCCAGTTTTTCACTTGCACAATTGGGATTTCACGCAAAAACAATAATCGTTTGAAATGTCAGGACCTGTTAGTGTGAGTCCCGAAACACAGAGACTGAATGGCCAAAGGAACGGGTCTATATTAGATCAGCGAACGCTTAAACAAGCGAACACTGATTGATCGACCTTATTTTAGCGAAAGTTAAAAATATCGAAGCAACACAAACTCAAATTTTTTCTTAGGGAAAGAATTCGGTTGTCCGTTTCTGTTGCTTCGGTATTTTCAGTCCTGTGGTGGAAAATTATGGGTCGGATTCAGATAAGTGTGCGATTGTGTGGATGTGAGTGTTAGGGTGGGTTAGGTGAGTTAGGGTTAGGGAGCGGGTGAGGTGAGTGTGCGATAGTGACGGACCTTAGGGTTAGGGTTTGGGTTAAGGTAAGTGGATAGTTAGTGGTTAAGTTTGGGAGGGTGGCCTAATGGTTAAGGTGTTTGCCTTACAAACACAAGGTGCAGGGTTTGAGTCTCACAAGGGATAATTGGCTAGGCTTAAAATGGCTCGCAAGGGCAGTTGGCTTAGTACTAATCTATGAACCTATGAACCATAGTTTAGTGTAGGGTTAGGTGTCAGATTTTAGGTGTATGTGTGTGGATTTCTGTTTGTTTGGTGTGCTTGTGTTGTGTGTATCTGTTTTGGATCAGCAACCCCCCCCCCCCCAGGGAAAAAATCGCTTATATGACAGTTTGAGATTGTAAGCTTTCACTTGTATATACATAAGGTCGATCATTCAGCGTTCGCTGATCTAATATAGACCCAAAGGAACGGCCTTGCATATACAAAGTCCAAGATGGCCATTTCTCCAAATTTTCCCTTTTCTCTGAGGTATGGCAGCCTCAGAATTGGTATCTGTAAGTTCGGATCCCCTACAACATCTGGTGCAGGAGGGCTTGCATCGTTTCAAAAAAGGAGTTTAAAGGAGAAGAGCAATGTTCTATATTCGCTCTTCTCCCGTAGTTTCAGTCTCAGTCTTTTTTCCAATTTATTGGAAGCCAGTATTTCAAGTGCCTACAGTTCACTTGATTCCATACAAGTGTGTATGTGTGTGTGTGTGTAAGTGTGTGTGTGTGTGTGTGTGTGTGTGTGTGTGTGTGTGTGTGTGTTTGTCTATATATACACACATATAAAATGTCTATACAAATGTGTTTGTGTGTACATATGTGTGTGTATATATATATATATATATATATATATATATATATATATATATATATATATATATATAAAATCAATTTGTACTAATAACTATATTTATACTGTGTGTGTTTGTGCGTGTGTGTGGGTGCATTGTGGAAAATTAATGCAGCTGACACAGTAGTTCTTGTTATAAAAATAGTTTTTATTTACTTAAAGGAAAGGCGGCTTTTGCTAAGGTAAAAATGTCATATTTGTGATGTATAACAAAATCAATAATGCCTTACATTAAATCAGGTGCTGAATACAAATGAAATAAAAGTTTTTGGTTCTGGTCCACTTCCAGGGGAGTAGGTTCTAGTTCTGTCCTCTGACAAACAGTGTTAGAAAAACTTCTGATGTTAGGTTGTCAATCTCGCCTTCATTCTTGCTGGATGGGTTCGGAGCCAATCCTCGGCTCCGACTCGGAACTTGCTAAGCTCGAGAGTTACTTTTACCAGCTCGAGGCAGCCCCATATCCCATGATGCAAGGCGGTGAATACCCAGATCTCGTTTGCCGCTTCGCTGATGAGGTACTCCTTTTACCAGCTCTTGGTAAGTGTTTTATTATACACATTTTAGTCACCCCATTCCTAAAATTTCTCTCTCTTATTAGATTTTTTGTCACTTTTAGATAACTATTTCCCTAGTTCTTTTTATTGAGTCGGGCCTTCATCCCCTCCCATCCCTTCCTGTCAGGGTGTGTGTGTGGGTTTAGTTTTTTAAACTTTTAAATTAAATTTCTGATTCTGGGACTGTGTGAGTTGTGTGTTTTCTGGAAAGCACTATGTCCAAAGAACAGAGGGTCTCAGGCTTCAAGAAGTGTGACTCGTACTGTCAGAAGATGTCTCTGACAGACTGTCACACTTCTTGTATCTACTGCCTGGGACCTCTCCACCTGCAGGACTCCTGTGCTATTTGTCACTCTTTCAGCCAGAGAGTCCTGCAGGAAAGGAGAAATAAATTAATTTTGAGAGGGCTTCTCAAACCGGAGGGCTCCCCAACCAAATCTGTTTCGGGCAAGCCCGCTAAGACTTCCAAGGCCCAGGCTTCTGCTTCGAAGCCTCCGGCCTTGGCTTCGACTCCTTTGGAGTCGAAATCGGCTCCAGCTGGAGCCGATATTATTTTGGCTAAATCTTCGGCACCGATGGCTATCGGTGCCGATACTTTAACTGCCACATTGGTGTCTGCTCCGACCACCATGTGGCTAAGGCTTCGGTATCGGCGCCGACCGGCTCCGATACCATTATTCCCTTGTCTGTATCGGCTCCGGCCGGAGCCGATACATCCTAACTGAACTTGGAGCCGAGAAGTTGTCGGCTCTGTCTGGAACCGAGGGTTCTTCGGCTCCGATGGTTCCGTCGAGGAAGTGGTACAGGTCTCCCTCTTTGGAGCCGATACTGTCGACTCCGGCCTCTCCTCTTCTTTCGGAGCGGAGCCATTGGAGCCGATCATCTAGGTCTTCCAGGCTCTCAGATCATGATTTGGCGAGAGTGGTAAGCAGATTATTAAAATCACAGGCACTAGCCCAAATGCTTCATAGTCCGTCTCAGCAGACGACTATTACTCCACACCCTCTTCAAGTTCCTCCTTCGACTCTCCCTCAGAGCTCGGAGCCGGAGTCTATGGGAATAGTCACTGCTATTGTTGCAGGGCAGATACCTCCCCTTTCTGCTCCCTCAGCTTCTACTCCGATCTCCTCCTCGAGACCTTCCTTGGAGGGATCCGGTGGTCGGGCTTCCCTGGTCTGCTCTGAGGGGGTGAGTGGCATCGGACCCTTGTCCGACCCTGCTCTTCCCCTCGGGGCTTCGGCCTTGGTGAGTTCGGCCCCAACATCTGCCTCGGAGCCTTCACTTTCGGTGGGCCCGGGAGTCCCTGTTTCTTCGGAGTGGGGTCTCTCGGATCTCCCTGGGAGGGGAGCTTTCGAAGTGATGAGGAGTGTGCTGGCCCCTGGGCTCAGTCAGCAGTCTATCCCCTTAGCTCCTCCCTCAACAGTGCCTGTAGATGTCTCTTCTCACTGTCTTGCTCCTGGACCGAGAGATCCACCGCCTCAGGTTTCCCCACTGGGAAGAACCCCCTCTTCCGAGGATTCTCCTGATCCGTCAGGAGATCCTCCGCATAAGAGGACCTGTAAGAGGAAGCACCTAGACTCCCCCAAGTCTAGTACTTCAGATACTGACTTAGATGAGTCGGAGGGGTCCCCTAGATCCCCCTCTGAGGATGTCTCTTTTTCAGACATCCTAGAACTCCTAAAACAGAGGGGAAACTGGCCTTCCATAAATCCCTCCGAGGATGAGTCGGTATACCTAGAGGCGTTCGGATCTCGACCCTCCACCTCCTGGGTGTCTCCGCCTTTCGACCCCCTCATGGAGGTGATAGCTCGGAAGGCGTGGGCATCTCCTGATTCCGTAGAACCAGTTCCCAGGAGGCCGTCTAAATTTATTACAGCCCCTTCCGAGAAGCAATTTCTTACAAAAGGTGTCCCTGTTGATGCCATGGTGGTGGCTGCCGCCACCAAGAAGGAACTTGCAGATCCTTCCGTACCAGTCCATCCTCCTAACAAGGATTCTAGGACCATGGACAGGTATGGTAAGCGGATGTTTTCCTCCGCGACCTTTGCCATGCGTTCGCTGAATTATTTATGTCACTTCACCAGACTTCAAAGGGACATCCTTAAAGAATTAGGTGAAGTAGTACAGGATCCTACAGCTGCAGGGGCTCAGGACAAGATTGCTTCCCAGCTAGGAATCCTTAACTCCATAACCAACTCCTCCATGCAGCTGATTTCGTATGCAGCAGATGGAGCGAGTAGAGCTGCAGGGACAGGAGTGGCTCTTAGACGTCAGTCCTGGATGCGGCTCTGTAATTTTGCAGATCCTTTTAAGGTGTCCTTCACAAACTCTCCCTTCGATGGATCGACTTTGTTTGGTCCTCAAGTGAAGGATACGTTGACCAGATGTGAGCAAGACGGCAAGACTCTTTCTGCCGTAGGAATCCGTTTTTCCACCCCTTCTAGACCTTACCCTAAGGGACAGAAGGGCGGAAAGATGTGGTTCCGTAAATCTCAGGGAGTCACGCCAGACACACGCCAGACACACGTGGTCAGTTTACCCCTAGGGGTAGAGGGAGTAATAATAACAGACGCCGCCCTAGAGGCAGAGGGGGTCCGCAAAACCAGGGAAGCAGAGAGTCTCTCTCTGACAAGCCCTTGCATGCATCCCTGAGGTGTTGCCTGACTGTCCATCCTTGGAGGCAGTCGGGGAAAGATTATCACTGTACCCAGAAGCCTGGCTTTCCCTTTCACAAGACAAATGGGTACAGTCGATCATATCCGAGGGTTACAAGATTCCTTTCGAGGAAAGTCCCTTCTCTCACAAAAATTCCCTTCCAGATGTTCCACCCGGTCTAAGGGAAATCGCAAAATTAGAAGTATCAAAGCTTCTACACAAAAGGGCCATTCAGCCAGTTCCAACAGACCATCCAGAGCCCGGAATCTACTCAAGGTTCTTTTTGGTTCCCAAAAAGACGGGAGATTGGAGACCAATACTGGACCTCAGCAGACTCAACAAGTCTGTAAAAAAGACAAGATTTCGCATGGTCACACTACAATCGATTTTGCCCTTCCTGGGCAAAGACAACTGGATGTGCTCTATAGACCTTCAGGATGCATACTATCACATAAAAATCCACAGACGCTCCAGAAGGTTTCTCCGCTTTCGGCTGGGGTCCAGTCATTTCCAATTCAGAGCCCTGCCCTTTGGTCTCACTACAGCCCCCAGAGTGTTCACCAAATGTATGGCAGTGGTCACGGCTCACCTGAGACGTCAAGGATTCCAGGTGTTTCCATATCTCGACGACTGGCTCCTCTCAGCCACCACCAGGCATCAACTTCTCCAAGCCAGGGATTACACCCTAAGTCTCTGCACTCAGTTAGGAATTACGATCAACTACGAAAAATCCTCCTTATTGCCCTGCCAGTCTATTACTTTTATAGGCGCAAATTTGGACACTGTTCGGATGTCAGCAAACCTCACAAGCCAGAGAATCCTAGATATCCAAAACCATGTTCGGATCATCCTTGCCAGCAAAAAGGTGCAAGCCAGACTGGTCCTAAAAGTATTGGGCCTCATGGCAGCTGCCATTACTCTTCTTCCTCTGGCCCGCTTTTATATGCGTCTCCTTCAATGGATGTTGTTCACCCAGTGGTCTTACCAACAACTTCCCGTACGTCACCAAATTCTGGTGACACAAACTTGCAAAAACCACCTATCCTGGTGGATTTCTTCTCCCCAGGGACATCAGGGCAGACCCTTTGTTTACCCAGCACCGGTAGCCGCAGTCACTACGGACGCCTCCCTAATCGGGTGGGGGGGTCATTATCAGGGCAGGATGGTTCATGGGACGTGGCAACCGTTCGAATACCACCTGCACATAAATGTCCTAGAGATGAGAGCAGTGCTTTTAACGTTGCAAGCCCTCAACGACTTTCTTCCCTTGGGAACAATTGCAGTTCACACGGACAACATGTCCGTAGTGTGGTACATCAACAAGCAGGGCGGAACCAAGTCCTACCCCTTGTGTCGAGAGGCTCTCAGACTTTGGCAATGGGCGATCTCCTCTCATCGGTTTCTGGTAGCAACGCATATCCCTGGGAAAAGCAACATTTTAGCGGACAGATTGAGCAGAGCTATACTCATGCCTCACGAGTGGTCTCTCAAACAATCTATAGTGGAGGAGATTTTTCAGAAGTGGTGCCGCCCATGTTGCGATCTTTTTGCTACTCCCCAAAATGGCAAATGCCCAGCCTTCTCTCTCTTCCCACTTCCGGGCCATCCCCCCCAGAGACGCTCTTACCCAAGATTGGCCCCAGGGACTTCTTTATGCCTTTCCTCCCTTTCCATTGGTACCACTCCAGAAAGCTACAATTTTGAGAGCCAAAATGATTCTCATTGCCCCGTATTGGCCTCGACAAATTTGGTTTCCGTTCCTTCATCGTCATCTTTTGGTGCAGCCGTGGCATCTGGACCCAGTGCCAGATCTTCTGATCCACCAATCGGGTCAGCTGCATCGGTCCATTCCTTCTCTCAACCTCACAGCTTGGTTGCTCCACTTCCTTCTTTAGCCAGGCTTCCTATGATCTCTAACCCTGTTAGGGATATCATAGTGGCTTCCCTTAAATCCTCTACTAGAAGGATTTACTCTAGCAAGTGGAACGTTTCTCCCTTTGGGCGAAATCAAGGAACATAGATCCCTTTACTGCCCCTGTTCATGCAGTTTTGGATTTTCTAGCGGAAATCTTTCACTTGGGTTCTTCATCTTCCACGGTCAAAGTTCAGTTGGCTGCAATCTCGAACTTTCATGTCGGGTTTGCAGATCACAACATTATGTCCCACAAGCTTTGTAGAGCTTTTCTGAAAGGAGTTTTTCTCCTCAAACCTCCTGTCAGGAGTCCTCCTCCTCAATGGGACCTAAATCTTGTGCTGACATCCTTAATTCTTCCTCCTTTTGAGCCAGCTGCTTCATGCTCACTAAAGTTTCTTTCGTGGAAGACACTCTTCCTTGTTGCTATTACCTCAGCTAGGAGAGTGTCAGAACTTCATGCCCTTTCTGTTCGTCCCCCATATTTGGTCTTCCACAAGGACAGAGTATCCTTGAGAACTAATCCATCCTTTTTGCCCAAGGTTGCTTCAAAAACAAATTTAAACCAATCTATTGATCTCCCTGTATTTTTTCCCAATTACTCCAACAGATCGGAACAAAAATTACATTATATTGATGTTCATCGCCAACTCCGATATTATTTGGACAGAACAAAACAATTCAGAAAGTCTGATCAGCTCTTTCTTTCCTATGCTGAAAATAAGAAAGGCCTTCCTGTTTCCAAAGTGACCTTATCTAGATGGCTATCTTCCACCATTTCTGAAATCTATCAACTTAGGGGCAAACAACTGTGCTCAAAACCTAAGGCACATTCCACTAGAGGCTTAGCCACTTCTACAGCCTTTCAGGCTAGACTACCCTTAGATACTATTTGTGCAGCAGCCACTTGGGCCACTCCTCATACCTTTGTTTCTCATTACAAATTGGATTTGGCCTCCAGGGATAGAGCCAGTTTTGGTTCTACGGTTCTCAAGAGTCTGTTCCAATGAGCCACCCAGGATAGAGGTGCTAGGGACGCGGTCCCATCCAGCAAGAATGAAGGCGAGATTGACAACCTAACATTTAGAAGTTATGTACCTACCATAACGTTCCATGTTGGTTGTCTTCTCTTGCCTTCTTTCTTGCGACCCTCCCTCCTGCCCCCTTGCCTGGACAGACCTGGATCTCCCTTGTCTCTGGAAGATTGCTTCTTTGGGCACCAGTTAGTTTTAGATTTAGTTATCTGGTTTCCCCTTACAGCCTTTTTAGGCTAATTGCTCTTCTTTCCTTAGTGGAAAGTTTTTTTTATGCTAGGTAGTTTTCCCTCTAGGTACCAAATGAGATCTGGGTATTCACCGCCTTGCATCATGGGATATGGGGCTGCCTCAAGCTGGTAAAAGTGACTCTCGAGCTTAGCAAGTGCCGAGTCGGAGCCGAGGATCGGCTCCGAACCCATCCAGCAAGAAAGAAGGCGAGAGAAGACAACCAACATGGAACGTTATGGTAGGTACATAACTTCTAATTTTCCGAAGATGATGCTCTGGCCCTCCAATTCTGTTTTAATCTTGTAACATGTCCACACTTCTCTGGTTCTTTCCTGACATTTGATTTGAGTTGCACAGTCCTTCCTTTTCTTTTTATACTCCTGTCTCTGTCACTAGTGGTTATTGTCAGTGATTCCTTAAGTTTCCTTAAAGTGTTATCTCTGCCGTTCAGAGACAGCACAAAATTATGTAGGAGAAATTAAGAAAACAGGCATTTATACACACATTCGATATTTTGAACATCTAAAATGATGAAGGCTGTGACGTCAAGATTCCCTGTTATATCAGCGAACGCTGTTTGATTGACCATTTTAAATCGAAACAGTGAAATCCCGAACACATGGAACAGCGATTTCTCCCCCCACCCCGGGGGGAAAAATCACTGGGCCGTTTTCAGGACTTTGCCATTTCCTCCACTATGGTGTGATCTTGGAGTTGGTATATTTAAGTAGGGGTGGGTGGAGGGTACAGCTCCCAACATCGGGGGGTGTGGGGACAAAGCCCCCCACTTTATCGCTGTTCCGTGTGTTTGGCATTTTGCCGTTTCGATTTTTAAGGGTCGATTATACAGCATTCCCTATTATAATATAGACCCGACGTCAACCACAAAAAAATCGAAACACCAAACCCCAGATTCAGTGCAGACATGTTCTTTGCAGAGGGGCAAGCACCCTACCCCTCCCATTGTGTTAGTAGTCCTACTGGCTGCAGCCCTTACCACTAGCATTGAAGTTTTTTCTGAACCCCTGGGAATGTCTTGTGCTCAGATTTTCAACAAGCCATTACTGGATAATTTGCATATCACTGAATCTCTGAATTGCCATTATCTACCGTGAGTGCAAATCAGCACTTTTATGTGTTAGTTTTCTCAGGCAGCCTACGTATAACATTAGCACAGTCACACTCCATTCACACACACGCACGCACACACATACACACGCGTGCACGCACACACACACTCTGACATATTCATATTTGTTACTTGTCCTTGAGTTTCTTATTTTTTTTTTGCTCCTGCGCTTGTAAATCATAGATCTTTACAGCCAGTCATTAATGCCAGACATTAGCGTTTCTTTCTTCTTATTCAGTGTATAGTCCATAGTGATGCTAGACCTGTTGTATTCATTTGTATTAACCAAGTGCAAGTAATAGTTTGAAAATTCTCCCTGCTGTTGTCTAATGCTCCTTCTGGCCTTGTCTTACAGACTTCCCCACATAGATACATCCCATTGCTCTCAGATGTTCCTGGTTTTACATGCTGCTCCTTCTTATACATGCCCCTGTCCTTTGTAAGTCATGGACCCTTGCAACTAAGGAATGATGCTAAACATTAACGTTTCATACTTCTTATGGAAAAGATGCCTTCTCACACTGGAAAAGATGCCCTCTCACACTAACTCCTAGGTTAGTGTAGAGGATTAATGCTCCTCCTTCCTTTGTCAAGGGCGCACAGTTTGAAGCCCCCCCATTTTAATTTAACATTTTTTCCAAAGATGTAGGTAATGTGTAAGGACTATCCCTGGTGATTAGTGGTGGTATGGAAAGTTAATGCTGTGCTAAAAAAGCTGTGCATGAGTGATGAGGGTACATGGTTTGAAGTTTTGTAGGTGCCTTTAGTGCAAGCTGTATAGAACCCTGGTATCTAGTGTTCCCCTGCCCCATGTCTTTTGTTTTGCAAAATATTGTTCACTTGCTTTTTAAGTACCTTTACAGCACAATGTAAATGGTTATCCATGGTGGTGTCTAGTATTCCCTCCTTCGCACATCTTACGTGCAGCAACATTTTGTTCACTTACTTAATTGCTTTTCCTGAGTGATACAGAGACTTTTCCTGAGTGATGCAGAGACTTATCCCTGGTGTCTTGTGGCCCCTCCCCCCACCAGTGCTGAAGGATTTGCTAATTAATGTGGAGGTGTGACAGACACATTTGTGTGTGTGTGTGTGTGTGTGTGTGTGTGAGACAGACACATTCATGTGTTGTGTGTGCATGTATTTATGTATGTGTGTGTGTGTGTGTATGTATGTGTATGGTTCTACCTGACTTGCAGAACATCGACAATGCAGAAGACCGATTTAGTGTGGGCTTGTAAGGATTTTGGTGTGCTTGTGTTGTGTGTGTGGTTTGTGGAATGGGGATGTGTTTTGTTTTGTATGGGTGTTGTGTGGTTTCGATTATGTCAGGTAGAACCACATACATATATATATATATATATATATATATATATATATATATATATATATATAGTTTATTTACTACCAATTTGATCGCAACTTGTACGATTTACAAAATGTAATAATCTTTGAGGAGAATCTTTGAGGAGAACCAACTTTTAAAAGAACTACAAGGGAATACTAACTTGAGGTTTATGAAACCTGATAAGGGGGGAGGTATGATGATTGTGGAGAAGACAGATTATACTAATAATATATACAGTATGTTACAGGATGATGATAAATATGAGATCTTCCTTGAATGAGATTAATATTGCTCATAAAAAATACAATTATGTTTGGAAGATTCACTTTTACAAGGTGTTATTAATGAGGAAGTTTTGGAATTCCTTCGTACTGACCATCCTAGAATCCCGATTATGTTCAGAATACTGAAGACCCACAAAAATATCACCGACCCCCTTATAGGTTAATTATTAGTTCTGAAAATAGTATGACTTATCCCTTGGGTATTTTTGTAGAAAAGGTAGTAAGGGACAATTTGAAGAACATTGATTACATCCTATGTAATTCTTGGGATTTTTTAAGTAGGATTAAAAGTGACTATTATAATGGGAATAACACTTTTGCTACAGTTGATGTTGTAGACTTGTTCACTTCGATTCCCCATTATGAGGGATTGACTTTTTTCTGTGAGGCCCTCTTGGAAGTATGTGACTTAAGTAATAACCTTCTAAATTTCGTTATGGTCCTCATGGACATTATTTTAAAAAATAATTTCTTCACATTTGAAGGTGAATTTTTTAAACAGACTAAAGGGGTGGCCATGGGTATGTTGTGCCCCCCTTTTTGCAAACTTAGTAATGTACAGATGGGAAAAAGAACATATTATTAACAGTAAATTCCCAGATCAATGGTGGACCTACCTCCGCTTCCTGGATGACATATTTATTTTTGTGGAAGAAAGATGGGGAAGTTATGGAATTTTCTGATTATATTAATGGAGTATGTAATTATTTTAAATTTACTATTACTCTTAGCAAAGATTAATTATTTGGATGTACCTGTTGCTTTGGACGGGGACAAAAAAGGTGTCACATCCAGAGTATACAGGAAGCCAACTTTCTCAAATGACTATTTGGAATATAACAGTAGTCACCCGGGTTACACAAAGAGAAATATTGTAAAAGGGCAGATGGTGAGGCTTGCCAGAATGTGTTCAAGTCAAGAGATTTGTAAGAGGGAAATGGCTACCGTGGTAAACCTCTTTATAGAAAGAGGCTACCCGACACATGCTATACCCCACATGCGATGAAGTTATGAATGATTGGGGAAAAAATTTTAAACCTTTATTAGGAACAACAACTGAACCTATAGGGAACCCTGAGGTCCAGAACAGGGACAAAAATTACAGTCAAGCATTGGTTTTAACATTTGAACTGAGTAAGGAAACTTAAACAGATAGTGAGAAGGAATTGGGTCATGTTTAAAAGTACGGACGACCTTATGGATTTTATAGGTAAACAACCTGTGTTTACTAATTATAATTAAATTTTATTGGATCACCCTATTCATTCAAGTGGCTACCAAGAGGGACCAGGAACTGTGGATCATGTGCCTACTGTCTGTAGATTTTGGGTGTTGAGTACATAGAAATAGGGTCCCCTAGGAGGAAAGTTACATTGAAAAGGGGCTCTTGTGGATCAAAGGGGTTAGTGTATGTGGCAGTTTGTCAGAACTGTCAACAGTTCTATGTAGGCAAAACTGAAAGGGCTGTCCGTAGGAGGATATATGAACACCTCTACGCTATTAGATGTGAAGATGAGAACAATGCCCTATATGGGCACTTGAAGGGGAACATACTATGTAAAACTTTTCACTTTGGGATTTTAGAAATTGTAGGAAGTGACTTGAGGGGAGGGAATTCGAAGAACAGACTTGAGAGGGAAGAGTTAATGTGGCAGTTTAGACTAAATTCTACCCATCCCCCTTGTATAAATGAGGCATGTAGTATCATGCCAGCATTGAAGTACAAGGCATTAAAGCTTTAGAAGACATTTTTTTATCAAAAAAGATTTTTAAATAAGAAATGTAATATATAAAATGTGAATCTTAGTTTTGTAATGTTGTATTATTGCACATTTAAATATTTGGAAGTGTTCTTGTATATTTTTTTGTCATTGATAAGATTGTTTTGAATTAATTTAAAAGCATTTTTAACTTTTGCCCTTACAAGGACTTCCTTACATATTGGCTCTTAATTGACAATCAACTTTAATTGTTCACCAGAGACTATAAGTATGGTATTGATTCATTTTAATTTGTTCTGAAGAAGTCTTGGGTTACAAGATGAAAGCACGTTTGACTACTGGTTTGGATTATTGTAATCAATTTTTTATCTACTTTGGAGGTTGCTGCGACACTTTGTTTTCCTACTTTTTCCACAGGAATTGCTTTGTCTGTTTATTGGTTGAAGTTTGGCAAGTTCCTACCTGTTTTTTTTTTTTTTTTTTTTTGTGCTTCGTATATATATTAGCAACATTTCGGAATATATACAATATACAGCACAACATACAAATTACTGACAGGAGATGTGAATGCCAGGGCCTGGGAAAAGAAGATCATGATTGCACTTCATGAGGGCTAGAAAGAAAGCTGCTTCCTGACTGAGTTACATCACTTCCTGAGGCTTGCTATAATGCTGTAAAACAATTTAATCTAACTGTTATAAATAAAAGGCCACTAGTTGGCTGCAACAGATAAAAAATGCTCAAACTGTACAACTATGATATAAACAGCTTGAATTGCTATGAAGGACAGAATACTCCCTGCCTGGCATATTGTAGGATGCCACTGCACTTATTAATATTACTACACACAATAACACATTTTAACCATTTTCAAAAACAAGAACTACAATGTCCGAGACTGGCCTCAAATAAACTTTAGCAGTTCCTTGTTTGACAACTCTTGCTTTTACCTTTCTCACTTTACCATCTCTGCTTAGCAACGTGTCAGTGATAAGTCCCACAGGCCATTCATTCCTGCATTTTTGACCGTCCTTCATTAGCACAACATCATTTACTTTAACATTTGGATAGTCTCTGATCCACTTTCTCCGACTTTGTAAGGTGGACAAGTATTCCCTTTTCCATCTTTGCCAGAAGGTGTCAGCAAGACTCTGAACTTGCTTTCATTGTTTTACATGAAGGCCTGCTGTTTCAAAGTTACCAGAAGGAGCCAACAAAGAGTTTGCCTTTTGAGTCAAAAGCATGGCTGGTGTAAGAACCTCAGGATTATCTGGATCGTTTGACACTGGTACTAAAGGTCTTGCATTCATAATAGCCATAACTTCCACCATAAAGGTACTTAAACTCTCATGGGTCAGATGAGTGGGCTTATCTTGGAGCAACTTTGCATTCAAGATGCATCTAGCTACACTTATTAGTCTTTACCAAGCACCACCCATATAAGATGAGTGCGGAGTATTGAAGACCCACGTGCATCCTTTGTCTTGTAGATAATCTTGTACTGCTGTATCACCTGCACACATATTAATTTCCCTACAAGCTCCCACAAAGTTTGTCCCTCTATCAGAGCGAAGTAACTTTGCCGGGCCACGGATTGAAAAGAATCTTCTCAAGGCATTAATAAAACTGGAAGCTGACATAGATTCAATTAGTTCTATATGTACAGCTCGTGTAGACAGATATGTAAAAAGTACTGCCCAGCATTTGTTGTCAGTGCTATCTCCTCTAGCGCGGTGGGTTACCACTGTCCACTGGCCAAAAACATCACTACCCACGCTAGTGAATGGTGGTTTAGGAGTCACTCTCTCTTCTGGTAAATCTGCCATTTTTTGACTTTCTAATCCCCTTCTCAGTTTACGGCAGATAACACATTTGTGAATAACTGCAGACATCAGGCGTTTACCACCAAGGATCCAGAAACCTGAAGCTCTGATTGCACCTTCTGTTATGTGATGTCCTTGATGAGCCACTTGATTATGGTAATATCTCACAATCAGTGTAGCAGTGTGATGATTGTGAGGGATGATAATTGGTTGCTTCTGTTGTTCAGTCAGTGTTGCAAAGAACAAGCGTTCACCAACTCTCAGCAGTCCATCTTGATCTATAACAGCACTAAACTTCTTGAGACTTTATTTTGGCAATGCCTTTTGCTCTTTTACGCAGTCCAGTCCTATTCCTTTTTGAAGTGTTTGTGGTGAACAGAAGAGATGATCACATTCTTTGCTTGTGAAAGTTCCTCTTAGCTAACTTGCTGATGAAAACTTTTCCAGCCTCTATGCAGAGAGCCGTCTGATTTTCTCTGAAAAATTTTGGCAATATGAATGTCTGGCTATAGTTTTCAACTAGTGTCTTCCAGTTTGAAAATCTTTCAAAACAATGTGAATGAATAGTGGAATCAAATGCTCTATTGCTGAAGCTTGCAACTGCTGGTTTAATTTCAGGATCAGCTTCAGGCTGTATGAGACAATAACCAGTAGCAGTGTCATTTGAATTGTCCTTAACTGGCTGGTAAAGAAATGAAGGGCCTGAGAACCATGTAGTGTTCTGAAAGCAGGCTGGCTGTGTTGGCCTTGTAGCATAATCAGCAGGGTTTTTCCTTTGTGGATACATAGAACCACTGATCAGGATGAGTTACTTGTCTGATTCTATTTACTCTGTTAGAGACATACAGAAAGAATCTTCTAGAGGTATTGCAGAGGTACCCCAGGACGGATTTACTGCCTGTAAAGAATTACACATCATCCAGTTCCAGGTCTATTTCATCTCTGATTAGCTCATACAGTTCTACCGCTAATACAGCTGCACATAGCTCCAAACATGGGATTATATGCGTTGGTCTAGGGCTTAACTTAAGACTTTCCCATAATGAACCCAACATGACATACACTTACTACATCAGTTGTTTTCTACTGCACCTATAGCTGTGGGTGCATCTGAAAAAATATGCAGTTCCTTTTTACAGTCTAATGTCAGTGAAACAGGCGCATAACATCTGAGTATCTTTAAGCCTTTCAAAACCTGCAAAGACTCCTTCCACTGAATCCACTCATGCAGTCTGTCTTGTAGGAGTAATGCATTCCATTCCCATTTCCCAGATGACAGTTCTGCATTCCATTCCCATTTCCCAGATGACAGATCTGCATTCCATTCCCATTTCCCAGATGACAGTTCACAGACTAAGGCCTTACCTTTTAGAGTCGCTGGTGCAACAAACCCAAGGGGATCATAAAGGCTGTTCACGGTAGCTAAGATTCCTCTTCTGGTGAAGGATTTTTCCGCTGAAGAGACCTGAAAAACAAAGCTGTCTGCTTCTAGATCCCAGCCTAGTCTTAAACTTTTCTGAAGAGGAAGGGGGTCTGTATGTGTCATTATCCAGTAACCTTTTGATGAATTCTGTGAAATCTCTCTTTACATTTGGCTTTTTTTGTAAGGTTCTATGAAGAGAGTTCAGGCGCTTCATGGCTTGTTCTCTATTACGAGGTAAACGATACCTGGGTGTGCAGAACGGCAGAGGGGCCACCCAACTGTTATTATCATCCTAGTAAGTCTCTCTATCCATGATCCGGAGAAAGGCTTGATCTTCTATGGACAGGGCTTGTTTATCATCGCCCTTTGATTTCTGGAACACTGAAACCCTTAGATTGTCAGTTTCTGTGTTAAAGCTGGTATCTTCTTTGCGTGAAGAAGAGTTCCAAAACAGTGTTAAATTATCAAAGCTTTCTTTAACAGTAAAATTGTTATGGCATGGACTGAAAAAGGATGTGCGGCCATTTGTTAACATAGACATCTTGAAGGAACTGATGGTGTTTGGCTAGTGAGCTGATCCCAGGCAAACTTCTCCTACAATGACCCACCCCAAGTCAAGTCTCTGAGCATAAGGGGCGTTGATCAGTCCATTAATTTGCTCATGCACTTTGTGTACTTATAAAATGTCTCTTCCAAGAAGCAAAAGGATAGAAGCACCAGAATTAACAGCTGGAATGAGGTGGGCAATTGGCCCGAGGTGAGGGTGATGATAAGCCACCTCTGGAGATGGAATTTCTGACTTGTCATCAGGTATCATGTCACACTCTCAGTGTATTAATAGGAATCTGTTTTCCTTATCAAAAGATTCAATAACAAAGTCTGTGGCTCTTCTGCCAGCAGTTCCCATAATACTTGCACATGTCTTTAGAGTATAGGGAGCTGCAGTTGTTTTAATGTTAAAGATAATGAAAAAGTTGGGTCTATATTAGAATCGCGAATGTTCACAATGTCAAATCTGACATTGTCGACACATAAACAGAGAAACTGCATAACATCGAAGAGGTAAATGGAAATCCACCCTGCTTAAAGCAAGTAGTTTTATTTTTTTACTTTTTGTTATATTTTTATTAGGTGTTCAATGTTACTGGACTTCGATATGGTGTCGATCATATCGTATTCGAAGTTCAGTAACTCGAGCATCTAATATAGACCCGAAAAAGTCTGACCTTGTAAGTGATTTGTTACTCTGCTCATCAAAAACTGCATAAATCTTCACTACTTTGTCTCTTTTCCCGGTGGGATACACAGTGACTAAACAAATTTTAGAACATGACTGTGGATTTTTACCTTGGCCACAGGTTTCTGTGCACTTGGACATCACTGAAGAAGGGGAATCCTCTTTTTTGCTCCCTGCCCTGATCCTTCCTGGCTTCTACCATCCCTACTGGTTGTGGAAGGTGGATCAGGGTGTAAGGCTGCTGTGTGTTTCTCACTGCCACATTCTGTGCACTCGACCGATATCTTACAGTCTTTAGCTATATGCTTAGTAGATTCACAGCACTTGAAACAGATGCCATTTTGTTTAAGAAAGGACATTCTCTCCTCAATAGGCTTACATCTAAACCCTTTACACCTTTTCAGAGGATGAGTCTTCCAGTAAATTGGGCATTGCCTATCAGGACTTTCTGTAGGGCTCACCTTGCTGCTGTCTAGACAGTTTGCAGCCCTTTTTTTTGTGTGAACACAGAAGTATTACCATGAGGTCTGGAAGGCTTTTCTGGTCTGGATGGCGGATTACTGCTGCTAATGAAGGCAAAGTTGGGGTCACTCCTTATCTTTGCTTGCTGCTGAACGAACCTAGAAAATACAAAGAAAGGGGGAAAAGCTACTCCATTTTCCTCTTTTGTATTTAGCTCCAACAGATGCCCACTTTTGTTGCAAGGTATATGGTAGTTTCTCCACTATTGGAATAGTACCACGAGCAGTGTCTAAATATGAAAGGCCTGTCAAATAGCCTTCCTCTTTAGCACACTCTATTTCTAAAAGAAGATAGCCCAGTTGTAATTTTGTATTGTCTTTATTGCTCAACTTGGGGAAGGTTTCAAGCTTTTTCAGTAGAGCACCTTCAATTGCTTCAGGTGAACCATACCTTTCTTCTAGCCTCTGCCATGCCATGTTAAGTCCTGCCAAAGGGTTAAATAAGTGTACTCTACGCATGCTTTTTGCGTGCTCTGCTGACTCTTTGCCCAACTATTTTATCATTAAGTCCAGCATTTCTGCAGCTGCCAAATTTAAGTCTCTAGTTGCACTCAGAAAGGAGGACTTCCATGCCCAGTAGTTTTCTGGACAGCCATCAAATTTGATAAAACCTGAGTTAACCATTTCTTTGCAGATAAGATACTTTGTGACATCTTGTATGTTTTGGTGTTCAAGCATGTAATCTTTAGGCTGTGGTAGTGGGAGTCCTGAATTTCCATTTCTAAGGAGCTCTGGAGGTTGTTATTTTGTTGGTTTGACACTGCTGACATCACAAGACCGACGGGGCATACCCGGGACATCTGCTGGCTTTGGGTTGGATTCTCCTTGCATAATCTTAGGTGACTGCTGGCTTGCATGCATACTAGTAAGTTTCTAGATATACTCACTTGTACATTCAGCAGAGGAGAGAGAGGTTTCTCTGGGACTTCTGGTTCTAAGTGAGTTATCTCGCTTACTGATGAATCTGCTTCCAGGTAAGCAGCGGCCTCTGCTGCTACCGCAGCAGCTGCGCTCTGGCACTGAAGAATATGTAGGTTAGCTTCCAATTCTGCCTTTTGTCGCATCACAATGGCTTCTTTTTCCGCAAATGCCAGTTGGGCACGTGCTGCATCTGCTTTGGCATTAGCTCTGATTGCTAGGGAACATGCTGAGGACATCTTACTGGATCTTGATGATTTGAAGCCATGTGACCATGTATCATCTTTTAAGACACTAGAGCTGTTCTTATTGCCATGCTGTGTCATGGGGGACATATTCTCAGATTTATACTTCTTCCCTGATCTCTCATTTTTGCAGTGCAGTGACCTCTTGTATTCAGGACTGCAAGGATCTCTTTTTCACTGTTCCATTCTCACAGCACTGTGCAAGGCGTAGTACAGCTAAACGGACAGCTTAACACTTTAAGAATATCCAATAAGTGAAAGAATCAGGGTTTCTTTTAGCTTTACTGAGATTTCTTAACTTTATAATACTTTTTTGTAAAACTGCAACACAATACAAATAGCAACATATCAGAATACATACAATGTACAGCACTTCTAAATACAAGAATTACAACATGCAAATTACTTACAGGAGATGTGAATGCCAGGGCTTGGGAAAAGAAGATCATGACTGCACTTCATGAGGGCTAGAAAGAAAGTTGCTTCCTGACTGAGTTACATCACTTCGTGAGGCTTGCTATAATGCTGTAAAACAAGTTAATCCAACTGTTATAAATAAAAGGCCACTAGATGGGAGCAACAGATCAAAAATGCTCAAGCTGTACAACTATGATATAAACTGCCTGAATTGCTATGAAGGGGAGAATAAATATATAATATAATGTGTATATATATATATATATATATACACACACATATACACACACACACATATGCATACATATATATGTGTGTGTGTGTATGTATATGTGTGTGTGTGTGTATATATATATATATGTATGTATATATATATATATATATATATATACATATATATAAACACACACACACACACAGAGTCCCCCCCCCCCCAAGCAGTAACTTGTATTCTAATCTCACTCATGGACATAATCAGTCATTCACATTCCCCCACATATACCCACACAGCTACCTTATTTGTCCCCTAACTAACCATCCTACTGTGATCTCCCTGACAGGTACAATCATATACAAACACATTCACGTACAATCACACACTCACTCAGTCACTCACCTTACACCACTCATCCCTCTGCATACACTCACGCATGCAACCACACAAACATACATACACATGCAGACAAACGCACACCCTCACCAACCCTACATCTCTGTTAAATCCTCTGTCACTTAGCCTCTAACATGATTGTGTGAACACAAGTTTTTGGCTGTATTTGTTAATACAGGTGGCCAGTGTAACGGCAGCTGAGCAATTCTCTGACTTGATTGGCTGTGTAAATGTCTTACTGGAGACATTTATTTTGTAAAGGTCATGGCTAATTAGCATGGGCCCCTCCCTCAGAATGCCTCATTAGCATTTCCAGTAAGCTGCAGAGACAGCCCACTGCGGAGGTGCACCTCCTTGTTGTTCAGCACCATTGTAGGACTTCTCTGAATTGGAAATGGCTACCATGTGGTGTGCACCAGCTTTATACCATGTTGTCGTCTTTCTGAATTTGGCCCATAATATTTTGGCAGAGCTGAGGGCATTTATTGAAAATAATATTTAAAAAAATGTATTTTTTTATTTCTTTTTTGATGGCATTTTCTTTTTTTTATGTATGAACTGAGTACAGAAACGTTTTCTTTTAGATGTCAGTACAAGAGAAGTAATTGCTGCCAGTGAGGTTTGGAAGGCTCTGATGGAGAAGAGATTTGTGACTGAATGGGAGGTCTATGGGGCCTGTGCTAGTTTTATTCTATGCATGAAACAACATTTGATGCACAAGTAACTAGCAATTTGATTTGTCAATTTTCTCTGCCTATTGTGTAAATATGTATATATAGTATGTTATGTACCAGCTGCTAATGTAACACTTTCTCACATTCAACTGCTCTTTTGTGTTCATGTTGAAGTACAATGTGATCTACATGTGTTGGTGCAGCCTTGGAAGAGAGAGGACAGGTTTGAGTGTGCATTTGGTGTTATAAGGGGTACAACACAGCAGTAAAAACAAAGCCAACAGAAGAATTTTGTATAGATGCAAACTTAATTCCAACACTGGCCATGGGCATGTAGTAATACTGATTTTTATAAAATCTGCTTTTGTGTATATATTCCTGTTCAAGCAAGTGTGTGTGTGTGTGTGTGTGTGTGTGTGTGTGTGTGTGTGTGTGCATACATCCTTTTGTGTGTGTGAATATGTATTAGAGCAATAGCTTACTGAAAGAACAGAAGGAGAGGCATCTGAATGGCATGTTACTACTGAACTGATACCCTATTTAGTCACATTTAGGACTGCCATTCATTAAATAGCATTTGAGTCACCATTTGAAAGTCTGTATGAATTCAGCATTTTGAATCTCATCATAGTTTCTTCCAGAGTCATGTAGTTGAAGGCCAGGACTCTCATTTCTGTATACTTCATTACTCATGGTGTTTAGAGGAAGGTACATTCTGATAATGTAGTTGTACAAGTAATAAGATGTAACAAGCTATAGAAAGGCAGTGTGGCAAGGTGACTGAACATATACTCCTGCCTGTTTTGAAGTTTATGCTTAAGAGAAGGATATGACACTTTGTTGAGGTGCTTCTTCTAGTGGTCATTGACAGTAGCTCACTGTCATCATCTTCTTTCGGCTGTTCCCTTTAGGGTTCGCCACAGCGGATCATCTGTTTCCATTTCCTCCTGTCCTCTGCATCTTGCTGTGTCGCACCAACCACCTGCATGTCCTCTCTCACCACATCCATAAACCTTATCTTAGGCCTTCCTCTTTTCCTGTTACTCGGTAGCTTCATCCTTAGCATCCTTTTCCCAATATACTCAGCATCCTTCCTCAGCACATGTCCAAACCAACATAATCTTGCCTCTCTGGCTTTGTCTCCAAACCTTCCAACCTGGGCTGACCCTCTAATATACTTATTCCTAATCCTGTCCACCCTCATCACACCCAGTGCAAATCTTAACATCTTTAACTCTGCCACATCCAGCTCAAACTCCTGCCTTTTTGTCAATGCCACTGTCTCCAACCCATATAACATAGCTGGTCTCACTACCCTCTTGTAGACCTTCCCTTTCACTCTTACTGGTACTCTTCTATCACAAATCACTCCTGAGACTCTTCTCCACCCACTCCATCCTGCCTGTACTCACTTCTTCACCTCTCTCCCACACTCACCGTTGCTCTGAACTGTTGATCCCAAGTATTTAAACTCATCCACCTTTGCTACCTTCTCCTTGCATCTTCACCATTCCTCTATCCTCCCTCTCATTCACACACATATATTCTGTCTTAGTCCTGCTGACCTTCATTCCTCTTCATTCCTCTCTAGAGCATATCTCCATCTCTCCAGGGTCTCCTCCACCTGGTCCCTACTCTCACTACAGATCACAATGTCATCTGCAAACATCATAGTCCATGGGGACTCCTGTCTGATCTCGTCTGTCAACCTGTCCATCACCATTGGAAATAAGAAAGGGCTCAGAGCTGATCCTTGATGTAACCCCACCTCCACCTTAAATGCATCCGTCACTCCCACCACAGACCTCACTGCTGTCACACTACCCTCGTATATATCCTGTATCACTCCTACGTACTTCTCTGACACTCCTGACTTCCTCATACAGTACCACAACTCCTCTCTAGGCACCCTGTCATATGCTGTCTCTAAGTCTACAAAAACACAATGCAACTCCTTCTGACCTTCTCTGTACTTCTCCATCAACACCGTCAGAGCAAACCTCGCATTTGTAGTGCTCTTTCCTGGCATGAAACCATACTGCTGATCACTAATCATCACGTCCCTTCTTAACCTAGTTTCCACTACTCTTTCCCATAACTTTATGGTGTGGCTGATCAATTTAATCCCTCTGTAGTTACTACAGCTCTGCACATCACCCTTATTCTTAAAAATCGGTACCAAAACACTTTTTCTCCATTCCTTAGGCATCCTCTCACTTTGCAAGATTTCATTAAACAATTTGATTAAAAACTCCACTGCCATTTCACCTAAACACCTCCATGCATCCACAGGTATGTCATCTGGACCAACAGCCTTTCCATTCTTCATCCTCTTCATAGCTATCCTTACTTCCTCATTGCTAATCCATTGTACTTCATGATGCACTATCCTCACATCATCCAACCTTCTCTCCCTCTCATTCTCTTCATTCATCAACCCCTCAAAGTACTCTTTCCATCTCCTCAACACACTCTCCTCGCTTATGAGTATGTTTCCCTCACCTTTACCTGCTGTACATCTTTCCTAGCTTGGTCCCTCTGTCTAGAAAAATGGTACAGGTCCTTTTCTCCCTCCTTAGTGTCCAACCTTTCATACAACTCTTCATATAGCTCACTGTCCAGTGATATATGTGAAGTTTGGTGAGTCAGTTCCTGGCAAAAGTCTGAAAGGAGAGGTCCTGCAGAAATTTTAATTGGGAGAATTATACCTTTAACTGCCACAAGTTTGATGTCCAAATAGTGAAGACATCAGTACTGCTATGAAGTACTGTCATTTTGTTCCATTTTTAGGTACATCTGGCTGCAGGTACCTAAATGATTTGAAGTTTTGGTTTAGGCAAGTGTGAAGTTCATTAACTTCAGACAGTATTTATTCAGAAGTTCCGCATGCAAAGTTAGTGTCAGCATAATCTCCAGTAGTGCTGTTTCTGTACAATGAGAAACAGAACACCAACTACGGACCAAGTGCAAAATCAGTCACCAGTGAAAATAAAAAGCACTCAGCTGGTGTTCGCCGACAAACATCTTTAATGCCGCAGCACACCACACCACATTGAAGGATTAACGCTTAACACAGTTCCCAGTACATTTTTGTCCAAGACTTCATCAGAATGGTTACATGCATCATTCCCCCCATTTTACACAAAAAACACTTCCTCAATCAAGCAAAACAATTCATTAAGCTATTAAGCCTAATTAACTCATTGGACATGCCACAAATACAACCAAGAACTTGCAATAAATAAAGTGCTTAAGATGAATAAAAATACTATAAAAAAAGTTCCATTAAATCATTACTGTACAATGTGCAGATGTAAAGAAGTAATCACAGCTGTTATTCTTAGGAAAGGAAAGTGCTGACTGTCATTACAAGTGTTGCTTATTTATTGCATTTTTTATATTGGTTCTACTAAAATATTGTATAAATGTTGTATTTGCTAATTTAAGTTTATATTAATGGAGGCAGAAGATGTAAAATAACTCCATTTTAGATTTATACTTTTTCCAGACATAGCTTAGTATAATAAAGTACTAATTGATAGTATTTTCTCTAGGTCACCGTATGGCTGGGATGTTGCTGCTCATGTAAGTTACTGAACACATTTTCCAGACGTTATCTGACCTCCCAGAGAATAACTTTTATTGTGGCATTCCTTCTAGGTTAAAGGACACATCCTATATGGTTGAATTTTTTTTAAAGAAAGTTTTATAAAAAAAAAAAAATTTCTCAACCACTATTAGACAGTCCGAAGAAATAATTAGAAACCATTATTTACAGACATTTTGTAAAGACCTGTAAAATCAAAAGGTTGCAACTCATGCATCAATTATTAAATAGACAAAACACCAAAAAACAATGCATAAAATTTAGTACAAGTTCAAGACATGCTTGAAGAAAAAAAAATTGTTGGTGTCACAGTTAAACCTCCTTATCATAAAAATTAAATTAATTGTCAACAGTTGCCACAGCCAAAATTAATGTGCGCATCTGCATAAGATTTTTGAATTCAATTTCTTTATTACTGTGTCTTGTCCAACATGTCCATTTCTCTTTCTTTTTATCTTTAATTTTCAGAGCCCCAACTAGAATCTCCTGTGTACATAATCCATTCATCAACCTAATTAAATCTATTCTGTTTAGAAGTGATGTTCTTCGTGTTTCACTGTTGCAGTCATTACATTTGGGTAATCTGCTGGCAGGTTGCCCTCAGTCGGCCTGAATTCCAAAGTCTTGGGTCCTGCATCAGTTGCTGTCTTCTCTTCTATGTCGTCAGGGGTATAAAACATGCAGCCAACGCCATTTTCTTTAGTCTTTCTTGCCTCGCGATGCCCGAAGCAGAAGCATTTCGTACTGAAATATTCGAGTTTGAGAACCGAAGTCTTCACTAAAGCTAAGTACCCCATTGGGGAAACTTTTTTTCTTTCTTTTTACCGAGGTCAAAAAAGTTAATAATTGTATTACTTGTGGGAAGCAAATACCTCATAATGATTTCCATTTTTACTGTATTCCTTTCTAGGCCCTGATCACAACGTGCCTGGCTGTCGGTTTGTGCTAGATTTAACCAACGCACTATTAAGCATCAGTATATTTTTGCATCAAAGTATTTTGGAAACAGATTTAACTACCCAGAAATGTCATCGGATAGCAATCTGACTACCGGAGTACATAAAAAAACACAAGACGACAAAGCTTCTCCTAAGCCAGTCGCCGGTTCGCCGGTACTCAGTGAGTTGCCTTCGAGTCGCAGGCCTCTACCGACACCCATGTGGAGTCCGGCATGCCGCAAGATACTCAAGGTATTGGACCGACGGATGTATCTCCCTCGGATGGGTCCAGAGCTGCTGAGCAGGCACCAGCTTCTGAGGGTGTATTCAGACCTCAACATTTGTACATTACACTGATGACAGTTGCTAAACCAAAGACAAAAGCAACTTCTAAAACTAAAAAAACGACGCATGAGCCACATGCACAGGCCTCCATGCCTAAAAAACAGATTATCAAAATGGCTGAAGACCTAATTACCTTGATCAGGGTTACCTATCCCCCTCCAGATAAGAGGCCTAGGCAAGACACCGATTATGAATCTTCAGATCAGGTTTCTCTGATTCCTCATGAGGATTCTGATGCTGAGGAGTCTATTCCATCTGCATCTCCTCCTGAGGATTATTCATTTGGAGAAACCTTGCATACTTTAAGGGAGCATTTTCACTGGGAGAGTCAAGACTTCTCAGAATCAAAAAAGAGGCTTAGGGATTTCCATCTTCTCCCTCAGCACAAGCCTTTCGCCATTCCCCCTGTTTTAGACATTGTGGATGATGTGTTTTCGGAGTCAAGCTTGACCCCTGACTCCTTACCTCCGGCTCCCAGTAAGCCCGACAGATATTACAGGGTCCCTGTCTCACATAAATCTTTATTTAGAAACCCTGCTGCTGATCCTGAAACTATTTCACAGGGTCCAAAGGGAGTTAAGGCCTCAACAGCAAAAAACCCTACCCCCTCTGACAGGGATTAAGGGCACTGGACAGATGGGGGATAAAAGGTTTATACATCTGCAACCTTGGCAATCAGGGCCTTAAACTGTCAATTTCATATGCTTAAGTACCAACAACCTGTTATGGGATTGCTAAAACAGAAAATTATGTTGTTTCAGAATGTGCAGAAAATAAAGAATTGCAGGAATTATTGCATGCAGCTGAACAAGTTGGAAAGCATACTTTGCAATGTGGTTTTGACTCTTTGGAGGCCTCCTGCAGGGCCGCAGTTACTGGATCTGTGATTAGGAGGCATGCCTGGTTAAAGGAACAAAATTTGCCTGACCATGTTAAAGCTAAATTGCTAGATGCACCTTTACAGCATGATTCTCTGGTATTAAGGCAAAAGAGGTTTTAAAGAAAATGGAAGACAAAGCTAAGTCTATGCAAACTGTTAAAGACTTACAAGTGCAGCCACCCAGATTCAGTAGACACTGGCCTACAAAAAATTGGTCCTTTCCTGTGTCAGACAGCGCTCAAAGGGGCAAATCCAGATGCCCTACCAGATACCAGGTGCAAGCCTCATACAGGTCAAAGCAATGGGGCGCATCCACCTCCAAATCTGTAGGAGATAAAGCGCAAACCTACAGAAAGCAATCCCAATGACTTCCCTCTGCCTACACCAAGCACTTATCTTTTGGCAGCATCCATAGGGGAAAATTAGCACTTTTTGCTCAAAATTGGCAGTTAATAACCCAGGACAAGTGAGTACTAAACATCGTATCACAGGGATACGGATTCAATTTCCACACTCTGCCAATGACAAATGGTTGGCCAGATCTGCCAAAAAATCAATTGGCAGAGGCACAGAAACAGGTTATGTTCCTCATGGATATGGGGGCCATTCAAACAGTACCAGAACAGGAAAAAGGACAAGATTTTTACTCAGGACTGTTCTTGGTACCCTGAAAGGACAAGGCCTGGCGGCCAATACTGGATTTATTGATTTTGAACACATACCTGGACATTCCAAAATTCAAAATGCTGACTTTGCAGCAGCTTCTGCCCATGCTGGGCAAGAATGCTTGGCTGGTGACTATAGGCCTAAAAGAGGCATACCTGCATGTTCCAATAAGACAGTCCTGCAGAAGATACCTCAGATTCAAGGCTGGCTTAATTCATTACCAATTCTCTTCACTGCCCTTTGGCTTATCTACTGCGTCCAGGGTCTTTACAAATTGCCTGGCACCAGTAATTGCATTTTGCAGACAAAGAAGTATGCAAATATATCCTTACTTGGACGACTGTCTCATTCAAGCAGAGAACAAGGATGTTCTTCTACGACACCTGGCTTTTGTAAAAAGGCTTCTAACATGCCTAGGGTACACAATAAACGAAAATAAATCACAACTGGTACCCTCTCAAACGATAACATTCCTGGGTGCAAGCTTGAATACAACTGCCCAGATGGCTTACCTCACGCCAGACAAACAAAGGTAACTGACTACTTACTTCAAACTGATGGCAACAAAAACCCAGTCTTCTGCAAGACAAATTCTGCAGGCTCTGGGCTTCATGGCATCCTGCATCCTACTAATTCCATATGCAAGACTGCATATGAGGAAACTTCAGTGATACCTAAAAAGTTTATGGAGTCAACATTCACACAGTCTGGAAACAATGATTCCTCTCATTCCCTGCCTGCAACAGGAGTTTCTATGGTGGGGAAAGGCCTGTCACCAAAACATGGGACAGCCCTTCACTCTACTCCCTGCCAGCCAGACCTTAACAGCAGACGCATCAGATTATGCCTGGGGGGCCCACATGGCAGGAAGATGCATTCAGGGCATATGGGCACCAAAACAAATGCATCTACATATCAACCAGAAAGAGATGCTAGCTGTTCAAATTGCCCCCCTAACAACCTTCAAAGACTTACTTCATCCAGGAAAACTACTGATAAAGACAGTACCACAGTCATGTGGTATATAAACATGCAAGGAGGCACACATTCATACCCCCTTTGCAGATTAGCCATGGCACTGTGGGACACAGCTTTGACCTACCAAATACATCTTCAAGCTCAATTCCTGCCAGGGAAACAAAACACTGGCAGACGATTTAAGCAGAAACCTTATGGATCCTCACGAGTGGAAACTAAATCCACAAGTCTTCAGCATGATAACAGAGAAATGGGGGAGCCCAGACATAGATCTGTTTGCCTCTCCTCAAAATTATCAATTGAAAAGATTCTGCACAAGGACTTATCACAGACAAGCATGGAAAGTGGACGCCCTGTCCTTCAGTTGGAAAAACCTATCAGTTTACGCCTTTCCTCCTCTGCCTTTTCTACCCAAGGTCCTCCTAAAAGTCAGACGAGAAGCCGAAGATGATATTAATTGCCCCAGACTGGCCCCGCCAATACTGGTACCCAATCCTAAGGATCTTGTCTCAATACCCAGCTCGGACCTTGCCTCAAAGACCACAACTACTGTCCCAGCAAAACAATCAGATCCTGCACAATCCAATACAGACCCTGAACTTGGCAACACGGCTAATCATGTAATCATACAAACACCTCTCAGTAAAGCTGGGATGGATGTCATTTTGGAAACCAGAAGGCCTAGTACTAGAAAATCTTATGCTGACAAATGGAAGAGAGTCTCTACTTGGAATCAAGCACAAGGAACTGATACAAGAGAACCACATATTCCACAGATATTGCAATACTTGACTGAGATGCTTGACAAAGGCCTATCTTTCTCATCAATCAAGATCCATGCCTCTGCCATTTCGGCTCATTACAATACAGAGCCACCAATCTTTTCTCATCCTTTACTTAAGCAGTATCTTAGAGGAGCCAAAAATTTAAGGCCTCCTAGATCACCATTACCTGCATGGGACCTCAATTATGTGTTGGAAAAGCTCACCCTGCCTCCATTTGAACCAGATGCTACCGCTGATATAAAGTTCTTATCATGGAAGACAGCTCTGCTACTAGCAATTACTTCAGCAAGAAGAGTTTCAGAGCTACAGGCCCTCATGGCTGTAGAGCCTTTTATCATATTTTACCCAGACAGGATGTCTTCTTCTTTTTCTTTTGGCTTTTCCTGGTTAGAGGTCGCCACAGCAGATCACCTGTCCACTCATGATTGGCAGTGGAGTTTTACGGTGTCGAGTTGCCAGCCTGGTGCCCAACCTTCCAATGAAGCCATACACACGCATACACTCACACCTAGGGCCAATTTGGAGTGTCCAATCCACCTACAGCATGTCTTTGGGATGTGGGAGGAAACCGGAGCACCCGGAGGAAACCCACGCAACCACAGGGAGGACTCTGAGGACAAATCCTACTTTTATGCCTAAGGTGGTGTCCAGTGTGGCTCTTAACCAAAAAATTCATCTGCCAACTTTTTATCCAAATCCGCAGAACAAAGGGAAGAGAATTCTGCATTCCTTGGACGTACACAGACAGCTAAGATTGTACTTGAGCAGGACTAAAGCTCTAAGAAAAACTGAGCAATTACTAGTGTCATATGCTGCAGGATCAGAAGGAAAGGCTATTTCAAAGCAGACAGTTTCAAAGTGGATAAGCCACTGCATCCATTTCTGCTACTTACATCATGGTAAACCTGTGCCCAAGGGCATTAGGTCTCATTCCACCAGAGCTGCAACTGCTTCAGCAGCCTTTCTCAGAGGAGTACCAACCAAATACATTCTAGAGGCTGCTACTTGGAGTTCTGTTCACACCTTTACAAAGCATTACCATTTGCCTCTCTACTCTAAGTCCAGGGCAGGCTTTGCCACTGCAGTGCTGCAGGGCCTTATAACCGCACCTAATGCTATTTAGCTCAAGCCTCCCAACCATAGCTTTGGGATTCTGCCCAAATGTAATGACTGCAACATTGAAACACGAAGAACATAATACAGTTGTGTACACTTACCATAAATGTAGATGTTCGAGTGTATTCACTGTTGCAGTCTAGGTTACCCTCCCGCCATCCCGCTGTCATTCTACAGTTTATCTTTCCTTCTCTATCTTCTACAACCTATGTGGTATATTTGCTTGTAGATGAAGGTAAAGTTTATTTTGGTGTGTGTATATGTATATGTATGTATGTATATAAATATATATATATATAAATATATATATATATATATATATATATATATATATATATATTGGGGCACCTGACATCGGAGGCAAGAAAAAACTAAAGAAAATGGTGTCTGCTGCATTTATACCCCTGACGACCTGACGTTATGAAAGAGAAGACAGCAACTGACGCAGGACCCAAGACTTTGGAATTCAGGCCGACTGAGGGCAACCTGCCAGCAGATTACCCAAATGTGATGACTGCAACAGTGAATACACTCTAACATCTACATTTATGGTAAGTGTACACAACTGTACTTTTCTCTTCCACTTCCTGGTCATGTATTTCTTAAGTACGATTAATGTGACCTGTAATGTTGATTATATCTTGGACCAATCTTAGGGTCATAAAAAGATAGCAGTAGCAAGAGAGTAATCTAGTACCAGTTTTCAGAGCTGTTCAAGCAAGGACTGAACCCTTAACTGCCAGTAATGTAAAGCCACAAGTTTATGTATCTTTTTATCACATCTCCAGCATGTGGGATCAACTGCTAGGAACATCTTAAGTAACCTCGAAGGAATATAAAAGCACTATTGGAGGCATTGCCATCCATAAAAATCTGTACTTAAAAGACATTGTTGTATATCTAGGATATAAGACTACTCTAATCATGTATTTTGGAAATATATGAATATATAGGTCTTGCTTTTAAATTTTCCTTAAATTGTCAGGATCTTTGGAATGCACTACAGTTACCATTCTCTAAACCCACACAATCCCTATGGTTGGGAATTCTAATCATTATCAACATTTCAATAATATTAGGCCTATCCCCTTTACTAACCGTACATAAGTTTACCAAATAACATTAAATTATTATACATTTGAAGTATTTTTTTATGTAATCCATACTCCTCCCTAGCTAAAGACCATTCTTTTGGTCTAACATCATCTAATAGCGGTTTTCAAAACATTAAGACCCTATGTTTTTAACAATTACTATGTCCTTGTCTGGTATCTTCCAAAAAGTAGCCACGAAAATAGCTGCATGTAATTTTTCGAGGGTAGAAACCTATGATGTTGTGGAGTCCAATCTCACCTTCATTTTTACGTATGGGTCCGACTCAGCCGATTTATAAGCTTCAAGACTTCTGGCTGGCTCGTGGCTAAGCAGGTATCCTATAGTGCACCAGTACAAACCCCAGATCTCATTTGCCACATCGACAAGTTCGGTTGTGCTTCTCTTAGATCTGGTTAAGTGTTAACTTTTTTCTTGCTTACATTGTTTAAGTCTGGTTCAAAGTTTATCTGTTAGTGTAGTACAATTTTTTATTGCATTGGTATTGTTAGTGTAGGTTACTAATTCGTATATAATTAGCTCCTTTGCACCCTTTGGTGCAAGCGTTGGCCTTTGGTCTGTTATTGTGCTTTGTGGTATCCTGTGTACCAGTTTCATATTTATTAGTGCGAATAGCTTGATAATGCTAGTGTTTTTTCCAGTCTACAGTTTTGTAGAGCAGTGTGGTTTTTGGTGGTTACTTGCTGGTGTTGATTATTATGGTGGTGGCGTTCGTTGTTCGAAACTCCAGTTTCAGCTTCCTCTGTTAATCTTTTAGCAGATTCAGGGTTTTCTGTGTGAAAGGGTTTTTCTGTGTGTATGTGAATTTTCACTGGTCTGTTTAAGTTAGAAGACCTAGCTGTCCCTTTCTTTCTGGACTAGGCCGTTTTAGTTAGAGGACCTAGTCCACGTGGTGTTCTTCCTTCAGGGCTAGGCCCGTTTAAGTTGGAGGACCTAGTCCTCCCTTTTACTTCTCCTTTCGTCTGTGTGAATGTCTAAAGAGGTTAAGGAGCACAAGCCTTCGAGCTTCAAGAAATGCATGAAGTGCTCCCAAAAAATGTCATTGATGGAGGGTCATGGTCTGTATGTCTGTTGCTTAGGGGCCATCCACTTGCAAGAGACTTGCTTGTTTTGTCATACCTTCTTCCCTAGAGTATTACAGGAGACAGGAGAGAAGGAACAAGCTAATTCTAAAGGGTCTTTTAAAGCCTTCTTTTGAGGAAGCCTTGTCTAGCTCTTCCTCTTCTTCCAAGTCCACTAAGTCTACTATGTCTAAGTCTTCGAAACGACCTTCTCTGGCACCGGCTGGTGTCTAGGAGCCACCTCCTAAAATGGCAAAATCGGCCTCATCGGCTCCACTGCCTTCGGAGCCAACTGAGAGCAACATTGTGGTAACAGGGTCTGATCCTAGTTTGTCGGTGCCGACCACTGAATTTATGGAACCTGTTATTCCTCCAAGATCAAGATCACCAACCATGTCCTCCAGGTCTTCCAGGAGCCTTTCGGATGAAGATGTGGAGAGGGTAGTCCTGAGACTGTTGAAGTAATCTGCTCTATCTAAATTGTTGTCGGCTCTGACCCAGTTGGTTCCAGAGCCTATGAAACCTGTTATACCCTTGATTTGTTATTCCTCATCTGAGTCAAGCTGGTGTGTCGGAGTCGGAGGGCTTGGTGCTATTGGTGGAACCCTCAGCTCCAGCTCCACTTGTGGTTGCTTCAGAGCCAAGCTCTGCTCTGACACTTTCAATGTCATTCGTTGTGTCCATGGGCCAAAGCTCTCTGGTCGGGGCTGACAGGGAAGGTTAGAATCTGTCTTCGGGTCTGAGTCTCCCTCTCGGCACTTCGGCTAGGGTGAGTTCTGACCCTGCATTTATCTCTGAGCTGATAGCTCTGGTGCCTGTGGCATCCTCTGGCTCCTCAGAGCCGGAGAGGTCGGTATTCGAGGTGATGAGCGTACTGTCCGTGTCACCAGTTGCCACCAAAGATACCAGCACTCTCCCCCTAGAGCACCCACTTCGGTCTCAGCCCCTACTCTCTCTGGAGACAGCAGAGACACTCAGCCGCAGGAGCCACCTGCTGGTGGCCCCCACTCTTCTTTGACCTCCCCAGAATACCCTTCTGAAGAGCCCCCCAGGAGGAAGACATGCAAGAAGAAGCAGGTCTAGAGGGGAACAGTAAAACGTACTCCCATGGCAGAGAGCGTTTTTCCTTCTTGATCACACCGAGTGAGTGTGTCGGACACTCCTGGTCAACAAATATAAATAAATAAATAATATTGACTCCCAGAATGAGTCTTTGACATCTGACACTGACCTCGAGGAGTCAGAAGGGTCCCCCAAGTCATCCTCTGATGTCTCCTTTGTGGACATCCTAGAGATCCTTCACCAGAGATACGGCTGGCCCACTGTTAACCCTTCTGATGAGGAGTCGGTGTATCTGAAGGCTTTCAGGTCTCAGACTTCTGCCTCTTGGGTGTCTCCACCTTTTGACGAACTGATGGATGTAGTTAGTCGAAAGGTGTGGGATACTCCCGATGCCATGGAACCAGCCTCTAGGAGACCCAACACATTTTTCTGCCCCTCCAGATAAAGAATTGTTGTCCAAAGATGTCCCCGTAGATGCCATGGTGGTGGCGGTGGCCACTAGGAAGGAGCTTGCTGAGTCGTCTTCTTCTGTCCATCCACCAAATAAGGAGTCTTGACAGCTGGGACAGGTATGGGAAGGCGTGTCTTCAGTTCAGCGGCTTTTACTCTTCTGTCCATCCACCAAATAAGGAGTCTTGACAGATGGGACAGGTATGGGAAGGCGTGTCTTCAGTTCAGCGGCTTTTACTCTTCAGTCATTGCGGCTTTTACTCTTCAGTCATTGAACTATCTCACTCACTTCATGAGATCGCAGAGGGATCTCCTTAAGGAGTTGGGAGATTCTATACAGGGTACATCTGCTGAGGGAGTCCCTGACCAGATTTCTGCTCGGATGTCTTCCGTAAATTCTATAGTTAACTCCTCCATGCGGCTTATTTCTTATGCGGCTGATGGAGCGATTAGAGCAGCGGGTTCAGGAGTTGCCTTAAGGTGTCGCTCCTGGATGCGCTTGTGTAATTTTGCGGAACCATTCAAGTCCACTTTCAACAACGCCCCTTTTGATGGGTCCTCATTGTTTGGATCTAAGGTGAAAGACACACTCAAGTCGGTTTGAGCAAGAAGGAAAAACGCTCTCTGCCGTGGAAGTACGTTTTAATGTTCCCTCTAGACCATGCCCTAAAAGTCAAAGGGGCAGTTAAATGTGGTTCAAGAAGTCCCAGAGGGTCTTTCCGGACACACAGGGTGAACCCTCCTTTAGAGGCAGAGGAGGAGGAAATTGGAGACGTTGCTCTAGAGGCAGGGGTGGTCCGCAATACCAACAAGGTCGTGATTCTTTTCGGGGATGGCCTTATCAGCGTTCCTGATATGGGGCCCGACTGCGTTTCTCTGGGGCCGGTCGGGGGTCACATTTCTTTGTATCCTGAAGCCTGGCTAAGTGTAACCCAAGACAACTGGGTACAAAGAGTTGTTACCAGAGGCTATATTGTACCCTTTTCCCTTCCACTGTTTGTTCCCAAGAAGATCCCAGATGTACCACCCAATCTCAGGGATCAGGCAACTGTGGAGATCAACAAGTTGCTCTTAAAAAGAGTCATCCAATCCGTCCCAGCAGACCAGATAGGATCCGGAACTTACTCCAGGTTCTTTTTAGTCCCAAAACGAACAGGAGACTGGAGGCCAATATTGGACCTCAGCAGATGAAACAAATCCGTGAGGAAGGACAAGTTTCGGGTGGTAACACTGCAGTTGATACTCCCTTTGTTAGGGAAAGACTATTGGATGTGCTCAATAGATCTCCAGGATGCCTACTACCATATAAAAATGGATAAGGCATCCAGGAGCCACCTACGCTTCCGTCTGGGAGCCAGTCACTATCCATGTCGTGCTCTGCCCTTTGGTCACACCACAGCCCCCAGGGTGTTCACCAAATGCGTGGCAGTAGTGGCAGCTCACCTGAGACGTCAGGGATTCCAGGTGTTTCCGTACTTGGACGACTGGCTCCTGACCGCCCCCACTAGGCATCTACTTCTCCAAAACAGGGATGCCACTCTTCAACTTTGTGCTCACTTAGGGATTTCCATAAATTGGGAAAAATGTGCATTATTGCCCTCTCAGTCTGTGATTTTTATAGGCGCAGAGGTAGACACAGTGAACATGACAGCTCGTCTCCCCGCCAAAAGGGCACAAAATGTAATAATTCAAAATTCAATGCTTTCTCCCGTTGTGGAAGGTCAAAGCAAAGTGGGTTCTTCAGCTCCTCGGGACTATGGCATCCACCATCCTATTAGTACCATTAGCCAGGTTGCACATGAGAGTTCTCCACTGGCTTCTGTTTTCCCAATGTTCCTTCCAATATCTTCCTCTGAATCACCCTATTCTGCTGACAGAATCATGCAAGGAGGACCTCCTTTGGTGGATAGCACCCAACCAGTTGACGACGGGCGCTCTCTTTGTTCATGCCCAACCCATTGCCATTGTGACCACGGATGCCTCCCAGATTGGGGGGGGGGAGGCATTATCTTGGCAGGACTGTCCAAGGCACATGGCAAGAACACGAGGCTCACCTCACCTGCATATCAATGTTCAGGAGATGAGGGCAGTGCTCTTGGCATTGCAAGCACTTCAAGACCTTCTTCCTCTTGGGAATATTGTGATACAAACAGACAACATGTCGGTAGTTTGGTATATCAACAAACAGGGCGGTACCAGATCTTACCCACTCTGTCGAGAGGCCATGTGAGTTTGGGAATGGGCGATTTCTTCCCAGCGCTTTCTGGTAGCAACGCACATTCCAGGGACGACCAGTGTGAGCCGACAACTCAGCCGGGCGATCCTACTGCCTCACGAGTAGTCTCTGAAACACAAAACAGCGGAACAGATTTTCCACAAATGGGGACAGCCTTGCTGTGACCTTTTTGCCAGTCCAGTCAATGCCAAATGCAGCAGCTATTTTCCCTCATTCCCCCTCCAGGGGAGACACCCAGAGACGCTGTAGCTCACGATTGGCCCCTGGGTCTTCTGTATGCATTTCCTCCATTTCCTCTCATTTCCAAAGTGATTCAGAAAGCCAGACGGCTGGGATGCAAGTTAATCCTCATTGCTCCTTACTGGCCTTGTCAGGTTTGGTTCCCCTTCCTCGAGCCTCTTCTGGATGATCCTTGGATTCTGGACCCAGCTCCAGATCAGTTGACTCACATGTCAGGTTCGCTACATCCCTCAAATTGACAGCGTGGCTGCTCCAGTTCCAGCCCTAGTCAGGCTTCATGATATATCTTCCTCAGTGTCACATATTCTTATGTCCTCCCATAAACCTTCAACTAGGAGACTGTATGGCAGTAAATGGAAAAGATTTTCTATTTGGGCATAGATAATGAATGTAGATCCTACACTGCTTCTATCCCTGTAATTTTGGAATTTCTCTCTGAGCTTTTTCAGCAAGGATCTGCCACTGCCACTATCAACAGTTCAATTGGTGGCTATTTCTCATTTCTATTTAGGATTTCGGACACCAATTTAATGTCTCATAAGCTATGCAAGACCTTTTTGAAAGGAGCCACTCTGTTGAGGCCACCTCTCCAAGAACCTGTGGCTTCTTGGGATTTAAATTTTGTGATGTCCAAACTGACATCTTCCCCATTTGAACCTTCTCACTCATCCTCATTGAAATTTTTGTCTTGGAAGACCTTGTTTTCACATCAGCTAGACAGGGATCTGAGTTACAAGCCTTATCTGTTAAGCCACCTTATTTGATCTTTCATAAAGGCAGGGTCTCACTGCGTACTAACCCCTCCTTTGTCCTCAAAGTTTGTTCTTATGCCACCTTAAATCAATCCATAGAACTCCCAGTTTTCTTCCCTAATCCCTGTAATGCAGCTGAATATCAGTTTCATCAGCTAGACGTTCATAGACAGCTACGTTTTTATTTGCATCGGACCAAGGAGTTTAGGAAATCAGATAAACTATTCATTTCCTTTTCTGAATCCAGATTGGGCTTACCAGTTTCTAAAGTGACACTATCTAATTGGATTTCCAGTTGCATAGCCTTTGTCTACAATTCGGAGGGCAGACCTTTACCCTTCAAGATCGAGGCTCATTCTACCAGGTCTCTGTCTACCTCTGCAGCCTTTCAAGCCAGGGTCCCACTTGATAATATTTGTGCAGCAGCTACATGGGCTACCCCTCACACTTTTATTACACATTACAAATTGGATTTAGTTTCCAGGGCTAGAGCATCCTTTGGCTCCATGTTGCTCAGGAGTATTTTACAGTGAACCACCCAAGAATAAGGCGCTAGGGATGCTGTCCCATACGTAACAATGAAGGTGAGATTGGACTACACACCATAATGAAGTTATGTACTCACCATAACGTTCCATGTTGGTAGTCCATCTCACCCTTCATTTTTACCAACCCGCCCTCCTGCCCCCATCCTGGAAGAATCTGGAGGTACTAATATTTTGACCCTTTAGTATTGGTTTGTCTGTTATGGTTATTTCTTCTAGTGAGCAGCAAACAAGATCTAGGGTTTGTACTGGTGCACTATGGGGTACCTGCTTAGCGACGAGCCAACCAGAAGTCTTTGAGCTTATAAATTGGCCGAGTTTGGCTCCGAACCCATGCGTAAAAATGAAGGGTGAGATGGACTACCAACATGGAACGTTATGGTGAGTACATAACTTCTTTTTTTGCCAGCATCATATAAACTACTGTCAATGTATTCTTCCCTGTTTTGAAGAGGTTATTACAGATCATGTAATATAGATTTATTTAACCCTTCAACTTCCTGAGGGGAATAGCCTTCCAGTTTGTTTCATAGTCTATTCTATTTGGACTGTAGGAACATTGCAGCGTAGAAGTGTATTGTAAATTTAGGGGTCATTAATCCCCAAACTTGCTGGCTCTGACAGGAGAATTAATATGCTCCAAAAACCTCGTTGATGTTTTTTTCTAAAGCCCGTTAATTGCCTGGTTAGTTATTAAAAACCTTCTTAGGGTAGAGCTGAGATAGTAGTAATACCAGTTTGTTAACCAGGTAGATCCACTAGACACATAATCCCTTTTCAGGAGCGACCGAGTAGTAATGTCTGATTAAATGACTTGCTTGAGGTCACACCGTAATTAAACGAGGTACGAGGGAATCAAACACTGTTCCACAGAAACTACATCTCATAGCTTTAACTGTTTGCAACAACTGCCTCATGGTTTAATTTTGCCAAGTCTTTTGGGTTTCTAATATTGTGACGGGAATGGACCCCAATCGTAAGTCATAAAGGTTCATGAAATTAGTATTGTTTCAGTCTTGATGTTAGTCAACAGTGCTCTTCGCAGCACTTGCAATGTGCCCAGAATTGACTCCTCCTGCAGTTCTTATGGAGTTACATGTATTGGTAGCATATCTAAAATATGACTGTAAATTCTTTTTTATGAAAACCATTGTTCCTGTCACTACTGGAACTGTCTGGGTATCTTTCTTCCACATTACCCTCATGTCTACCTGCAGATCTTGGTGTTTTGGACAGTGCAGTGGTGCAGCAGTACCGTTGGTCACCTCACAGCAAGAGGTTCTCCAGTTCGAGTCTCAGCTAGAGTGCCTTCTGTATGGAGTCTGTATATCCTCCTTGCATTCGTGTGGGTTTTGTCCGGGTACTCCGTTTTCCTCCCATGTTATAAAGACATGCATCTGGAGCGTTTCTCCCTGAGCCTTAACTGAAAATTGGCTTTGTTCAAAGTCTGACTTTCTCTGTAAACAAATGATAAATAAAATAAAAAAATAAATTTTATAAGTTTGTCTTTCTGTACTTGACACTGTATTCACTGGTTGTAGCTGTTTCACTGATCATTTTCATGGACTACTTTATCTGGTTTTCTTGCATCTGTTTTTTGAACTGTTGGAATTGGGTGATCCCATAAACTTTATCATTCTCTATAATATGCTTTGTGGCTCCTGTTTCCAATGATTCTTAGCTACTTCAATATTGTAATGTTTGCATAATCCCAATGCAGGAGTCTTGATAGATTATTATGCCTTTCAGTATACAGGTTCTCCTCCATTACTGTATCGCATTCAGCAACAAGATTTGTGACTGTTTCTAATTCTGTTTTATAAAACCTGTATATGTCTGTTTCTCCCATATGTTCAATGGACTTGGTAAACCAAAGTGCATGTAGTCCATTCTTCTGGGCCACCAACGTTAACCTTTCATCTTTTGGTTTAAATTCACCTCTCCGTAACCTTTTGTGTGTCAGATTATGATCGACATGAGGTTGTTCCAGGAGTTTTCTGTACTTGCAACGATATTTATGCCTTTTCCATATTTCTTGCCCTCTCATCTGATCCTTCACCTTATGTTCTTTCTTTTGTTTTTTGGCACATTCATTTGCTGCCTGATTTTTGTCTACTTCTGGTTTTATTTCCATTCCTACTTGATATGCTTCTGCTAAACTGAGCAAGGAAGTCATCTTAGACTTGTTCTCCTCATGTTTTAAAACTTTCAGCATAAGGTCAGCAGATATGTATGCAGTCCTATGATTGCAGATCTATACATGTAATCAAGAAGGCTTTATACCTCTTTCATAACAGAGAATATATAATCTTGGTATACACTGAGTTTCCTAAACCATTTGATAAGCATAAGCATTCTTCTTAGCATTCTTCTTGTTTTCCTGAACAACTGATCCAGTATCTTTTGTGGCCAGCCAGTCACCCGAAAACTGTAAGTTAAAACAGCTTGGACTTTATTCCTAGATGTCAGGGATGTTTTCAGTATTAATTTCAGTCTTCTAAAATATTTTGTTTGCATTTGTTCATGTCTTGTTGTTAAACCTTCATCAGTTCCCAAATATTTATAAACTCCCTCCTGCTTGAGTTCCTTTATTTCACATTCCTGTCCCAGACTGATGTTTTGGTGCTGCAACTTTCCTGCTTTAAAGGTTGCTCTCTCTGGAATATGTATCAAGACCAAATGACATTCTTGTATCGTCTGAGAGAGTTTTGACCACTTATACTTGTGTTTTCAGTTTCTCATCTAATGAGCTGTACAGCTTTACAGCTTTAAATAATACTCTTTTCACTTGGCTGTTTTCTGGGAGACAAATTGTAGCCGTGACCTAATATGTCGAATAGACAGCTGAATGGGTTAAGGGTAAGACAAGCAGCGATGAGAGTCAGCCTGGAATATCCCCTTTTTAATTTTTATCCCTGGTATGTTAATTTGTCCTTTGTCTTGGCTTAGCTGCAAAGTGGTTTGTCACTGTTTCATGGTCACTGTAATGTAATCTGTCAACGTAGGGTGTATGTTATACATCTGTAAGCACTCTTTTATCCATGAATGTGAGATGCTATCAATTGCTTTTTCCTGTTCTATCCATGCCATACTTAGATTATTCCCCTTTTTATAATTATCCATTATGACTTTATTTAGCAAATAAATGATCATTTGTTCCATATGACTTTCTTTTATAACACCTTTGTTCTGTTGACATGATGGATTTTCTTGTAAATGACTATAAACTCTATCAGCGTCACTTCCAGTGTATAGTTTATACATCGTCGGAAGGCAAGTTATTGGTCTATAGTTTTCAGAATAGCTTGCAGATTCACTCTTAAGGAGGAGTATCATTTTTCCTGTTGTTAAGCAGGTTGATGTCTGTTCGTGATGTGCATATAAATAGTTATTTTTCAGGGCTGTCTTCATGTGAAGATGTTAATACTTCTAGTCAGAAGTTAAGTACTGCATCTTGGGGTTTTCCAAGGAGCTTTTCTTAATTTTGTTTCAGTTTCTCTGCTTTATCTGAGAGACATATAAGATGTGTGGTAAAATAAACATTTGACTAGAAAAAGAAAAATGTTACAGTATAGAGTCAGACCGATCAAAAAGACAACCATTTCAAAATATGTAAGTGGAGAGATGATAGTACTCAACATTTTACATTAAAGATTATTTAATTGTCCTTCCAGCTGATTTTTAATTGTCAAACATCTGACTAGCTTGAATGCACTTGTGGAAATCTAAAATAATATCCTCCAAAACAGATATTTTAATATGTGATAACCAATTAAGCATATGCAGTAGACTTGGTGTTGGAAAAATCAGTAACTCCCAAGTACTGTAGCCACTCATGGTACTATATATATATATATATATATATATATATATATATATATATACATATATATATATATATATATATATAATGTGTGTGTGTATATGTGTGTGTGTATATATATATATATATATATATATATATATATATATATATATATATATATATATATATATATGAACTGAAGTGACAATAAAAGCATTCAATAAAATAGTAAATAACACCAACAACTCTTGTAGAACTTTAGCGCTTTCGTCTTATTTATTATCAAGACTTCTTCAGAAAGACAAGTTTCATAAGTGATGATTACTATTTTATTGAATGCTTTTATTGTCACGAAGTTCATTTCTTAGTTAAAATTTCTTCTCCTCTTCGTTCAATTTTTTTGAGTGCGGTTAATTTTAGTTATATATATGTATATGTGTATATATATATATATATATATATATATATATATATATATATATAATATGTGTCTGTGTGTGTATGTGTGTATATATGTGTATATGTATGTATATATATATATATATATATATATATATATATATATATATATATATAGGGAACTTCTCTGTTAAACCAAGGCTGTTTTATTATTAGTAATATTGTCTTTGTTTCATTTAATTGTATCTTACATAGCCCCAGAGGCTTTCACGTTTTCCACAAATGTATCCAACCATTGCAATAAATCTTCTAAATATCCTAAAAGGTCATCAGCATGTTATGACAGTACATATTTTTGATCTCCACGAGCGTATCCTCCACCTTAAAAAATCCTCAGATTACTAGCCAAAGGGTCCATGTAGGGAGCAAATAGAATAAAAGTAGGGGCATTTTTGCCATGTAACCCTGTTTATTAAAAGTATCTCTATTCCATGAAATGTTTCCCCCATTCTTTAATTATAGAACACTGGTAAACTACACCTGGCAGTCAAATTCTGAAGGGAAACCAGACTCCTTCAACACTTTAGTCATATATCCTAATTCAGAGTAGCCAGAAGTCTTCTCTGTACAAAACCAGGATGTATTTACATACAGTATCAAAAGTAGTGACTTTTTAACACCTACATTAAATTGTCATTTAAGATATAGATATATCTACATTAATAGAAAAGAAACCAAACCATATTAACATTGTCAGATTCATGCATTATACGGTACATATGTTATCTTATCATTCACTCTAGCATTACATAAATTGCTCAGTTCCTGCTTTCACTTTAAACCTCACTCCTCTTCCTGAACATTATTCTGTGTGTATTCTTCCCACAAATTCCGATCATTTCTTTGTAGTTTGTTCCTTCCCTTTTCTAAAGATCCCACCTCTAGTTCTTTTTATCTCCCTTAAAGTATTCAGTACTTCAGTTACAATTGGTTTAGATTTTGATTTCCTTTATTGGCAGCCAGTGGCATTAAACTTACTAAGAGCTTACTAATGTAGGCAGTTCAGGTTCTGTGTCCCTGCTCAAAAGAAAAACAAAAAACATTTCCTTAGTTACATCATTCATTCCCCCAGCATTTCTGACAGAGTACTCTGTGGGGGATTTTTAAAGTCTGACAACTCTATGCTCCCAAAAAACTTGTTTCCTAGTACCTCTCGCTTTTCCATGACACCTTCAGCATTTGCAGTCTACACAAGGAAAAATTCTCTAAGTCTGCTTGGGATATAAATTCCCTAGGTAAACACTTTCAAGCAAAAATGCTCAGTCTTCTGAACTTTCTCCCATACATGGGAGCATTACAGATGTCCCTTGACTGTTCCTTTGTTAATTGCCTTACTAGTCTCTTTTCCCAATCTTTTCCAACCTCCTGTGACTTATTCATATAGTTATCTTGCAATATTTTGATTCCACTTTATAATCTTGAAATACTGAAATCTCGAATTTCAGTATCTCGAGACCATAAAGTCGAATTTTTAAAATCGCGAAACTCCATAACCGTGAATCCGGAAATATCAAATTCACGGTTATGGTGTTCCGGTATTTGTTGCGGGATGTAGTGTGTGCAGCATGTATGGTTTAGTGTGTAGATTTGGCTGGTATGTAATGTAAGTGAGTATTTTGTTAGGGTTTTAAGTATTTGTTTGAGTGTATGCGAGTGTGTTTGGAAGGTTTGTGTGGGTTAGGGTTAGGGTAGGCAGGTAAAAGTATGAGTGTTTAAGTGTTGAAAATGGTGGTGTTTGTATATTTGTGATGTGTGTGTGTGTGTGAGGGTACTGTAGAGTGTCTAGTGATGAGTTTGCTGTCTTTTTCTGTTTCTTGCGATCTCGGAGTTAGTATATATAAGCAGGAGCTGGTGTGAGGGTGCTGGAGGGTTGGCCCCCCTGCTTATATGTAGTGTAGGTTTGTGGATTTGTGTTTTTGTATTTGTGTATGTTTTGTTTGTTGCAGTGTGGGTAGGATGGCGTATGTATGTTGTATGGTGTGTTTATGTTCGTAATTGTGTTTCGCTGTTTTGGGTTTTCGGGATTTCAAGCATTCGATGTTTGTCTCGAGTTACTGACATTCGAGATTTCAGTATTTAGAGATTGTAAATCGGAACCAATATTTTACATGGCCTACTAGTTATTCTTTTGTTAACTGCATATACTCTGTTCTAGACTCCACTAAAATCTCTACCAGAGCTTGTCTTTCACTTAGCACTCATTTATTCATTTCTCTTTGCCTACAGTCTGCTATCATTCTCTAGTAGGGAAGGTAGTCTCTAACTCGCAGTCCACACTTCTACTTGGCCTTATCCCATTCACCCTAACTAGTTATTTGTTCCCAGTACCTTTGTTCCTTTGTCAGTTTTCTGGAGAAATTTCTAGCCCCCTGTTGACTATTTTCTGCACCTCCTGCTTGCAGCCATCTCTATGGGCAATGTTTTCTTTTTCTATTCATGTGTTGGCTTAGTTTTTCTACACCTTTATGAATGTACTCTTTTTCTGAATTTCTCCAAATCTTTTGGGTTTCTAATACCATGATAGGAATGGACCCCATTTCTAAGTCAAAGTATGATTAAAGTTCATGAAATTAGTTTTGTTTCAATCTTTAATATCAGCCAGAAGTGCACTTTACAGCACCTGCAGTGTGCCCAGTAATGACTCCTCCTGCAATTTGTACGGAGTTACATGTTTCAGTAACATATCTAAATATGATTGTAGATTTTTTTTTTATAAGACCCATTGCTGCTGCTACTACTACTACTACTACTATTGAAACTGTCATGATATCTTTCTTCCACACTGGTCTCATTTCTGTTTGCAATTCCTGATATTTTATAACTTTGTGTCTGTCTGTATGCAAGACACTGTAGTCACGGAGTGTAGTAATTTCGGTGATCAATGCTATTTTTGTCTTCTTTTCATGGACCACTATATCTGTTTTTCTCGCATCTACCTTTTGAACTGTTGGTAATGGGTGATCCCATGCGGTGTGGACTTCATCATTTTCTGTGATGCTTTGTTGCTCATGTTTCCAGTGTTTTTCAACTACTTCAGTATTATAATGTTTGCACAATCCCCAGTGCAACAGTCTTGCCACATTATTATGCCTTTCAGTATACAGTCCTTCTGCCATTAGTATGTCACAACCAGCAACAAGACATGCAACTGTTTCCAGTTCTGTTGTACAAAACCTGCATTTGTCTGTTTCTCCCACATGTTCAATGGACTTTGTAAACCATCGTGTAGGTAGTCCACTATCTTGGGCCACCAATATTAATCTTTCATCTTTTGGTTTGAATTCGCCTCTCCTTCACCATTCCTGCACTCGATCCTGATCAACATGAGGATTCTTCCAGGAGTTTTCTGTACTTGTAACTATATTTATGCATGTATGCATTTTCCACATTTTTTGCCTTCTCATCTGATCCTTCACCTTATATTCTTTCTTTTGTTTTGTGACACATTCAGTTGCTGATTGATTTTTATCTACTTCTAGTTTGATTTCCATTCCCACTTGACATCGATATGCTTCTGCAAGACTAAGAAGGGAAGTCATCTTAGATTTGTTCTACTCATGTTTCAAATCATTCACAATGTTTGCATCTTGTGAGGTCAGCAGATATGTACGCAGCCCCACAATTGCAAATCTGTACATGTAACCAATTTCAAGGAGGCCCATGCCTCCTTTGGAATGGGGGATATATAATCTTGGCATGCACTGATTTTTATATATCATTTGATGAGCATGAAGCATCCTTGTTTTCCTGTCTAGTCTATGCAACACCTTTTGATACTCTTCTATATGGTGATTGTTATTCTGCTTGTGGATCTTCATCAGAAATCCTTTTCTCTCTCTCTCTCTCTCTCTCTCTCTCCGTATGTCTCGAACTTCTGCCTGTTGCATTATAATCCATTTCCCTTTGACTGATAACCTTCTGCTTGCATTTTGTATATGAACCTTATCTGAATAGCTCTAAAGTATCCATTCAAAACCTGTAATCCAGAGCACCTCATGTTATTAGGAAGATCTTACCATTTGCCCTCCTCGCCTTCCAGATGAATTCTTTCAGCTCTTAATTATTATCCAAACTTCTCCTGTATTCATGAAAATATCCCTGTTCTGTATATAAAACAAAAATGACTAAAACATTTTACTGTTTGTATCTTTGTGTCTTTATTCAAAATAAAGAGCTTCTAGTTTCTGTTGTATTATCTTTTGTTTAGCCTCTTCCTACATATCCTTAGCTGCCATAGCAGAACATGCACCTAAATTCCTGTTATTCTGTCCTTATAAATATGGGTATTGCTAAACCAAATCATGTGTGGGTACGTAATTTACTGCTGTAGCCTTTGTTTTATCTTCATTTATTTTATATTCCTAAAAGACTTGAAATTGTCATAAAATATTCTACAACACTGACATGTATTTTTATGGATTTATAAAAGTATAAAATAATGTCTGCAAATAAGGCTAACTTTTCTTGATTACAGTACTAGTTATATTCATGAATTTGTGAGTCCCTTATTTTCTTTGCCAGTGGCTACAAATGTAAAGCAAATAACAGAGGGGAGAGATGTCAACCCTGACTGGTTCCTCTATTCAGTCACAACTTGTTGGAGAGGAACCCTCCTGCCTTAATTCTTGCCTCTTACCCTTCATATAGACCCTCCTAATTAGCTGTATTATTCTGTCAGGGAATGCAAATGCTTCCATTGTCCTACTCATAAAATCCCGTCTGACTGTTATTTGCTTCCTGTGTATCTTATCCACCAAAAAAGCAGTAGTTTCTTACCTTCTACTTCCCTCTGGGTCATCATCATTCTGTTAGTGTTGGTCCAATGTTTGCGCTTCCTCCTCAAAACCACTCCAATTCATATCTGTCAATTTTGGGCAATATCTGTACCATTTTCTGAGCTAGTATAAACATTTTATAATCGTGATTTAAAACTGAAAAGAGTCTATGAATCTGGGTCTTAGATGTCTTTACCCTCTATGGGTAAGACAGTAACCCCAGCTTTCTTTTCCAAGATGCTGGTGATTTCCCCCTTTTAAAAATGCTGTTAAACAAAACTTCCCAGATCTTTATCACTTTTTCCCTCCTAACATCTAAACATCTATAGGAATACCATCTGTTCCTGGAGACTTCCCTGTTTATAGATTATTCATCACCATTATCACCTTATCTCTTCCTATCTTAGCTGTTAATTTTCTCATTTCGTTCTATCTTAGCTGTTGATTTTTAAGCCTCATCTTCCTGTAAATATTTCCATTTTGTCTTTTCTTAATTTCCACATTTCTGTAGTTTATGCATATTTTCAGAACATTTCCAAAATATCTCAAATACTTCTATAAGATCTCTGGTTGTTTTTCTTGTCGTAGGCTCCCTAAATTTGGAGACCACTCTTTCGCTCTGGAGGTATCAAAAAACAGTTGCTTAATAAAAACTCAATCATATTTACCCAAATACTCCCTTATTTTCCCCTTAGCCATCCGCAGTTGCTCATCTTGATTTGTGAGATTCCCCTTATTCTGCAGTACTTTAAGACTTGTCAGCCCCTCAAAGTAATACTTATTATTTCCACCCCATATTTCTATTTTATTTGTACTCTATTTTAAACTTTATTTTCATTTTATCCTATTTGTTAGGTACCTCTTATGAACACATTTGTAGCTTCCCTATTAACTCTAGAATAATTCCACCAACCATTCCTTAAATGCCTCTCTTTTTACAAAGTTGGAAAACATCAGTTTCTCATTTTTACTTCATCACTCTGCATCTTTATCTTAAGTTATCTGTTGCAGAATCTGAAATAGCTGATAAGTGGTTCGATCTTGCCATTCATTCTTTACTGATGGGTTCGGAGCTGATGGATCTGCTCCAGAACGGCTGTTTGCAAAGCTTGAGGTTTACCAGTAGTTCGAGACCAAGCCCCTTATCCCATGATGCACTGCTGGAATTACCTTAGATCTAGTTTGCCGCGGCACGGATCAGAGGTTCCAGTTTTGCTAGAGCCAGTTTTTCATCTAAAAAGCGTATTTTCGCAAGTTATTTAAAATATTTTCTCTATTGTTTCTTAGTTTATTAGTAGTAGTTTTGTATAGCTTCTTACAAGCTCCCCTTTTCCCAAGTGTTTTATTTAGCATAGTTTAGATAGTTTTAGTGACCTCGTGTTTTGGCCTAGTTAATTATCTGTATTCTTGTATATACATTAGCTAGTGCTGGCCTTTGCTTTTTTGGGCCATTGCTATTGTGTATGTGTTTTGTTACTTGTAAATTTGGCTGTTCTCTAGACTTTGTGTGGTGTTTTTGAGCTTAGGGGGTTCTTGATATTTTATATTCTGAGTGTCCATTTATTAGGCTTATGTGCTTTGTTTTAGTGTTAAGCATAAGGCATTTGTTTATTTGGATAAGCACCCAAAGTCTGGATTTAAGAAATGTCCAGACTGCAGGCAAAATATGTCTGTAACTGATGGCCATGTTCAGTTGTCTACTGCTTAGGTGATGTACATTTGCAGGAGTCTTGCAGTATTTGCCACTCTGTTTTTCCTCTAGGGTCTTATTGGAGAGGAAAAGAAAGTTAGTTGACAGAGGCTTGCTGAAGCATCCGTTTCAAGAAGCATTGAGTGACCAGGATGGGGCCAGCAAGTCCTCCAAGTCCTCAAAGTCTTCAGGGGACTCCAGGGAATCTAAACTGTCCAAGAAATTGGAATATCCTGTGACATCGGCTCCACAGATCTCAGAGCCGACTGTTTTTTCATTTCGGAGCCGGCCTACAGCTCTGGAGCCGGTGTCTGAGAGGCCTGCATCTCCACTTCTTCAATCGGCATCATCAGTGCACTCTTCTAGATCTTCTGTCAGCCTGTCGGATTTGGATATGGACCGATTGGTGCAGAAGCTCTTACGGGCACCAGGCCTTGCTAAATTATCAGCTCTGACCCTAGCGTCCGAACCGAAGACCACTACCCCGGATTTGACTGCTCCTCCTCCGAGGCATACTGGACCTTGGGAGCTGGAGGGGGCCAACCTGTTGATCGTGGAGCCTTTGGAGCCAAGACCTGCTCCAGTGTCCTCAGTTCCATCTAGTCTGATATCCTCGGCACTGACCGGGGACTCTAGGAGCTGACACTCTCCTGTCGGGTCCGGAGAGGATAGTTGCACTGACTTGTCGATGCCAACTCTTCCTCTCAGGGCTTCGACTCGGATGAGCTCATCTCCTACCTCCGGCTCGGAGCCCAAGGCCTCGGAGCGGGAGGGGATGGCAGTTCCTTCGGGTCCGTCGATTCCTTCTCATCGGAACCATGATGTCTTTAAAGCCATGAGGAGAGCTTTGTCCCTAAAGACATCCGCGAGACCAGGTCTAGCTTCCACTTCCCCCAAAGTGCCTGTGTCCACTTTTGCTTCCATCGTCCAGGCTAGGCGTAGAGACCTTGAGCCTTAGGTAGCCCCACAGGGCACCCCCTGCTCTTTTGAGACCTCCCCAGAGGCTCCCACTGAGGAGGTCCCCAGGAAGAGGTTTTGCAAGAGGAGACACTTGGACTCCCCACAGGAGTCTTTGACATCTGACACTGACTTGGATGAGTCAGAAGGGTCCCCACGATCTTCTCTGAGGATATCTCCTTTGCGGAAATACTAGAGATCCTTAGGCAGAGGGGTGATTGGCAGTCCAAAAGCCCTACTGAGGATGAGTCAGTTCTCCTGAAGGCTTTCGGGTCTCAACCTTCCACCTCTTGGGTGTCTCTGCCCTTCGATGAGCTCATGCAGCTGGTCTCTCGGAGGGCGTGGGAGTCACCGGAATCCATGGAGCCTGTCCCTCAGAGACCTAACAAGTTTATTTCTGCTTCCATAGATGAATCCTTTTTGTCCAAATTAGTCCCTGTTGATGCCATGGTGGTGGCGACGGCCACCAAAAAGGAAATGTCTGAGACTTCCTCGTCTATCCATCCTCCTAGTAGAGAGTTCAGGATCATGGATAGATATGGGAAATGCATGCTTAGTTCAGCGACTTTTACACTCTGATCCCTGAACTATTTGACCCATTAAATTAGGTTGCAAAGAGATTTCCTTAAGGAGTTGGGAGATACTCTTCAGGGTACTGTAGCTGCAGGGGCTTCCGACAAAGTTGTCGCCCAGCTTGCTACCCTAAATTCCATTGTGAACTCGTCCATGCGTCTCATGTCATATGCAGCTGATGGGATGAGTAGGGCAGCGGGTACAGGAATTGCTCTCTGAAGACATTCCTGGATGCGCTTGTGTTCCTTCGTGGAGCCCTTTAAGTCTTCATTCGTGAACACCCCTTTTGATGGCTCATCTCTCTTTTGGCCTAAAGTGAAGGAAACTTTGACTAGGTGTGAACAGGAGGGAAAGACTCTGTCTGCTGTCGGAGTCCGTTTTTCCACGCCTACTTGGCCTTACCCCAAAGGCCAAAGAGGAGGAAAGATGTGGTTCCAAAAAGCCCAAGGAGCCTTTCAGGACACACGTGGTAAACCCCCCTCTAGGGGCAGAGAAGGGGGTACCAATGGAAGACGCTGCCCTCGTGGCAGAGTGGGTCCGCAACACCAGGGTGACGGAGACCACTTCTCTGGTCAGCCCCATCAGCGGTCCTGAAAGGAGGCCCGACTGTCCTGCTCTGGAGGCAGTTGGGAGTCGCTTATCCTTGTACCCAGATGTCTTGCGAGATATAACAAAAGACAGCTGGGTACAAAGTATTATTTCCAGAGGGCATTTCATATCATTCTCCACTCCCACCTGCAAGGAGAATCCCACACATTCCACCCAAATGCAGGGAACAAGCAACTATAGAGGTCCACAAGTTGCTAGAAAGAGTCATCCAGCCTGTCCCAGCAGACCAAACAGGATCCAGAGCTTACTCGAGATTCTTTTTGGTTCTAAAGAAAACGGGACTGGAGACCCATTGTGGACCTCAGCAGACTAAACCAGTTTGTGAAGAAAGAAGTTCTGGATGGTCGCACTACAGTCTGTACTTCCCTTTTTAGGGAAAGACAATTGGATGTGCTTGATAGATCTCAAGGATGCGTACTACTACATAAAAATGGCCAGGCCATCCAGAGATCATCTGCGTTTCCAGGTGGGAGCCAGGCCATCCAGAGATCACCTGCGTTTCCAGGTGGGAGCCAATCAGTATCAATTTTGAGCCCTGCCCTTTGGTCTCACTACAGCCCTCAGAGTGTTCACCAAATGCATGGCAGTGGTCACGGCTCACCTGAGGCATCCTAGGATTCCAGGTGTTTCCGTACATAGACGATTGGCTCCTTACCTCCACCACCAGACATCAACTGATTCAGGCAATGGAATACACTCTCTCTGCAATCACTTGGGCATTACAGTCAACTCAGAAAAGTCTGCCTTGTTGCCATCGCAGCATATCGTTTTTATAGGGGCAGAGTTACACCAACCACCACTCTACGACTACCAATCCAGAGAGTTTTTCTTCTCCAGCATGTCAGCTCATTGGTATCAAAAGACAGAGCACCAGCCGCAGAAGTTCTAAAAGTATTGGGTGTGATGGCTACAGCGATCTTGGCCATACCATTAGCAAGGATGCATATGTGAATTCTTCAATGGCTGCTGTTCACTCAATGGTCTTATCAGGAACTTCCAATATCTTACATTATTTTAATTACGAACTCTTGCAAGAGAGATCTTTAGTGGTGGTTGACGTCTCCATGTAACCATAGGATGCCTCTTTGTACTACCCCGTCCAATAGCCACTGTGTCCATGGATGCTTCCCTGATAGGGTGGGGGGGGGGGCATTTTCAGGGAAAGACTGCCCAAGGCATATGGACGGATCAGGAGTCACATCTGCATATCAATGTTCTGGAGATGAGAGCTGGCATTGCAGTACTTCCAGGACTCTCTTCCTCTAGGAACGATTGCAATTCAGACAAACAAGGCGTAACCAAGTCTTTCCTCCTTTGCCGAGAAGCCCTCAGAATTTGGAAGTGGGCTATCTCCTCCCAGCGCATTATGTTGGCAATGCATATCCCGGGGAAATCTAACGTGATAGCAGACAAACTGAGCAGGGCAATATTGTTGCTGCACGAGTGGTCCCTCAAAGAGATTGCGGACATGATTTTCCGCAAATTGGGCCAGCCTTGCTGCAATCATTTTGCCAGTCACATCAACACGAAATGCAAAAGCTACTTTGCCCTGATTCCCCATCCGGGACAAGCCCCGAGAGACTCATTCGTTCACGATTGGCCCTCTGGTCTCCTCTGTGCATTTCCTCCTATCCTGTTGATAACCAGATTTCTACAGAAAGCAAACTCTCTGGGAAGGACCATCATTCTTATAGCCCCTCATTGGCCTTGGCAGATTTGGTTCCCATTTCTTCATCTTCTTCTCTTGGAGGATCCAAGGATTCTGGACCCAGTTCCAGACCTTCTGACACATCCGTCGGGTGACCTCCATCCTTCCTTGCAGTCACTGAATCTGACAGCTTGGCTGCTCCAGTTCCCCTCCTAGCCAGGCTTCATAATTTTTCCAATGAGACAAAACGGATTCTTTTGTCTTCCCATAAGCCGTCCACCAGTAGATTATATCTTAGTAAGTGGAAGAGATTTTCCGTATGGGCTGCTAAACAGAACATTGATCCTTATCAAGCTCCCTTGACGTCCATATTAGAATTCTTGACTATGGTCTTTAATAAAGGAGTGGCAGCCGCAACAGTTCGGGTCCAGTTGGCTGCTATATCTAACTTTCATCTCGGAGCTGACGGGCTAAACATAATGTCCCACAAGTTGTCCAAGGCCTTTCTCAAAGGAACTTTTCATATGAGGCCTCCAGTGAAAACTCCTTAGTCTCGTTGGAATTTAAACTTTATGCTGTCTCATAAAATTCTCCCCCCTTTTGAACCAGCATCATCTTCTGACCTCAAATTGTTGTCGTGGAAGATTATATTTCTGGTAGCTATTACTTCTGCCTGCAGTGTCACAACTTCAAACTTTATCTATCAGCCCTCCTTATTTGATTTTCCATGCTGAAAGAGTATCTCTTAGGACAAACCCCTCCTTTTTCCCCAAAGTTTGTTCAGAATCTAATATTAACCAAGTCATTGAGTTACCAGTCTTCTTCCCTAACCATTCTAGTAAATTGGAGTATATGCTGCCCAAACGTGACATTCACAGGCAGCTCAGATTTTTATTTGGACAGAACAAAAGATATTAGGAAATCAGATCTGCTCTTTGTGTCATTCTCTGAAGCCAGAAAAGGTAGACCAGTGGCTAAAACAACGCTTTCTAAATGGCTATCTGTATCACCTTTGTTTATTCAGCTGCTAATATGCCCTTACTACACAAGATTAAAGCTCACTCAACCAGAGCAGTTTCTACATATTCTGCATTCCAAGCCAAATTGCCCCTTGATAACATTTGTGCTGCAGCAACTTGGTCTGAACCTCATACGTTTATCACTCATTACAAAGTTGATAATGCCTCCAGGGACGGGGCTTCTTTTGGGTCTGTGGTCGTGAAGAATATACACCCGTGAGCCACCCGAGATTGAGGGTGCTAGGGACACTACCTATCAGTAAAGAATAAACTGCAAGATTGAACAACTTCACATTACACGTTCCATGTGAGTTGTTCCATCTCTCCTTCATTCTTGCGTCCCTCCCTCCTTCCCCCACCTGGCTGATAGTTGACCTAGAGGTTGGTCTCATCCTGGTTGCTCAATTCTTCTTCCACTCCATGGGAGGGTAGTTCACTTATATGGTTATAGTCACGCACCAAACAAGATCTGAGGTAATTCTTGCAGTGCATCGTGGGATAAGGGGCTTGGACTCAAGCTACTGGTAAACCTTGAGCTTTGCAAACGGCCGTACCGGAGCCGATCCAAAGAATGAAGAATGAAGGCGAGATGGAACAACTCACATGGAACGTTATGGTGAGTACATAACTTCTTATTAAATGTATGTCAAAGCCTTCAGTTAAATAACATGCTCCTGTGAAATATAAATTATATCCAGACAAGCCCAGTTATTGTTCCTTGGGGAATAATTTGTAAATTCTTTTTGATCACTCAGTACTGAATTCACATCTTAGTTATAAAATATTCTGACATATTTCTCTTCCAGATCCCTCTGATACATTCTCACTATTGAAAATCAAGTTCTATTCTCCACACACAAATAATATTCCCTGATGAACACTGATTATCCCCTCCCAAGAAAAAAATATAAGCTCCATAGTAGCAGTTTTTGATGAACTATAAATACATGCCAGCATATTCCTCCATTGACAATAGCCCTTTTCTGTGACAGCTGTATCATTAATGTCTTGTTTTCCCTCTTCTATCATTATTAGAGTCTCTGTTATTACTCCTTTTTTCCTTTTTCTGTGATATTCTGCTGAATGTCCATCCTGAAATCCTTTCTTTGTCAAATTCAGATGTTCCTTTCTATCCAAATGTGTTTCCCGCAACATTGCTATTTACACCCTGCATTTCTTAATATAATTCAGTACTCTTTGATTTTTGTCTATAGCTGTAAAGCATTTAAATTCCATGATGGCATGGAGAGAGTAACCAGTATGGTAGAAAGCTAGTACTCCCACCATTTATACATGAATGTGTGTTTCAACTTTTTTTTTGTGTGTGTGTATATATATATATATATTAAATACATACTAATGTTTGGCAGATTGATCTTTTAAGCAGTTGCTTCTTCTCATCTCTATTAGAACCTGTGTTGCATTTTTCATGACTTTCTACTTAAGTGAGTTCCTTCTTCTCTTCTCTGTGTGAACCTCTGCCACATTTTTCATGAATTTTTCTTCAGTGAAAACACGCAAACAAAAATAATTACATTTTCAGAACACCACATCTCATTTTAACTTAGAACATGCACATAAAAACATGCACATAAAAACTATGTATATTTTCAATAAAGGAAGTTTACTCCTCCAGATCGGATCTGTTGCCTCATATCGATGATTGCCCTTGCAGGCATTAGCTAACAAAGTTAAGATTACCCATACTAAAATGTTACAGCCTGTTCCCCTTTACACTGATTGCTCTCTGTTCCTCTCTTATCTGTTCCCTCAGATGTGAAAAACAGCTTGCATGCTTTCAGTAAACATTAACTTTTAATGATAATAAAAAGTACACTGGCTACCTTTAAATAAATAAACCAAACTGAACTATTCAGTTAAATGCATTAAAGTATTAAGACTGCTGGGAGGCTAGTACTTCTCTTTTAGTTCCCACAGTTTATAGCTTTATTTTTCACTGAACTGCTTGCCACTGTACCTTTAAATGTTACATTTCTCTCAGAGTGCGTATAATTCCCAGGATTAATTGCCTGAACCTGCAGACAGCTTGTCTCCAGTTAAAAGTAGTTAGTAATGAGAAAAAAAAATGGCCAGTAATTTTACAGATGAAAGAATCTTAGTAAATTTTACACAGAGCACAATGTACAGACTTCCACTTAACAACTGCCTGCACATATAGATTTCTTATCTTCCACTGAGACCATTTGGTAATGGGGAAAAATCAAGCTTCATGTGTTTTATGCATGCAATTAGGCTAAAATCAAAGGGTGGTTATGTCAACAGAATTCCCTGTATATTAGGTTTAAAGACTCATCCAGTGATGTTAAGATAAAGAATGCTGGATACTTAATTGTTCTCTGAAATTGGTTGTAAGAGATGTGGTGAATGAGACATCCTTTTGCATCATTTTGTTTAGTTTCTAAAAAGAAGAAAGGGTTACAGGTACCCTGACTGCTTCTTTTGCCTCTGCAAATGGGAAAAGCCCTAAGGCTGTACAGTCATCTCTGAGGGTGCCTGTGAAATAAGCATTTCCTGCAGCATGTCTTTAAAGCAATTAGTCCAGATGTTACAATGCTACCTGATGAGATCTAAACATGTAATTTTTGTTACATCAAGTAAGTTTATTGGGAATGTATCAACTTTAGCTTCAATAGAACTTGTATTGCATTGTCCTTGTCCCAGCTCTGTAGAGATGTTGCATTTAGGCAGATGGCCATTTGGAGAAGCTTACTGCTGTGTGCTGTGATTTTTACCTTTTGTTTTACTTGTAGATAGCACAAAAAGTCCAAATTATCATAGGCAAAGTCCCACCCATATCATATCCTTGCAGTAGGTCCCCCTCTATGACCCAGGAAACCCATAATTCTAAGTTAAATGTGCTGGAGGGCATCACCGTTCAACCCAACACCATATACATGGGTAACTTTAGCTACCCCTGTACAAACTAGGAAACACTCGCATCAAATGTGCAAACTGAGAAATTCTTGGACTTTGCAAGTGCAAAAAACCTAGATCACATAGTCTGCATGCCCATTAGGGACACGTACATCCTTGAAGTGGTCATCACAAATGTGGGGGAACATCGCACCCCCCTACTGTAATGTCCTCACTAGTTAAGTCTTACCATAAAGCTGTCTCCTTAAAGTAAAAAATAAAATCTGGGACACCAGTTAACCCTAGTATTTTTAAGAATTATTCTAAGGCAAACTTGCTACTGTTAATTGACATGCTGGCAAAATCTAAAACTCACCCCCAACCCTGAAAACACTGCTGCCTATATGTGGAAATCCTGTAAAATTGTGTAAATAGTTGCCTTTAGACAGCTTTACCCACCCAAAAAACGCACATGACAAACTGAAAAAACAAGCCAGTCTGGTGAATCCAAGCATCAGTAGACAAAAGGAAAAACATCATGACAAAAATTAGGAAGTGCAATGGCCTGCAAGGTAAAAACTCCTTCATCAATCTAAACTTGAAACTGAGGGTACTGATCAAATCTACCAAAGCCAAGTCTGAGGTAAAAATAGCCTCCCAGGATAAGGACAATTACATGGCTTTGTTTAGGCTGGGTCCGTTGCATCAAAGGCAATACACAGCAATGTGAAGAACTGATTGCAGATGGAGCCACGTACATTGAGACAGAAGTTATAACTGATCTACTGACCAACAAATTTAGCTCCAACTTTACCCCTCACCCCCCTCAAACACCCCTCCGTAAATACTCTCAACCATAACTTCTCCAACGTTCACTAGGGAGTAGGTCCTCAATGCATTTTCTAGGGCCAGGAACAATGCATCAGTATGCCATGATATTATCTCAGGTTGCCTTCTTAATAGCATAGAACATTACCTGTCAGGACCACTGGAATCACTATTTAGCCATAGCCTCTGGACAGGTTTTGTGCTTGGTGAGTGAAGGACAGCAGAAGACCATCTACGGAACTAGGCAACCACAGAACTATAAATTTGACTAGTTTTATATGTAAAGCCATGGAAAGAATAATCATAGACTTGATAAATGAAATGTGGACATAGAATCCAGCCAAGTTTGGCTTTGTCAGGGGCATGTCATGCCTACTCAACCTAGTGGGCTTCTTTGAGAAGGTCACCAAAGCAATGGATGAGGGTAAGACCGTGCATGCTGCCTACCTGCTCCTAGCCAAAACATTTAATGCAGTAGCATACTTGGCCATTGTAGGAAAATTCACAAAGTTAGGCATAAACCCCTTCGTTACCCACTGGATAGCTAGCTGGCTTACTGGTAAAACCATAAGTACTCTGGGTGGTGGGGGTAGGTTACCTCCACACACAAGAAAAACAGTCACTAGCTGAGTCCCCCAGGGCTTGGTACTGGAACCACATATTTTTGGCATCAACTTCGAATCAAGGCCAACATCATGGGCCTCTGGCTGAAAAAGTTTGCACATGATTGCAGACTAGGCACAAATACAGAATCCACAAAGACACTGTGATGCCCCACCACTGGCCCAGTAATCAAGGAGCCTCAATTCTCACCACTAGCACTAGTGGGTACGTACATTGGGGGGATGACAGGTGCACACACAGTATTTCCAGATGCAGCTCACTGCATCAAGTGTAATTTCCCTGAAGAGCACACAGAGACAGCAGTCAGTCTGGGGCTGGTTTTTCCCTCTTTCTCCAGCCATTGTAGGAAAATTCACAAAGTTAGGCATAAACCCCTACCTTACCCACTGGATAGCTAGCTGGCTTACTGGTAAAACCATAAGTACTCAGGGTGGTGGGGGGTAGGTTACTTCCATGCACAAAAGAAAAACAGTCACTAGCTGTGTCCCCCAGGGCTTGGTACTGGAACCATGTATTTTTGGCATCAACTTCTTCGAATTGAGGGCCTCTGGCTGAAAAAGTTTGCACATGATTGCAGACTAGGCACAGATGCAGAATCCACAAAGACACTGATGCCCCACCACTGGCCCAGTAATCAAGGAGCCTCAATTCTCACCACTAGCACTAGTGGGTACGTACATTGGGGGATGACAGGTGCACACACAATATTTCCAGATACAGCTCACTGCGTCAAGTGTAATTTCCCTGAAGAGCACACAGAGACAGCAGTCAGTCTGTGGCTGGTTTCTCCCTCTTTCTCCAGATCCCCAATACGACTCCCCACTGGCACAGCTATAGAGTTGAGATTTCAGCTGAGTGACCAAGCCAAGACCTCTAGCGCCCTGTCTGTCCAACCAGTGCTTAGTGTCCCAAGTAGCTGACACACAAATTCTGTGAGGTTTGAGTTATATGTGTACACACACACACACACACACACACACACACACACACACACACACACACACACACACACACATGGGAAAGGCTGGCACAGGTTAATACCTATGCCCCCTTCTGCCCAGTCTACAAGGTAGTTTCCCCTGTCACCAGTCACTCCTTTTTAGCTACTTTAAGGCAGTTAAAAAAGGTGTCCAGTCTTACTGTGTAATGTTACTATCAATACAAGTGGTAGTTTGACCAAGAGCAAGACTATTAGGAGTGGCCTATGCAGTGTCGCCAAATAAACATGCAAGTACTCTCAGAACCTAAATATGTCTGACAAAGATCAGCCACAATGAAATGTTTAAATATATTTAATAATAAAAGAACACAACAATACTAAATATATATGTACAGTGATATCAGAGTTCAAAATCACAGAAAATATTTAAAACAACATTGCAGGACAGTCTCAAATAAATAAAGATAACATCCAAGTTTTGCTATATTCCTAACTGTATCTAAAAAATTATACTGTATTCTAGTACACTTACTTCAGAGCAAGCAAGGCAAATATGGTGAGTAGATCTTGATGTTGTCAGGTAAAAGTCAAAATCCAGAATGCCGTCTCGGTCTCAGACACTTCTCAAATTAATATCTCAAATATTACTGCTGGGATAGCTTGCACAATGACATCATTTCTTGTCATCTGACTCTATCTCAGGTGAAAAACAACCATTGATGCAGCCAGTAGCATTTAGCATCTACCTGTGAAAATACACCCAAGGCTTTTCCTCAAATCTTGGTACTTGCTGGAAGCCATAAAACACTTGCAAAACAATGCAGAAAGTTCCCTAGTTTTAGACATTGTGTCTCCTTGCTGCCATAACGTATTAAGTTCTGCTTTTTTTCTGAAGTTAACCTCTTGTGTTCCAGTTTCCAGTGTTGAAATATATACATTCAGACAGTTACAATAGTGCATGTACATTTCTGTTCCCTTCCAGCAGGGCATGCTGTGGATCCATTCTTAAGCAGCACTTTGTAAAATACCTCTTTTGCATATGCCTGTGCAAACCATGTTATATGACATACAGTTATAATACATTTGTAACACAGGCATATGAATCTTGTTGATATTCACAAATGACATGTAATTATTTACAAAATTCTAGATAGCTGGGTTGGCAGTATCCCCTTTTGTGACCGACACAAACATCCTCCAAGAAGGACTGACACACATTAACATATGCCATTGTCACAGTCTACAACTCTGTGCTAAAAAATTGTATAATAGTATCTTGTAGAAAGGCTAATCCAGTACATTACTGCATCAATAATACATCACTAACAGTTGGGCTCATGGTCAGGGACTTGGGAATACATGAGACAGTGACTTGGCCTTTGACCATAATGTGTCTGCTGTAGTAAGGAAATCATTCAAAGTGACACAAGTTATAAACAAAGTTATGGCATCTAGATCCAGAGATGTCATTGTTGCATTGTACAATGCTCTCATCAGACCAATTATCAATGCTTCTGGTATGCATCTGATTAGACATGTGACATTTGGAGTATCCATTACCTCACAAAAATGTATGGTGCAAAAAATAAGTCCTAAGCAGCCCATCTGAAAGCTTTATCCTTGTACTCAAGTCTTCCCTGTGGACTCATCTTCATTATTAACCCCTCTTTATCCCATTTTGTACACTGGATTGGTGTTTCATGTTAACTTTCGCTACCTCCGTCGATTCCGTTTCACACTCCTGCCTTCTTTAACACTTTTGTGCCTGGCTCTCGCAGATCTTCTCTCACACAGTCCAGCTGGACGCCCTTGTTTTCTCTTGCCGCCTTTCTGTCTATCCCAAATCTTTTTCAAATGTTCCTGAACCACCATAATCTGTTCTCTTTGATTTTTTTCTGCAGTTGGAGCTACTTTAGCTTCTGTTCTAATGTCCTTATTTCATCTGTCCCACAGTGTGCATCCTACCACCCTTCTCAGGCACTGCATTTTTATCACCTCTAGCTTCCTCTTCTGCGCTGCCTTTACTGCCCAGGTTTTTGTATCATACTGGTCGTGTAGCCAAAGTGGTGCAGCGGTTAGCATTGTCGCCTCACAGCAAGAGCTTCTCCCACTCGATTCTTGGCTGGAGCACCTTCTGTGTGGAGTCTGCATGTCCACCCCATGGTCAAGTGAATTTAAAGACATGCAGGTAGGTGCAAGCATATGTGGGTGTGCCTTCTTTGAAGGTTGGGTGTTCGCTTGGCAACTCAGCACAGTAAAATCCACTGCCAGTCATTAGCAAACCGGAGTTCCGCTGTGGCGACCCCTAACCAGGAAAAGCTGAAAGACATCCATCCACAGTAGTGCTGGTCGCACTACTGTTTAGTACACCTTACTTTTCAGCTTCTTTGGCATTCTTCTGTCATACGCTACACTTTGCATTGTAGCCAGGTTGGCTGCAGCCCATCTGATTCTTGCTTTGACCTCTTCATTAAGACTTCCCTTCTCAACCACCCTTCCCAGGTACTTGAATCTTAACTTTTTCCATCGTCTTCCCTTATATCTCAGTTCTCAGCTTTTTCTGATTTCCCAATTTACTGCCATTACCACTGTCTTATAGGTTCATAGGTTGGTACTAGGCCATCGGCCCTAGGGCCTATACAACCCTAGCCATAACAATTCCCTGGCTACCCACAGCATTTACTTCCCTGGACCCCTGTCTAGCAGGGCGACTGACGTGATCCCCGGGGTGAATTTCCTATTTCCCATCCAATCATCAAGGTTCAATTTGAAGAAGGCCAAAGAGGCACTCTGCTTGACATGTATGGGCAGTCTAGTCCAGAGTCTGGGGAGTCTCTAGGTCAGGAACCTATCCTTCCAACATGTTTTGTTCATTGTGATGACAAGGTTTAGATCCCTGGAGCATGTCTCTCTGGGGGATTGGGATTTCTTTAAGTGTAGCATGTCCAACAGCTCTTAGTTTGACATGGCCTTGTATGTTAAGCAGAGATCGCCTGTGAGTAGACGATATGCGACAGAGTATAGGTGGTGTTTTTTTAGATGGTCAGCATAGGGCATCTGCTTTAGGCCAGTGATTCTTTTAGTGAGGTATTTCTGCGGCCTTTCAAGTTGTTGATGTCTTGAGAGGTACATACCAAATGGGACGTTGTATTCTATAATGGGTCTAATGAGGGATGAGTACAGTGGGACAATGACCTCCTTTTTTCTGGATGAAAAGCCCTTAGTGATGAGGTGTGCCACATAGAAGAATTTCCTGACTGTTGTGGCGATGTGGTTATTGAAGGTGAGACCACTGTCCACCTGTGTCCCTAAGTCTCTTATCACACTTTCGGTGTTTCGTGTACTGCCACCTATGTGGTAATTCACAGGTACATGTTTTTTTTCCAAAGGGGATAACTATACATTTCTTGGCATTGAGCCAAGAATGGCTCTGGCACCAAGCATCTGTTTCTGTAAGGACCTTTTGTACAATGTCCATATCATTTGGGTATTCAGTAATGGCTCCCAGTTTGGAGTAATCTGCGAACTTTGTTAGCCAGAGTCCCTTAGTGTTGGGCTGTACTTCAGAGAAGTAGATGCCAAACAAGAGTGGTCCCGGGACTGAACCTTGAGGTACTCCACTTGTCTGGAGCTGGATTTGGAGTCGGCTACAGTGTGGTTTCTGTCAGTAAGCCAGATGGCAACCCATCAAGTGACGTAGGGAGTAATGTCCAGCTTAGTATGTTTATGTATAATTCCAGAGTGGGGGATGGTGTCTAAGGCCTTGGCAAGGTCCAGATAGGCTGTGTGGACCACCTTACCTTTGTCCACGGCTCTGGAGACTGATTTGAAGAAGTCAGTCAGGTTCAGGAGACAAGATCGGCCCTTCACGAACCCAAACTGCATGGGGTCCAGTGTTTTAAAGGTTGACAATGTCTTTGTTTATAAATTCCATGATAATACGTTCCATGGCCTTGCAGATCAGGCTTGTCAGACTGATGGGGCAGTAGTTCCTGGGATCTAAGGTGGATCCCCCCTTGGGGAATGGGATAACTGTAGCTGTGCACCACTAAGTGGGCATGAAGCCTGAGGTGAGGCTATGATTAAACATGACACTTAGGTGAGGTGCCAGTTCATTTTGTAGTTCATGTAGTACACAGTCTGAGATGTCGTCTTGTCCCATGGAAGCTGTATTCTTAGCTTTGGAGATTTAGAGTTTCATCCCATGTGCCTTTTGTTTTGCATTCATTCCCTTATCCTTTGTTGACAGTCTTGCTCAGAGTCTCCCTGTAATGCTACATTATCTGCATTCAGCAACTTTCTTGATCCATCCCTTGCGACCTATTTGCGAATGTAATCCATCACTAGTTTGAACAACAGTGGGCTTAGTGCTGAACCCTGATGCACACCCACTGCTACTGGGAACCCCTTTGTGAGACTGAACACTGTTTATACTTAAGTTATGTCTCCTTGTGCATAGACTGCTCTAATTCTGCCTATGTTTTTGGGACTTTGAACCACCGCAGGACTGCTCAAATCAGCTTTCTTTTTTACCTTGCCATATGCTTTCTTCAGGTTTAGGAATGCACAATTGGATTCCTTCCTTATCTCTTGTTTCTTCTCAGTTATCAGTCTCACTACAAATATTCGTTCAGTTGGGCTGCGTCCTGATCTGAATCTGAACTGCTCATCTCCTGTCTTACTTTCTGTTACTCTGTATATCCATTTAACAATCACCCTGTCCAGAACTTTAATACAGTTTGACAGGAGTTTGATACCTCTGAACTGCCTGCAGTTGTGGATGTCCCCTTTGTTCCTATACACTGGCATGAGTATACATATTTCCCAGTTATCTTGACACTGCTTTAAGTACCCTCCAGAGCCATTTCTCTGCTGTCTCACCCAGCATCTTTTATCATATCTGCTGTGACCACATCTGAGCCTGCTCTTTCCCTGACTTCATTTTCCTTATTACTGCTCTTACTTGTTCTATGGTGGGCTCCTCCTCTTCTCTTATTGTAGGCTTTATCTGGGACAGTTCAGCTTCTGTGGGGTTTTCTTTCAGAAGCTGCTGGAAGTATGCCTTCCATCTGTTTTTGATGCCATGTGGACTGGAGAGCAGGTTGTTTCTGGCATCCTTCATGAAGGATGTCTGACCATCTTCTTTATCTTTCTGTATTTGCCTTGCAATCTGATATAGTTTCTTTTTGCCACCTACTGAGTCACTTTCTAGAAGCTGGTAAATTACCTCTGATGCCCTGTTCTTTGCTGTTCCAACTCCTTTCTTAGCCTATTTGTTAAACAGCTCGTATTCCTTCCTAGCCTGGTTTGTCTTTTTTATCTCCCACTCTTTCATGCACTCCTCCTTTCTTTTGATGACCTCCTGGACTCTACATTCCACCACTAGCTTTTATTATATACCTTATTTCCATACATGGCTCAGCCATATATCTGCTCATTAGTTCTCACACATGCTGTTTTGAGGCTCTGCCATTCTTTTACAACTCCATCTATTTCCTCCTCTTCTTGGGGTCCTAGAGTCCTGAGTAATTCCCTGAACTGCTGTACTTTCTCTCCAGTCAACTTCCAGGTCTTCAGCCTTGTCTTTGTTGACCTTAGAGCCTTCTCTGACCACTGTTTGCATCTGATTTTGGCAACCAGTGGTTTATGCTGTGAGACGACTGTTTCACTGGAGATTACTTTGCAAACACTGATTGTATCCCAGTGCCCTTTTCTTACAGAGAGGAAGTCTACCCAGGTTGCATGTTTTCCACTCTTGTATGTGATCTTGTGACTGTTTCTCTTAATGAACCATGCATTGGCTGCTATTAAGTCATTTGCCAGACAGAAGTCTAGAATGACCTCTCCTTCTTAATTCCTGTTGCCCCACCCATGCGGACCCAGACAGTTCTCATATCCTGTTCTGTCTGTCCCGATATGTGTATTAAGGTCACTCCTTATCAACAGAAATTCCTGTTGTGCTGCTTTATCCAAGTAGGGCCTGCAACTGCTGTCTGAATGTACTTTTCTCTTCACCATCACAACCCTTCTGTAGGGCATAGGCTGAGATTATGAGTACTGTCCTGTCATTAGACTTGAGTCTGATTGCCATGAGTATGTCACTAATTCTGTTGATATCCTTCACTGCCTTCTGAAGCCTCTCTCAGCACAGTTCCCACACCGTTTCTAGCCTGTCCTCCTCCTCTTTAGTAGTAGACATTGGATCCCAATCTAAGTGGCTTTGCAGCATTGCCCTTCCATCTTCTCTCTACAGACTGGTGAGAGAGAGTCTGTGCCTGGCCTTCAAATAATCCTCTGATTTCAGCCTTAGGGGACCTGTTGCATATCCACAAATCAAATAGCATCAGATGTACCCAATCCAGGGAACTAAACCTTATGCGTAACATAAACAGGAAATGTTAGTGGAACAGGTATGTGCCTCAGAGACTGCCCTTTGTCTGGAACAGGCTTCCCATCCGTATGAAGCAGAGTTCATAATGCAGTTAATCAAGCAAAACTTGGATCATTGGATTGGGAATTGTAAATTTACCGTGATATACCACTTATGTCCCTATTAGAAAGTGGAAGTATATACATTCTTGTCCAGGCTACACCCCCTATAAAGTGAAGTGGTATCATAACCTGTCCCTTACATTTGGGAAGTATGGCTAAGATTAAAAAGACCCTTTAGAGTTTTTAGCCTTATAATCACATAAGAACCGAAGTGGTATTCTCATAGAGAACCTCTTAGGATAGCTTTAGGACTGGAGTTAACTTTTAGTAAATTTGTGTTTTAATTTGAGTCAGACTTGTCAAGTCACATGTAAGACGCTTCACATCTTAATTAGAAATCTTAAGATTTAATTTTATGTGTGAAGGAAGCAGAAGTTCAGACTGGCATCACATACACCTTAGAAAATACTGTAACCATGAATACGTATAGCTGGCTTAATTATGTAGAATGAGCAATGTTCCAACTTCTGTTACAGAGAAGCATTGTCATAACAGAATACTGTAGTGCAGTGTACCTAAATGCCATTCTATATCCACCTGCCTGCAGAATGATGATTGCACTTACCCTGTGAAGTAAGTAATATACCATTACCCAGAGTCCTGTAATTGCTTCAGCTGTAGTTTTCTGTCACACTGTAACTTCACTGAAATGTTTCCGCCACAAGCATCATTTGATTACTCTCAGTCTGTCAAACTAATATGTTGTATTCCTTTTCTGTGTCCCTCTAGTGTTCTGTTTTATGTGGTGTTGGGCAAAGAACAAGAAGTCTCAGATGTGTCAGCAGTACTGGTGACCTCATAGCAGATGGCGAGTGCAACCAAAGGCAGCGTCCAAACACTGTTGAGACCTGTGACATGGGACCCTGTGTCAAGAGCTGGTTTCATAGTGACTGGAGCAAAATGGTATGTTTGTTGTACTTTTTAGCTTGTAAACCCCATTATTTCTCGAGTGCTTATACTTTGTATGTATAAACAGAATGAAGAAATATATAGCCTTGTCAGATAAGAATTCAGATTTGTGAATCCTGTTTTTGTCTTCTAGAAAAACATTTTAAAAAGATAAAGCAATTAAAAGGCAATTATAGCTCTCAACGTAAATTAGTGCAAAAGGTCAGAATGACTGAGTAACTGCATTCAGTGGTAAGAGAACCATTTACACTCGTACATCTGTCAAGACATTTGTGCAAAAAAAATGGCTTCAAAAAAGGAAGTGTACTTATGCATGGGTTATATGTTATACCATGTTATTACATCACATTTATTAAAACAAATAGTATAAAGTGAAAAACACCTATTACTCTGGGATCGCTACCAGTACTGTGTTTAATTACTGCTGTTTCATGCATTTGTTAAATGTGTACAGTTTGGTGAAGAGTTAATAAGGCATGGCACTCGTTAATTTTTAATTTTCTGTTTGCATACATTTACCTGAAGAGTTAGTAAGGCATGATATTCATTAAAACATAAAGTATCAAGTTAGGACTTTATGTTTTAGTGACCGTCATACTTAACTAACTCTTTACTTAATAGTCGGCAGTTAACAATTGTGTAAAGTACAACAGTCATTAAAATGTGAAGTATTGATAAAACTTTTGGTTCCTAATTGTGTTTCTGAAACACTATTATGAGTCCTGTATTTATGAAAAAAATCAGCAAAATTAAAGGACAGTGAAGGCCAACAATCTCTGTTCACCTTTAAATTATTTAACTATACGATCACCATACCTCAGAAAAAAGAAAACCTGAAACACAGAGATCCCAAACTTAGTGTAGTTAATTTTGTCTCCATTTTGGCATATTCATTCTCCCTTTTCTGGGACTTGCATTTAATGAGTCTTGCAATTTAAATTTCTTAACTCATACCTCTCAACTGTCCAGATTTTCACAGAATGTCCAGATTTATGTCTCGTATTTTTGATCTGTTCCTCATAAAATCTGTGGAGTTCTGACAATTCGTTGAGGTTTAAAGTTGCTAAATAAAGGAATACATTTAGGCTTCAGACTTCATATCCTTCATAAAATATATGCTAACAAAAATCCTGTTGCTCAACCAACTTTCTAAGTTTATAAAAGCAATATTTAAAATCTGTCTATATTTTTGTCCCTTTGTCCCCTCATTACTTTAGGTTTTGTCTAGATTTATTGCGCTAAGAGGTTGAGATGTATGCTCTTAACTAAATATTTATGTTCTTATGACTGTTATGCCTTACTAACACTTGTCTTAACTGTAAGCAGTGTAACTAACAGAATTTCATGTTTTAATGACTGACTTGCCACACTGAGAATGCAATTTAGCAGATGGTGCGGGATAGCCTGCTGCTTCATGCAATACATTTGTAGCATCAGGGTCATTAAAATATAAAATAGTATGTTTTTTTTAACATAATATTGTGTTTTAATGCTTGTCATGTCTAACAGCCTGACAACATTTTTAACCCCAGAGTTATACATTGTTCAGTAACTGTTTTTGTATTTTTGGTCACAAACTTGTTCCTCTACTTCTACATGAGTATATAACTGCAGCTGCACTGTCTAATAGGACTCTTCATTAGTTTGTACATTGACCTGATAGGTAGCCTGGTCTTCAAACCATTTTCAAACACAATCTGAGTTGAGGATATTTACAAATTTTAAAATACAAGTTACTATTCTGTAATACAGTCTAATACAGACAAAAAACATACAGAAGTACAGCGACAAAATCTGTTTAGCATTAATGCAGTACAGTTCACTTTCAGTAAACAGTAATATTTACAAGTCATTGCTGCCGTATAGTAGATAAAGTGACATAACCATTTATAAACATCAGAGATAGTTGATAATACAGTGTTCATTGTCTGCCATCGTTGGTAGCATGAGAAGTCATTGCACATATTTACACATATGTGATTGCCCAAGTAGATTGATTGAGGGAGAAAGTAAAATAGTCTGTTTAGTGCAGGTCTGAGCCACTTATTTGGTCTGATGCCTATCATCTGTCAAAACACTGACATTTCCATTCCTTATGGAGACATTTGAGTGACTGTTTCTTGAATGTTGTTTCCAGATATTTTGTGGAAGGGAATTGTGTGCTGCTGGTGAGAGCTTAAAACTTCTGTATTCCTATGAGGTAATCTCTCTCCTGTTAGTGAACTGTACAGGAGGTCTTTGGTGTGGTTTACTTCCAAAGCTGTGGTATCAGTATTACATAGAGTGCCTTGGGGGATGTCATATTACCCTTCTACCATATCCTGCACCTGCTTCATCCCTTACCATAACCACTACTCCAGCACTGTACCTTTCTGTAATTTCAAGAAGGAGGTTACTCCTTCAGGCTAACTAAATCATAGCCACTGGCCTTTTCAAGTGGTCACTAATGTGCATTGGTGTCCCATCTTCACCGAAATGTGTACTTCCTTCTGTATCCACATAATCTCTGTAAGTCCAGTTCTGCACCAGTAATATTCAGGGAAGAAGTCTTTGAATGTCATGATTCAGTGCATTGCTAAGAACAGATCTGTTACCTTTGACAGTTTCCTCAACAGCTACTGCTTTGCTGTGTAGGAGTAGGATTTACATATCCATATATTGGCTGATGACACCATGGGCACTATCAATCTGAATATCTAGATTAGAGGCAAGGGCCAGAGTCATCTGTAATTGCTGCTCTAGAAAGTCACAGTGGCCCCTTCGTTTTCTTCAGGGGTGTTTGCCAACTGAGGTTCTTTCTTTGAACTCTTGTCTTGCACACAGTCTGGCTTGCTGTTCTCTGATTCTTTTCTTGCATAATGCTAGATGTTAAGTTGTCTATCTCGCCTTCATTCTTGCTGGATGGGTTCGGAGCCGACATCGGCTCCGACTCGGCCACTCTAAAGCTCGAGAGTTGGTTCCACCGGCTCGAGGCCCCCCTTATATCCCACAGTGCTAGGCGTGAATTATCCCAGATCTCATTTGCCGCTACAGCGATCGAGGTGTTGTTTTTTCTACCGGCCCAGGTCAGTGGTATTAGATCAGTCTTAAAAACTATTTAAACCCTTTTTAGCTTAGCTTTTTCTTCTTTAGCTATAGTGTAGTGGATATTATCCTTTCTACCCTTATCCAGCCCCTTTCCCACAAGAACTGTTAAGTTCTTTCCTTAGGCCTTCGGGCCCTCTATCCCTAATAGTGGTGTGTATGTGTTTTGTAGGGATTTATTTTATATAAATAACTAATTTCTTTAGCTTTTAGTTAATTTACCTTTTTCTGATAGTCTAATCAGTGTGTGTGTGTTTTGTGTGGTGATTACACTTCGGTTCCTTGAAAATGTCCAAGGATTCAAAGGTCTCAGGCTTCAAGAAGTGTGACTCGTGCTGTCAGAAAATGTCTCTGACAGACGGTCACACTTCTTGTGTGTACTGCCTGGGACCTTTACACCTGCAGGACTCTTGTGCTGTATGCCATGGCTTCAGCCCCAGAGTCCTGCAGGAAAGAAAGAACAAACTCATCCTAAGGGGTTTGCTCAAGCCTGAAGGTTCCCTAACTGCTTCATCGGGAAAACCTACCAAGGCTTCTAAGACCTCGACTCCAGTTTCTGAGTCGAGGCCTAAGGCTTCGAAGCCTACTGCTACATCGGCTCCGGCTGGAGCCGATGAGTCTTTGACTACAGTTTCTGTGGTTCCCTCGGCTCCGGCTGGAGCCGAGGTATTGGAGATTCCTGGGTCGGCTCCGATCAGACCATCGGAGCCGACATCTAGAAAGAGGTCGAGGTCACCATCCCTTGGCTCCGTTCATTCGGCTCCAGCATCTCCCTTGCTGTCTGAACAGAGCCACAGATCTCACTCCTCCAGGTCATCAAGGCTCTCTGATCATGACCTCCAGAGGGTAGTGAGTCGACTTCTAAAGTCCGAGTCACTGGCCCAAATGCTTCAGAGCCCGACTCATCAGTCGATGCCTCAACCTATTCCTCTAAATATTCCTCCTCCGACTCCCTTGAGCTCGGAGCCGGGGCGTCTCGGAACCGAGACTGTGGTAGCGTCGGAGCCGATACATTTGTCTTCGGCTCCGTCGTCGGCTCCGATTTCTTCTTTTGAAGAATCTCGGCGCCGGACTTCCCTCGTCGGTTCCGAGGGGGTGAGTGGCATCGGACCCTTGTCCGACCCCCCTCTCCCTCTCGGTGCTTCGGCGCTGGTGAGTTCGGCTCCGACATCGGCCTCGGAGCCATCTCTGTCGGTGCCGAGGGAGGTTCTCAGCTTCTCGGAGCGGGGACCTCTGGCTCTGCCTGACAGGGGTGCGTTCGAGGTCATGCGGAGAGTGTTGGAACCTTGTTCAACTCCACAGTCGGCTCCGTCCGTCCCTCCCTCTTCGGTGCCTCAGGTTATGTCTACTCACTCCCTCATCCCAGACTGCAGAGAGCCAGCTCCTCAAGAATCCCCTGTGGGGATCTCATCCTCTTCCGAGGCCTCCCCTGAATTGGCAGGGGAGCCCCCTAGGAAGAGACGGTGTAAGAGGAAGCACATAGGCTCACCTGAGTCTGTCACTTCTGACACAGATTTAGAGGATTCCGAGGGTTCCCCCCGTTCCCCTTCTGAAGATGTCTCCTTTGCGGACATTCTAGAGATCCTGAAACAGAGGGGAAATTGGCCAGCCCTTAACCCTTCGGAGGATGAATCTGTGTATCTTGAGGCGTTTGGCTCTCGCCCTTCCACCTCCTGGGTGTCCCCCCCCTTTGATCCCCTCATGCAGGTGGTGGCAAAGAAAGCCTGGACGGCTCCTGACTCAGTGGACCCTACCCCAGGAGACCTTCTAAATTTATAACAGCACCAACTGACAAACAATTTCTGACCAAAGGTGTTACTGTGGATGCTATGGTGGTAGCTGCTGCCACCAAGAAGGAACTAGCTGATCCTTCAGTGCCTGTTCATCCCCTAACAAAGAATCTAGGTCTATGGACAGGTATGGGAAGCGGATGTTTTCGTCAGCGACCTTTGCAATGCGTTCGCTGAACTACCTATGCCATTTCACCCGTCTCCAGAGAGACTTGATCAAGGAAGCGAGTGAGATGTTGAAGGATCCTACAGCTGCAGATTTTCAGGACAAAATGAACACCCAGCTGACTACCCTGAATTCGATAGCTAACTCCTCCATGCGCCTCCTTTCATATGCGGCTGATGGAGCGAGTAGAGCCGCAGGGACAGGTGTTGCCTTACACCGGCATGCCTGGATGCGACTATGCAATTTTGCGGACCCCTTCAAAACGTCTTTCACTAATTCCCCGTTTGATGGATCATCTCTCTTTGGTCCTCAAGTGAAAGAAACCTTGACTAGGTGCGAGACGGATGGCAAAACTCTATCTGCCGTCGGAATCCGTTTTTCTACTCCTTCTAGACCTTTCTACTCCTTCTAGACCTTACCCCAAAGGCCAGAAAAGTGGGAAAATGTGGTTCCGCAAACAATCTCAAGGGAATTTGCCTGACGCACAGAGTCGGTTCCCCTCCAGAGGCAGAGGAGGGAACAATAATGGTAGACGTCGCCCCAGAGGCAGAGGGGGTCCGCAGAACCAGGGCAATCGAGAAACCTTTTCCGATAAGCCCTTTCAGCATCCCTGAGGTGTTGCCTGACTGTCCACCTTCGGAGGCATTCGGGGGAAGATTGTCACTGTACCCAGAAGCCTGGCTATCCCTAACTCAAGACAAGTGGGTACAGTCCATCATTTCCGAAGGCTATTCCATTCCCTTCGTTCGCATTCCAAACCGATCAAAAAAATCCCTTCCAGATGTTCCACCCGCTCAAAGGGATCTTGCAGCTTTGGAAATTTCAAAGCTGCTTGCAAAAAGGGCAATTCAACCAGTTCCAGCAGACCAGCAAGGATCCGGAATCTACTCCAGGTTCTTTTTAGTTCCAAAGAAAACAGGGGACTGGAGACCAATTTTGGATCTCAGTATCTTGAACAAGTCGGTCAAGAAAACAAGATTTCGGATGGTCACGCTACAGTCCATCCTTCCCCTATTGGGAAAGGAAAACTGGATGTGCTCTATAGACCTTCAGGATGCGTACTATCACATAAAAATGAACAGACGCTCCAGAAGGTTCCTCCGCTTCAGGCTGGGAACCAGTCATTTTCAATTCGGGGCCCTGCCCTTTGGTCTCACCACTGCCCCCCGGGTGTTTTACCAAATGCATGGCAGTGGTAGCTTCTCACCTGAGACGTCAAGGATTCCAGGTGTTTCCATATTTGGACGACTGGCTCCTCACAGCTCCCACCAAGCATCTTCTTCTAATGGCCAGGGACTACACCTTTCGCATTTGTCAAAACTTAGGCATTTCAATAAATTGCGAAAAGTCTGTTTTGTCGCCTTGTCGTACTATTACCTTCATAGCCGCAAATCTAGACACAGTCAACATGTCTGCGAGACTAACAGATCAGAGAATAACAGACATACACAAACTGGTCACGCTCCTCTTCAGCAGCAACAGAGTCAAAGCCAGGTTAGTTCTGAAAGTATTGGGGATTATGGCGGCTGCCATACCTCTGTTTCCATTAGCCAGATTCCACATGAGAATCCTTCAATGGATGCTCTTCACACAATGGTCATACCAGCAACTTCCGATGTCCCACACCATTATGATTATGCAAACATGCAGGAATCATCTTCTGTGGTGGATGTCTTCCCCTCAGCTCTTCTTGGGAAGACCCTTTGTTCCTTCCCCTCCGGTTGCTACTCTGACAACGGACGCCTCCCTGATCGGGTGGGGGGGGGCATTATCAGGGCAGAACTGTCCAGGGCACATGGCAACCAGACTAATGCCACTTGCACATAAATGTTCTAGAGATGAGAGCAGTGCTTTTAGCGTTGCAAGCCCTTCAAGACTCTCTTCCCTTGGGAACGATAGCAATCCAGACGGACAATATGTCTGTAGTGTGGTATATCAACAAACAAGGCGGAACCAGGTCCTATCCCCTATGTCGAGAAGCACTCAGACTGTGGCAATGGGCGATTTCTTCTCAGCGGTTTCTGATAGCAACGCACATCCCCGGGAAATCCAATCAAATCGCGGACAAGTTGAGCAGAGCTATCCTCATGCCTCACGAGTGGTCTCTGAAAGACTCTGTTGTGAGAGAAATTTTTCTCAAGTGGGGTCAGCCTTGCTGCGACCTTTTTGCTACTCCCCAAAACAGCAAGTGCAGAGATTATTTCACCCTGTTCCCGTTACCAGACCAGCCCAGCAGAGACGCTCTAGTCCAAGTTTGGCCCCGGGGACTTCTGTATGCATTTCCTCCCTTCCCACTAATCTCTCAAGTGATACAGAAAGCTATCGCTCAGAAGGCCTCCTTGATCCTCATTGCTCCTTACTGGCCTCGACAGGTTTGGTTCCCCTTTCTACATCAATTTCTGTTGGAGCAACCTTGGCATCTGGACCTAGTTCCAGATCTTTTGATCCATCAGTCGGGTCAGTTTCATCGCTCCCTCCCCTCTCTGAACCTCACTGCTTGGTTCCTCCAATTCCAACCTTAGCCAGGCTTCCTCAAATATCTCACTCTGTTCGAGATATTTTGATAGCTTCCCATAAATCTTCCACTCGATTTATCTGAGTAAGTGGAAACGTTTCGCCTATTGGGCTCAAGGAAGGGACATAGATCCTTTCACGGCTTCCATCCAAATAGTCCTTGATTTTCTAGCTGAACTCTTCCATGCAGGTTCATCTCCTTCTACTCTTAAAGTTCAATTGGCAGCTATTTCTAACTTTCATGTGGGCATTTCAGAGTCTGCCATAATGTCCCACAAACTTTGCAAAGCCTTTTTGAAGGGAGTTTTTCTACTCAGACCTCCTATAAGAAATCCTCCTCCTCCTTGGGACCTAAATTTAGTTCTCAGTTCCTTAATTCTTTCCCCTTTCGAACCTGCAGCTTCCTGTTCTTTAAAACTGCTATCATGGAAGACTCTCTTTCTGGTAGCTATTACTTCAGCTAGAAGAGTTTCAGAACTTCATGCACTCAGCTGTCAACCTCCTTATCTGTTGTTCCATAAGGACAGGGTATCCTTACAAACCAACCCGTCCTTTTTTACCTAAAATAGCCTCGGCGTCTAACCTAAATCAAAGCATTGACCTCCCTGTGTTTTTTCCAGAATATTCTAATAGGTCTGAACAAAAATTGCATTGGCTAGATGTTCATCGTCAGTTAAGATACTATTTGGATAGAACCAAACAATTCAGAAAATCTGACCAGCTGTTTGTCTCTTATGCAGAAGGCAGAAAGGGACTTTCTGTTTCCAAGGTATCACTATCTAGATGGCTAACATCTCTAATTTCCATTGTCTATGAAATAAGACACCAAAAGCTGCCTAACAAACCTAAAGCCCATTCCACCAGAGCTTTGGCTACTTCTATAGCCTTCCAAGACAGACTGCCTATTGACACCATTTGTGCAGCGCTACTTGGGCTACTCCTCACACTTTCATTTCACATTATAAGTTGGATTTAGCTTCTAGGCATAGAGCTAACTTTGGTTCCACTGTTCTCAAGAGTCTGTTCCATTAGGCCACCCGGGACAAGGTGCTAGGACGGTCCCATCCAGCAAGAATGAAGGCGAGATAGACAACTTAACATATAGAAGTTATGTTCTTACCATAACGTTCCATGTTAGTTGTCTTCTTCTCGCCTTCTTCTTGCGTCCCACCCTCCTTCCCCCTGGCCTGGACAGACCTAGAGGAGTTTGATTGTGACCTCTCTTTCTACCACCTCTTTGCGATAGGTATATGCTCTGCTGTGCATATTTTCCTAGATCAGGCTTAGGTCACCTTTTCTCCTTCCCTTTGTTTATAGAGGTGGACTCTTTTCCAGTTTTTTCCTGGTTGTATTATTAGCTGGGCCTAGCTCACAAACGAGATCTGAGGTAATTCACGCCTAGCATTGTGGGATATAAGGGGGGCCTCGAGCCGGTGGAACCAACTCTCGAGCTTTAGAGTGGCCGAGTCGGAGCCGAGGTCGGCTCCGAACCCATCCAGCAAGAAAGAAGGCGAGAAGAAGACAACTAACATGGAACGTTATGGTAAGAGCATAACTTCTATTTATTTCTCATCCTCCTACACCTTGGTACTTCTTTCATGGAGGATGTTTTGTCTTTGCCACCACTAAATGTTGTTTATGGACTGCATATACCTCCTTTTTGCTATCACAGAGGTCTTCCCATCTGATTACTCTTTAAAATGTATGACGGTCCAGATTCCAAAGATGTCTGATTTTCATTTATTGTATTAAAAAGAAAACAGAAGTCTTGTTTGTGATCATTGTGTGCATTTGGGCAGTGTGATCATTTTCTACAATGGAACAGTGACTCAGTAATCAAAACTGGTGCAACCTTCAACACTTTTAAGAGTGAAATGTGCTATCCTGGCAGAGGGATGACAGAGAGAGAGATATATCAGGCAGATGCCTTTGCTGCACTCATTGTTTAACCTTGTCTATATTCCTGCAGTTGTGTAGAAATCAGATTACATTCAGACTTCAAGGATGACCTCATATACCTCTAGCGGAGGGAGGATACGCAGTGGAGAGAAGTGGATGCATCCATTTTGAGGCTTAGTGGGAGTTATAAGGGGGCCTGACACCTCAGTTGAGCTTGCTCTGTATCCTTTTGTAGATCTGATGCGTGTATGGCAACTTCTGAACCCACACTAACAGTGATCCTCTTTTGCAGTGAGTTTATGTCCAACTTTACATCTCTTGGTGAAGGTGAGTGTGGCCAGAAAAATACCCAACTACCCACTCACTCTTGGGACTGAAACTCAGGGGCCTCAGCTTCTATATGAATTTAAGCCTTAGACTGTTTTTCTGGCTTATGTGGTGTGGGCACTTGATTCACCAGGATGAATACCCACAGTTAAATATAGCTACAGGGGCCTACTTCCATTCTCTCCCCCAACTTGATGATAACTTGCTACTGAGGATTAAGCAGGCCTTTGTCACTCCTCACTTGCCCACTGGGCTTGTGGCTGAGCTTGCAGTGGTGTAAAAGGTATGGGAGAGCTCATATCATGATAGGGGTAATGCCTGCATTAAGTCAATTATAGGCCTCCTAGAGAACAGTGCCTTCTGTGACATGTGTCCAAAAGGTGGTGGCTTGTTTCTTCTTCCAGCTTGCCTGTAATCCCGTTTGCATTTATTCATGATTGAGTACAATCATGGATCAGCTTTTGCAGTTGTTATGTGATGGGGAGCACTGCTCTTCATTGTCCTTACAGGGTGTGGGCTCTCAGGTCACATACCCTGTCCTTACGGGGTGTGGGATCTATGAGTCAAGGGCTTCATCACTGATGTTTAGCTATGTGCATGTCCCTCCCCCTGATTGTCCCCTATGAGTGATCCGTCTTTTGTACAGATGTTGCATTCCAAGGGGCATTCTACATGCTGACCCACTATAGCAGCAACATTCATCTACTTGTCCTTTGGGGATGTGAATATACAGTTCTCACCCTGTCCTTCCAGAGCTGATTACTTAGCAGGCTTTGCATTTCACCTGGAAGTGTTTGAATTCCGAGCCTACAGCTTCCTGTAGGATAATTGCCATTTTAACCTCCTACCCACCTAGGACATGTGTTGTTTCACTTCACACTGTGGTTGACTCTTCCTTGCCTTCTAATGTACAAAAGGGTCCTAGGGTCCTTCTCTGGCTGCTGCCTTATTTTTGAGTATAAAGTCATAGGGAGGGCAGAAGGGTCCAATCCATTCTTTTAATTGTCTGTCACACTTCCCTCAGTTGTATTTTATGTTGGTGAACCATGTTTGCAGATGGCATTCTTAACTAGCTTAGCCTGAATCCCAGCCAGTCTATTCAGGTTCTTTTTATCTTAACCTTCATCTGTGTTGTCCGCTTGGCTTACGGCACAATCTGATGTTATCTAGTTACCATTCCTCACGTTAGGGTCTTGGATCAGATATCGGATCCGAGCCGGCATATATTCAGAACACAGCTTAGCTCAAGCTCCTCCCCTCCCATAATACTTTGCTGCCCTACACTCCTTCAGGTCTCGTTTGCCACTCCGTCAGTTAGATGCAGATTGCTCAGCTCCTGTTAGTGTAAGTGTGTTTAATACTGTTTATTGAATCTTCTTGTAATTCTTTGTTATTCTTTGGTTAGTAGTGTTAGTGGGGTAGTTTTTCCCTTCTGATCTATCCCCTCCCGGTCGAGTCTTAACAATGTTTAAGTTCTTTTTCCTTGGGGTTTGTCTTCGGCCTAGTTTTTTTGTGGTGTGCAAGTAGATGTTCTTCGTGTTTCACTGTTGCAGTCATCATATTTGGGTTATCCTGCCAGGGGTAGCCCTCAGTCGGCCCGAATACCAGAGACTTAGTATTTCTGCATCAGCTGCTGTTGCTCCAGGACTGACTTCAGGTCATCAGTCGTATAAAATCAGGCAGCCGATGCCATTACATCAGTCTTTCTTGCTGAGGAGCCCGAAGCAGAAACAGTTTGCATGAGTGCCGGTCGGCCACTACCTGAGTTTGTTTCCAGATTGAAGCTGAAGTCTTCTAAAGCTAAGTACCCCATTGGGGATCCTTTTTTTATTGCTCTAACTGATGTCAGAAAAAGTTAACAATTGTCTCGCCTGTGGAAAGCAAATACCACCCCAAGACTTCCATTCTTACTGCGTCACCTGTTTAGGCCCACACCACGACATCTCCCCGCTGTCGCTTTTGTGCTTTGTTCAATGCCAGAACTATATGTTTTTGGGCCCTTATTGTAGCTAGATATTTTCACATTCAGTTATTGAATTTCAATATGGCTTCGGTAAGCCATTCGTCTACTGATCTTCCAAAAAAAGTAAGGATAAAGACAGAGACAGACCGCACAGGTCCAAAACTGCCGGTGCTTTCGTAAAGCTAGTCATCAGTTCTCCGGTCCTCCGTGAGGTGCTTTTGCAGCCCCTGATGCCCACTTCTGTGGATTCGCAGGCCGCTACAGAGACCCTTTTTGGAGTCCGGTATGCTGCAAGACTCTTCTTCGACTAAGGATCCAGCGGATGTCTCAACCTTGGATGGGTCTGGAGCCGCTGAGCAAGCACCAGCTTCAAAGAAGTACTTCACGCTACAGATTCTCGACACAGAACGACTACTTCTTTCGCGTCTCCAGTTCTTTCTAAAACTACTGAGTTTCTAAGACCTAGGGTACGGACCACTCCCAAAAAAACGACGACCCAAGCTCAGCCACCTGCTTCCTTGCCTCAGTCTCAAATGCTTAAAATGGCAGAAGACCTTATTATGCTTATCAGGGGAAGCCAGGCTACCCCTTCCAAAAGAAAGAGACCTGCCCCCGGTAGTTTTATCTGAACAGGAGTCTGATGACTCATGCATCTGAATATAAAGATATGCAACCCCTCTCTGCCTATGAGGATTCTGATGCAGAGGAATCCATTCCTTCTGCCTCTCTACCCGAGGATTTTTAATTTGGGGAAACCCTACATACTTTAAGGGAGCATTTCCAATCAGAATGTCAGGACTATCCTCAGTCAAAAAAGAGACTCGGGGAATTCTTAGATTACCACAGCACAGAACTTTGGCCATTCCTCCTGTCCTGGATGTTGTGGATGATGTTTTTATGGAATCCAGTTTGACTCCTGACACCCTTTCTCCTGCTCCCAGGAAACCTGACAGGTATTAGAGTCCCTGATTCTCACAAATTTCTTTTCAAAAATCCTACTGCTGACCCCGAGGTCATCTCTCAAGGACCTAAAGGAATCAAAGCAACTTCAGCTAAGAATCCCACCCCCTCAGATGGGGATTCCCGAGCATTAGAAAGATGGGGTAAAAAAGTATACACCTCTGCTACTCTTCCTATTAGAGCATTAAATTGTCAGTTTCACATGCTGAAATATCAGCAGCCTACCATGGAACTCCTCAAACAAAAAATATCTTTTTTTCCTGCTTGTGCAGAAAATAAAGAATTACAAGAATTAATGCATTCTGCAAGTCAAGTAACTAAGCACACCTTACAATGTGGTTTTGGCCCCCTAGAAGCCATCTTGTAGGGCAGCAGTCACTGGTTCTGTCCTTAGAAGCATGCTTGGCTTAAGGAACAGACCTTGCCAGACCGTGTCAAATCCAAATTATTGGACGCACTCTTGAACAAAGACAATTTATTTGGCACCAAGGCAGAATATGTTTTAAAAAAGATGGAAGAAAAAGCTAAATCTATGCAGACAGTTAAAGACTTCTTACAGGTCCAGCCACCGAAGTTCAGTAGGCATTGCCCATCCAAGCACTGGTCTTTTCCTGCCCCCTCCAGGCCGACTCAACACAGACCCAGGGGAAGTAGACCCCCCAGACATCAGCCCCAGGGAATGCAGAGATCTAAGCAATGGAGTTCCTCCTCTTTAAAAACAGGGAGTGCAAAGCCACCCCCTTATGGTAAGAACTCACAATGACTTTTCACTTCCACCCCTTACCTCTGCCCACCTGCTTGTGCCCCTAGGAGGAAAACTCTCCTTCCACGCAAGCACTTGGGCCACCATTACCAACCACTTATGGGTCCTCAGCATAGTGTCCCAGGGATACGGATTTTATTTCTGCACTCTGCCAACCCCAAAAGGCTTCCCAGATCTTCCTCCAAACCAGTGGGTAGAGGCCAAAAAGCAAGTTTTTTCCGTGCTCTCCATGATACAGCCTGTTTCTGCAGAACAGATAGGCCATGGTTTCTACTCCAGACTCTTCCTGCTACCCAGAAAAGAGGGCACCTGGCACCTCATCCTAGATCTAGCCATTCTAAACACATTTCTGGTAATACCAAAATTCAAAATGCTCTCCCTCCAGCAGTGTCTACCAATGCTTTCCAAGGATGCTTGGTTAGCCACCCTAGACCTAAAAGAGGCCTACCTACACATCCCAGTCAGGGAATCATGCAGGAAATACCTGTGTTTCAGTGCAGGATCTCTGCACTTTCAGTTCTCTGCACTTCCCTTTGGCTTATCCACTGCTCCCAGAGTTTTCACAAAATGTCTGGCTCCCTCCATTGCTTTTTGCAGACAAAGAAATATTCAAATTTACCCATACTTAGATGACTGCCTGATTCAGGCAGACAGTCAGGAAAAGCTGCTACAGCACCTGACTTTTGTAAAGGACCTGCTGACCTCCCTGGGGTATACTATCAACGAAAATAATTCAAAACTAGTCCCCACACAAAAAATTGTATTTCTGGGAGCAAGCCTGGACACAGCATCCCAGATGGCATTCCTTACTCCAGAAAAAAGCCTACCTGACAGACTACTTCTCTCAACTAGCCACCAGAACCCAGTTATCCACAAGGTAAATCCTTTAAACTCTAGGGTTTATGGCCTCCTGCATCCTACTCATTCCATATGTCAGATTGCATATGCGGAAACTACAATGGTACCTAAAAAGCCTTTGGTGTCAACACTCTCAAGACCTGGAAACTCTTATACCAATGATAGCTTGTCTAAGGAAAGATTTTCTTTGGTGGGCAGCAGCATGCAACCACAACAAGGGACTTCCCTTCTCACAACCCCACGCCGCCCAGACCCTCACCACAGATGCATCGGACTATGCCTTGAGTGATATACATTTCCAAGAAAAATCCTAAATTTTCTAGATTTTGTTGCATATTTGGGAGACATAAATATATCCTCCCATTGTGACTTTGTGAATTACTCATCCAGTCTCTCTTCCCAATCCTTTTTGATCTCCTCTGATTGATACTTAGTTATCATGCAGTATTTTATATGCTGTACTCATTATTCCTTTTTTAATGGCAGCTTCTGTTCTAGATTCAAATAAAAACTCGACCAGTGCTGGTCTTTCATTTAGGACCCCCTTATTTCTTTCTGTTTGCCTATACTGTGATATCAATACTTGATAAGGAAGGGATTTTCTAACCTGCAGTCCAAATGAATCCTTGGCCTCTTCCCACTCTGTTACCTTTCCCTGTCTAGTTATTTGCTCCCAGTACCTTGGTTCCTTTGCCAGTTTTCTCCAATAAACTCCAGCCCCCTCTTGCCTATTGATTTTTCCCAATTAATCTTGAGAGTTTGTGAGTTTCTGCTTGTTTGTTGATGGTCAGAACACCCCTTCCTTTGGGCTTGCTTACCCATTGTATAAGTAATTTATACTTCTTGATTTACTGACAAAATCTGGTGATGGTGACAGATATGAAGAGCACCAGATGTCACAATAGAGGTAATTTTTTTGACCATGGTTACTACAGTAACTGAGTTAATTTTCCTCAGTATGTGGCAATCTCTGAATTAGGCAGAGATACTTAAGGACACATGTATTTGTATTTTAATTTGGCAGATTTTTAGTCCCATGGTTTTCTGGCAAATAAATATTTGTTGAATTGTTGTATATTTGTATGTTTTTGCTGTGATTTTGCCTGGGTTTGGAATTAAAATGCAGTGAAATGGTCTCCAGTGTTGTTGTTAGTTCCCCACACCAAAAAAGTGAATTCAATCACAGAGTATCCTGATTACATTTACTTTTCTCAGATAAACATCCTAAAGAGCTTTACTGGGATGAAGTAGTCCCAAACATAGCACCAAATGTCCTTCTATTCCTATGTTACAGTATTCATATTGTGAGATTTCCTGCCTTAGGCGACCCAACATCGGCACCTATACAAAAGCTTAAGCCTGGCTGCTGTAGGTGCGTGGGACGTCACATGCAGGGCCATAAACTAGGGACCCATAAATGTGATGTCTGCATGCACAGACCCCAGAACTTTTCAGCCGCAGACAACGTTAGCTTCGACCGCTTATGACTGAAGACGTCAAAAGTTAAGTACCCTGTTGGGTTTTTTCTCTCTTACGTTCACTTTAGCTTGGTTGCTGTAGATTCTCTTAGCCAATGTCTGAGAAAAAAAGCAAATGTAATTGTGGGCATCAGATACCGCACAAAGACTCTCATGACCGGTGTGTGTTTTGTTTAGGTAAGGTGTACGACCTTAAGGCCTGCTCCATTTGTCAGTCCTTCGTGTCAAAGATGCTATGCAGCCGGCTGGCTGCACTAAATTTTTATTTGGAAAATCAAAGATTAAAACGCCTTACTCTCAGGATGGATCCCGGGTTGGCCACCCAAGCCAAACAAAAGAGGAAGAAGGCCAAAGTTTCCAGGCCTACTCCCGATGCCGCTCCGCCATCGGATGTCCCGCCGATTACCGTTATAGGGACCGAGGGACACCCGATGATTCCGACAGCTTCAACGGTTCCTCTGGAAGAGGCCGTTACTGCAGCCATGGAGAGCACGTCCGTGGAGTTAATTCAGATGCTGGCTACAACCGACATCCAGGGGGAACCATTACTTGGTTGGCTGACCAATACCTCTCCTGCTCCAGCCCAGCCTTCTGTCTCTAAGCCTACCCCTGCACCCACGCCAACAAAGGAAAAACAGGAAACTAGAGACTTGAGCCCTACGCCTCAAGGAACTCCAGACTGGCAGTCATTCACCAATTCCTTAATGCAGGCCTTTATGGCCCTTAGGCTCAAAAGCCCTGCACCTACCAACATTCCTGTGCTGAGCCCAAGGCCAGCCTCTGCTTCCTCCCTGCCTTTACCCACTACTCAACAGGGAGTAGAAGAAGAAGAAGAAGAACCTGACCAGTCCTACTCCTCTTCTGAGGAATTGGTTTCCTATGTCTCTCAGATTACTTCACCTGTGGATTTTTACTCCCCAGACGAAGACTCTATTGAAGGAGATTCCCCACCAGAGGATATTACCTTTGGGGATACTATTTCAAAAATGAAAGAGTACTTCAAGTGGGATACTACCTTGATGCCAGATACCCAGAAAAGATATTTTGAACTTTTGCAGCTTGAGTCTCCCTCTCATTCAGCTATCCCTCCTGTGCTTCCAGCCTTCCTGGATGCCTTTAACTCAAGTCTCCAAGAATCCAGATTATCAACCTCCTGCCCCTAAAAGGCCGGATAGGTTTTAAAATGTTCCTGATGACCAGAAGTTATTGCTGCGTCCCCAGACACAGTCTAGACAATTACCTTCTGCTTCACTTTTGCCAACAGATAAGGACGCCAAAACCATGGACAGAATAGGTAAGAAGGTATACACCTCCTCTACCACGGCCTTCAGGGCTATCAATTACCAAACTCACATGGTTAAATACACCTTGGACCTGGTCTCCCAGGCTTCCACCTTGCTGACCTCTACCCCAGACTGTCCTACCAAAGCTGACATTGCATCAAAACTGTCTCTAGCTGGACAAGTAGCCAGACACTCCAACTTTTCAAAAACTTGCAAGAGAAAAGCAAAGAACTGCAGGGCATTAAGCATTTGCTGGTGTCCCCCTTCCCTAGATATTACAGGAGCTATCCAGCAAAAACATCCTTTGAGAAGGACTCCCTCAGCATCACGTCCTTCCTCCTCAAAGCCCCATAGGGGATCCTTGAGACAGCCATACTCCAGACCCCCCAACTCTCAGCCCCCATTTCCAGACAAAGGGGGGCCCTCTTCAGCATGACTGTCCTGCTCAACTGCCTCTGTCTGCCCACCTTACTCACTGCCTTCCCTTCTGGAATACCATCACATGACTGTCCTGCTCAACTGCCTCTGTCTGCCCACCTTACTCACTGCCTTCCCTTCTGGAATACCATCACCTCAGATCTTTGGGTTCTTTCCATCATCCAAAAAGGATGTTTTCTATTCTGGAAGGAAAAAACAAAACCAAAAAGGATTCCCTTCCCTCCAAAAAATCAGCTTCATCTATTCCTTCTCATTTTAAAAGAACTCCAGACTCTAGGAACTATAGAACCAGTTCCCACAGGACAGAAAGGACAAGGCTTCTATTCCCATATTTTCTTAGTTCCAAAAAGGATAGCCCTTTGAGACCAGTACTGGACTTATTCTGTCTGAACCTGTTCCTAAAGGTTCCCTCCTTCAAAATGCTCTCCCTTCAAACTCTCCTACCCCCTCATCCCCTCCCAAGCTTTCATGGTCACTCTAGACCTAAAGGAGGCTTACCTGCACATTCCTATCAGGCCCTCCCACAGGAAGTTTCTGCGCTTCACTGGCCACTCTTCACACTTTCAGTTTACAGCCATGCCCTTTGGCTTGTCTACTGCTCCCAGAGTTTTTACAAAATGCTTGGCCCCAGCCATTGCCTATTGCAGAACCAAGGGAGTACAAATCTACCCTTACCTGGATGACATTCTCATTCTGGCAGAGTCAGAGTCCACCCTACAAACCCATCTCAAGTTCACCATGTCTCTCCTTCACAACTTGGGATTCACCCTAAACGTTCAGAAATCCTCTCTTCTTCCTCAACAGGGCAAAGTTTTCCTAGGCTACAGGATCAGAACAGACCTGATGAGATCCTTTCTCCCACCAGACAAAGTGCAGTCCCTCTCCACCCATTTTCAAAGCCTACTTTCAGAATCTCATCTATCTGCAAGACAGTTTCAGCAAGTGCTAGGTCTCATGGCCGCCACTGTTCCCATGCTACCATTAGCAAGGATGCACATGAGAAAATTCTGATGGTACCTAAAGAATGTGTGGTGTCAGAGCCAACATCCACAAACAAACTTATTCCCCTTCTGCCCTGCTTAAAAACAGAGCTAAAGTGGTGGATTTAGCAAATTTTTACAGAACCAGGGTATTCCTCTGCAACTCCCCCCCCCCACACTCAATCCATGCACACAGATGCATCAGACCTAGGGTGGGGGGCAAAGTTACAGGACTTCAGGGTTATAACACTGTTGGACCCCTGCCCTGCAAAAGCAACACATCCAATGTCATAGAAATGACTACTGTCTTGCTGTCTCTAAAAGTCTTCCTTCCCATTTTACAACCAGGGCTGCTCTACATTGTGACAGACAGCACACCTGTCATGTGGTACCTCAACAAACAAGGAGGGACAAAGGCATACCAGTTATGCCGCATAACCCTACAAATCTGGGAAATGGCAGCCAACCACAACCTTTTCCTGTAGGCCACTTACACCCCCTCTCAGGAAAACAAACATGCGGACTTGCTCAGCAGAGCATCCTGTCTGCAAAACGAATCGATGTTGCACAGGGATATCTTCCTAGGCATCATTCACCAGTGGGGCACACCTCAAATGGATCTGTTTACCTCCCCCCAGAATAGACAACTAAACAAATTCTGCACCAGGGGTCACATTCCACTAGCCTGGAGAGAGAATGCCTTCAGCTTAACATGGAAGGGAATGTTCCTGTACGCCTTTCCTCCCGTCCCTCTAATACAAAAGGTCTTTCTGAAAATCAGGAAGGAACAACCAAAAATCTTGCTGGTGACTCCCTATTGGCCAAGGCAACACTGGTTCCCCCTTCTTCATTTACTAGCCAAGGGCAATCACCACAACTTACCCCCTAGGTGGACCTACTAACGCAAAAAAAGGGATCTCTCCTTCACCCCCAGCTGTTTTTGCTGCACCTAACTCTTTGGGTGATCAACCTCTGATCCCTTTCAGACAATACTACTCTGAGGACGTGCTCTCAGTCCTGAGGGTGCCCAGGAAACCAACTACTAGAAAAAAAACTATTTGTCTAAATGGCAGAGATTCTCCAAATGGTCTTCTCTTAAGGACAGAGGGACCCTTTTCAGGCAGATCCCTCACTTGTCCTTACCTATATATATGTGAACTCATTAAAGAAGGACTAGCATATTCTTCAGTGAAAGTCCACCTTTCTGCTTTTTTTGCCTGCTTGCCCTTACAGCCACCACCACTGCTTTCCAGACTGGACGTGTAACTTTTCCTGAGAGGGGTCTTGCATATCAGACCACCAAGAAAACCCATCCCTCCTCCCTGGGACCTCAATTTTGCGCTGGAAAAACTCACCTTGCCTCCTTTTGAGACAGCCTGCACAGCTTCTCTACATATGTGCACATGGAAAATCATTCTTTTAGTGTCCATTGCCTCCACTAGAAGAGTATCTGAACTACAAGCCCTCCTGGCCTGTCCTTCTTACACCACCTTCCATAATGACAGTCTGATCTTGCACACAAACCCTTCCTTCATGCCCAAAGTGGTGAACGAGCTGTCCTTAAATCAGTCCACTCACCTACCTACCTTCTTTCCCTCTCCAACTAATACCGCAGAGAGGATCCTTCATTCCCTACACGTGCACAGACAACTGAGATTTTACTTGGACAAAACTAAATCCTTCAGAACATCTGACCAACTCTTCATCTCCTTCCACCCCAGGACTTTGGGTAAGGCAGTCTGCAAACAAACCATTTCCTCCTGGATCAGGAAGTCTATTCTCTTCTGCTACTCGCACCATGGCAGACCATTGCCTCAAGGAGTTAGGGCTCATTCACTAGAGGCATGGCTACCTCCAAGGCTTTTCTGAGAGGGCTGGACACATGCTCCCTCATGGAAGCAGCTACCTGGTCTACAGTTCACACCTTCACTAAACACTACAAACTAGACCAAGTCTCTAGGGCCAGAGCAGGATTTACAAGGGCAATCCTGCAGGGATTCTTGGCATCCTCTACTTCTGCCCCCTCCCTTCACTCCTTCTAGCTGTGGTACTCTCCCACAGTATGAATACTGCAGCATAGGAATAGAAGGACATAGGATAGTTGTGTAAAATCTTACCATAACCATAGATGTCCTTCTCTTCCATGTTGCAATATTCTTTCCTACCCTCCACACCCCCTTTTTCTATCTATACTGGATGGTTGGTCTTTGACCTCTGTCTCAACTCCCTACAGGCTAATCTGTGCAGCCCTTCAGGAACATCTGCTCCTTATTCTCAACTTGTTCTTCTGTACCCCTTATCATGGGGTTCAAGTTCTGAGGTCTGTGCATGCAGACATAACATTTATGGTCCCTGGTTTTTGGCCCTGTGTGTGACGTCCCACGCATCTACAGCTGCCAGGCTTAAACTTTTGTATAGGAGCCGATGTTAGGTCGCCTGAAGTGGGAAATCCCACAGTATGAGTACTGCAACATGGAAGAGAAGGACATCTATGGTTATGGTAAGATTTTACACAACTATTCTATGTAATCAGACAGTCAAATTACTGATAATGTAGTTATGTAACTTATAACTGATGGATTATTGTACAGTACTGATAAATATAATTACAGTAAAGTTCATACTGAAAAAAATGCTTGGTTTTATCTTTTTTTCTTGTACTGTTTGAAATTGTACCCAATGGTAGGCCCAATACAGTGGGCACCTCAAAGTAAGATGTAACAATTGTGAGTATGCACTGCATCACTTGATTTCTAAGAGGGCTTTTGCCATGGGTCTCTTTTTTTTTTTTTTTTTGTCATCTCCATTACGCTGGGCATATCACACGCCTTCATTTGGCAGGGAATCCTTCACTGAGTGTTACAAATTTTATCATTTCATATCCTTGTTATTTTCTTTTTACAGAGTCATTCCTTATGTTCATTGGGGGATCAAAAACACAGTACCAGGGAGCAATTGCTCCTAAGTGAAAAAGTCTGGCATACATCTTGAGACAAGGCTGTCTACTCTCTGAACTTAGGCATTTGGGATCAGGAAAGAATAAGATACTGAGAAATATGAGCACCAAAAAGCAGACACTACAAATGGTCCTTTTGAAGATCTTCTGATGTGTGTATGTCCCATCTGATATCTTTTTGCAGTTCTCATTACCCTGCTTTTGTAATAAGATTGATAGCATGAAAGTAGGACAGTGGAAGGCATTTAAATGTTGCAGAGTCTGAGTCAGAAGACAGGCGCATATAGTGAAGTTTTTTAATCATTTTTTTGTTTGTTTTTAACAGCTTTATTAAATTATCACTTAAGCCATAGGCACATACATTAATTGAAAAGAAAACAAACCGTATTAGTATTTTTCATGCATTATTACATGTTGTCTTTCTTTTTAACAATTATTAATCACTCCCAACATTACATAAATTGTTCAGTTCCTGCCTTCCATTAAATCTCAGTCCTCCTCCAGGACATTATTCTGCACATATTGTTCCAGCAAAATACATTTATTTTTATGTAATGTTTCTGCCCTTATCTAAAGATCCCATCTCCAATTATTGTATGTACTTTAGAGTGTTCAGTGCTTCAATTAGAGTTTGTTTAGATTTTGATTTTCATTTACTAGTTATTGCTTTTTTGGCAGGTAATATTATTACAATTAGGAAGGCTTTACTATGTATGGGCAATCAACTCCTGTGCCCCCGCTCAAAATAATTATTTTCTAAATTACAGTCAGTTGCTCTCCATTTCTGACAGAGTACTCTGTAGAGAATTTTTAAAATCTGCTAATTTATTACAGTGCAAAAAACATGTTCTAAGTTACCACTCTCTTCCAACACACCTTCAGCATTTGCCATCTACCTGAGGAAAAATTTTCTGAAATCTGCTTGGGCTATAAAAATACCTGTGCACACATTGCCAAGCAAAAAAAATTCTATACCTTCTGGACTTTGCATACTTGGGAGCACAAAGATGTTCTCACACTGTTCTGTTCTAAATTGTCTTTCTAGTCTCGCTTCCCAATCTTTTCTAACCTCCCCTGATTGATTCGTATAGTTATTATTCAATATTTTATATGCCCTACTAATTATTCCCTTTGTAACAGCAGCCTTTGTTCTAGACTCCACTAAAAACTATACCAGAACTGGTATTTCACTTAGCAGCCCCCCATCTCTTTCTCTTTGCCTATACTTTGATATCAGTTTCTGATATCAGCCCCTGATAGGGAAGGCAGTCCAAACGTCTGCTTGGCCTCATCCTACTCTGTTACCTTGCCTTCACTAGTGCTCCCAATACCTTTTTCCTATGTCAGTTTTCTCCAGTAATTTATATTCCCCTCGTGACTGTTTTTTGTACCCCTACTTTACTGTCATCCCTCTTGGCAAAATTTCCTTTTTCCATTCCTGTGCTGGCTTAGTTCATAGAATATTTTCTCCAACTTTATGAATTTAATATTGTATACGGTTATTGCTATTCACCTTAAGAATCTACATCCAAAATCCTGTTCATTCCTTATTTCTTGAACTTGCCAGTTCACCTCTTTCCGCTTTGATTTATATTATGTATTTTGTATCTCGGGAAGACTTGAAATTGTCTCAAAATATTCCTCAGCACTGAAATGTCCTCTTCTGTATTTATCAAGTGCAGAATAATATCATCTGCAAATAAAGCTACCTTTTCTTGATTACCATGCCAGTTATATTACTGAATTTGTGAGTCCCTTATTTTTTTTTCCAGTGCCTCTAAATATAAAACAAATAACAAGTGGAAATCGGGCATCCCTTTCTGATTCTTCTGTTGAAACGCAGCTTGTTGGAAAAGATCCCTTCCACTTTAATTTTTGCTTCTGGCCCTTCATACATCCTCCTAAATAGCCCTATAATTATTCTGTCATGGAATGCAAATGCTTCTGTTGCCCTACCCGTAAAATTCTTGCTGAATCTATTGAATGCCTTCACTGCATCATAATCCACCAACAATAGAGATTTTTTTCTTACATTCTTCTTCCCAATGGATCATCATTTTTCTATTAATGTTGTCAAATGTTTGCGTCCTCTCCACAAAACCTCAATGATTCATATCTACCATTTTCTTAGCTAGTATAGACATAAACACGTTATAGTCATGAGCTAAAATTGAAATGGGTCTATGTAAAGCTGAGTTTGAAGTGTCTTTACCTGCTTTGTGTAATGCATACATCACAGATTTTTTCCGCAAGATGCTGACACCTCCCCCCCCCTTAAAAGAATGTCAAACAAAACCTTCAGGATCTTTATCACTTTCTTTCCTCCTATCCTCCAGACTTCCACAGGAGAACCACCTGTTCCTGTAGACTTCTCTGCCAGTTGATTATACATCACTATTTTTATCTTCTCTTCTTAATTATTAATTATTGAGCCTGACCTTTTGTGAAGCCCGTGCACTGGTCCAGCAATCAAGGAGTCTCAGTCCTCACCACTAACACCAGTGAAGGGGTGTCCATATAGGGAAATGATAATAAATACACACACACACACAGTAAAGTACAATTTCCCTTAAGAGCACACAGAGATCACAGTCAGTCTGGGGCTGGCTTCTCCCTTTCTCTCCAGGTCCCCAATAAGACTCCCCACTGGCACAACTATAGGGTCCAGATCTTAGCCTAGAGGGCAAGCTAAACCCTCCACCGCCCTCTCTGTCCAATCTGTGCTTCGTGTCCCTGCTTAAGTAGCTGACACACACACACTTTGAGGTAAGAGTTTATACAACCACACAGACACTCCTGGGGAAGGCTGGCACAGGTTCTCCAGCTGTGCCCCTTTTACCCAGACTATACAGTAGAAATCACTGCCACCACCCAGCTAATATTTTATCAGCTACTCATAGGCCCTTATGAAAGGGTGTCCATTTATACTGTGCAGTATTATTATCCAAATGGTAAGTGCAACCAAACAGTCAAGACTTATTTGGAGTGGCTTGGTACAGTATCACTGTATACATGCAATGTACTCTTAGAGCTTAAATTATCTCTACACAAAACAGCCACAGTTGAAAGGTTTAAAAATATTTCATAATAAATAAACAAAAACACAAGACAATACTTCTTACTACACAGTACAAGTCAAGAGTTCAGAGATCACATAGAAATACTTAAAATAATACAGTAGAAAAGTTCTGACATCACAGAAAAACAAACTAGTCTAATCTTCCTATTGCCTAGCTATATCTAAGAGAAAACAGTTCTAAAATTCTACTTGCATATAGACACAGGCAGAGTGGTGAGTTGGATGTTCTTAAGACAAATGCTCTCATTCTTTCTGTCCTTAAATTGATAACACAGTACCATTTTCCGATTACATCATTTGTTTCTGGTTCCCGGGCTAACAGATTCTCAGAGGTTAATAGCTGCTTTGATCTTGCAGCTGGCCAGGAACTAGAGCAATAAAAGAAATTATATGTGCAAATTCTAGCCATTAATTCTGGCCTCAAAACAATAGGCAGAATTCCTTCATCAAGACATATCGGCTGCAAGCCCTGAGATCAAAGACAGTCATGAAATGCTTGACTTATCAGCTTTCTTACAGCAGAGTGCACTGTTACATTTGTGCAAATGTTCTTCGTGTTTCACTGTTGCAGTCATTACATTTAGGGTAATCTGCTGGCAGGTTGCCCTCATTCGGCCTGAATATCAAAGTCTTGGGTCCTGCATCGGTTGCGGTCTCCTCTTCCATGACGTCAGGGGTATAAAACATGCAGCTGACACCATTTTCTTCAGTCTTTCTTGCCGCACGGTGCCCGAAGCAGAAGCAGTTCGCAAGTGCCGGTCAGCCTACTCCTGAAATTTTTGAATTCGAGTTTCAGAACCAAAGTCTTCAATTAAAGCTAAGTACCCCTTTGGGGAAACTTTTTCTTGCTCCATACAGATGTCAGTAAAAGTTAATAATTGCATTACTTGTGGGAAGCAAATACCTCATAAGGATTTTCATTTGTACTGTATTCCTTGCCAAGACCCAGATCATAACATGCCTTGCTGTCGGTTTTGTGCTAGATTTAACCAACGCACTATTAAGCGTCGGTATATCTTTGCTTCAAAATATTTTGGAAACAGATTTAACTACCCTGATGTCGTCGGATAGCATTCAGACTACCGGAGTTCACAAAAAACACAAAGAAAAGGACAGAGACAGACCGTTGAGGTCCAAAACCGATGACGAAGCTTCCCCTAAGCCAGTCGCTGGTTCACCAGTACTCGGTGAGGTGCTTTCGCAGCCCCTGATACCCCTACTTCTGAGTCGCAGGCCTCTACCAAGACCCATGTGGAGTCTGGCACACCGCAAGATTCTCAAAGTATTGTACCCGTGTATGTCTCTTCCTCGGATAGGTCCAGAGCCGCTGAGCAGGCACCCGCTTCTGAGGGTGTCTTCAGGTCTCAGCATTTCTATATAAAACTGGCGCCAGATTCAAAAACAAAGACAAAAGCAACTTCTAGGACTAAAATACCGACGCATGAGCCACGTGCTCAGGCCTCTATGCCCAAAAAGCAGATGATCAAAATTGCTGAAGACCTAATTACCTTGATCAGGGGTTCCCAACCACCCCCCCCCCCGATAAGAGGCCTAGGCAATACGCTGATTATGAATCTTCAGATCAGGTTTCTATTTCTTCTGATTCCTCTTCCGATCAGGAATTTTCTATACCACCTTATGAGGATTTAGATGCAGAGGAATCCATCCCATCTGCATCTCCTCCTGAAGGTTATTCCTTTGGAGAAACCTTGCATACTTTGAGGGAGCATTTTCATTGGGAGAGTCAAGATTTCTCCGAATCAAAAAAGAGGCTTAGGGATTTCCTTCTTCTCCCCCCTCAGCATAGGCTTTTAGCCATACCTCCTGTATTAGACACTGTTTTTGGAATCAAGCATGACTCCAGATTCCTTACCTCCGGCTCCTAGCAAGCCAGACAGATATTACAGGGTTTCTGACTCGCACAAATTTTTATTCCAAAACCCAGCTGCTGACCCTGAAACTATCTCACAGGGTCCCAAAGGTGTAAAGGCCTCAACAGCTAAGAATCCTACCCCCTCTGATAGAGATTCCAGGGTGCTGGATAGATGGAGAAAGAAGGTTTATATGTCTGCAACCTTGGCAATTAGGGCATTAAACTGCCAATTCCATATGCTTAAATATCAACAGCATGTTATGGGATTATTGAAACAGAAATTGATGTTGATTTCTGAATGTGTGGAAAATAAAGAATTACAGGAATTATTGCATGCAGCAGAACAAGTTGGAAAGCATACTTTGCAATGTGGTTTTGATTCCTTGGAGGCCTCCTGCAGGGCCACAGTTACTGGATCTGTGATTAGAAGGCATGCCTGGCTAAAAGAGAAAAATTTGCCTATTCATGTTAAAGCTAAATTGTTGGATGCACCTTTACAGCTTGATACTCTGTTTGGTAATAAGGCAGAAGAGGTTTTAAAGAAAATGGAAGACAAAGCTAAGTCTATGCAAACTGTAAAAGACTTTTTACAAGTGCAGCCACCAAGATTCAGTAGACACTGGCCTGCAAAAAATTGATGTTCATTGTGTTTCACTGTTGCAGTCATTACACTTGGGTTATCCTGCTGGCAGGCTACCCGCAGTCGGCCTGAATTCCAAAGTCTAGGTCCAGCGTCGGTTGCGGTCACCTCTTCCCTGACATCAGTGCCCCAGGGGTATAAAAGATGCAGCCAATGCCATTTTCTTCAGTCTTTCTGCCCGAAGCAAAAGCAGTTTGCAAGTGCTGGTTGACCGACTCCTGAGATTTTCAAAATCGAATTTCTAAAGCTAAGTACCCCATTGGGGAAACTTTTTTTCTTGCTCCAGTCCGATGTCAGAAAAAGTTAACAATTGTATTTCTTGTGGGAAGCAAATACCTCATAAGGATTTTCATTCTTACTGTATTCTTGCCTAGGCCCTGATCACAACGTTGCTAGCTGTCGGTTTTGTGCTAAATTTAACCAACGCACTATTAAGCGTTGGTACGATTTTGCCTTTCATTACTTTGGCCGAAGATTCAATTATATAATGCTGTCGGAACAGCCGATGACCAGCGTTTATAAAAAGTGCAAGGAAAAAGACAGGCATCTGAGGTCCAAAACCGACGACGAGGCTTCCACCAAGCCAGTCACCGGTTCTCAGTGAGGCGCTTTCGCAGCCCCTGGCGCCCGCTACCTCAGAGCCACAGGCCACTGACTACTCCCACGTGGAGCCAGCTAGGCCTCAGGATACTGAAGGTATTGGACACTTGGAAACTATTCCCTCAGATGGGTTCGGAGCCGCTGAGCAGGCATTGGATTCTGAGGGTGTTTTCAGACCTACACAGTTATATGTAAAGCCTACTTCAGCTTCCAAAGAAGCCTAAGAACAGATGCTCAAAATGGCCGAAGACCTAATTACCTTGATCAGGGGTTCCCATCCCCCTCCTGACAAGAGGCGTAGGCAAGAGACAGAATATGAATCTTCAGATCAGGTTTCCATTTCCTCTGACTCCTCTTCTGAACAGGAATACTCTCTTCCTCCTTATGAGGATTCTGATGCTGAAGAATCTATCCCTTCAGCCTCACCGCCTGAAGATTATTCATTTGGGGAAACCCTGCATACCATGAGGGAGCACTTCCACTGGGAGAGCCAAGACTATTCAGGGGCTGAGAGATTTTCTTTTACTACCTCAGCACAGGCCTTTGGCCATTCCTCCTGTGTTAGACATTGTAGATGATGTATTTTCAGAGTCCGGACTTTCTCCTGACTCTTAACCTCCTGCCCTTGTTAAACCAGACCGATACTACAGGGTTCCAGATTCACATAAATTTCTTTATAAAAACCCTGCTGCTGACCCAGAAACTATTTCACAGGGTCCCAAAGGGGTCAAGGCTTCTGCTGCAAAAAACCCTATCCCCTCTGATAGAGATTCAAGGGCACTAGACAGATGGGGAAAAAAGGTTTACACTTCTGCTACTTTGGCTGTGAGGGCTTTAAATTGTCAATTTCATATGCTTAAAAATCAGCAATACTTAATGTCACTGCTAAAACAGAAAATTTTGTCAAATTCTGATTGTGCAGAAAATAAGGAAATGCAGAATGTATTGCATGCAACTGAACAAGTGGGAAAGCATACATTGCAATGTGGTTTTGATTCTCTGGAGGCCTCTTTCAGGGCTGCAGTTACGGGTTCTGTCATTAGGAGGCATGCTTGGTTAAAGGAACAGAATCTGCCTGATCATGTTAAAGCAAAATTACTAGATGCTACATTACAGCATGATACCTTATTTGGTGTTAAAGCAGAGGAGGTGATTGAAATCTATGCAAACAGTAAAGGATTTCTTACAGGTACAGCCACCCAGATTAAGCAGGAACTGGCCTACTAAGAATTGGTCCTTTCCCGTGTCAGACAGGCCACAAAGAGGCAGATACAGACGCCCCAGAGGCAGATCCCAGCCCCAGGGCTCATACAGGCCTAAACAGTGGGGCGCTTGTACCTCCAAAAGTGGGGAAGACAAATCACAGCCATACAGGAAACGGTCCCAATGACTTTCCTCTGCCAGCACCAAGCACTTATCTTTTGGCAGCCCCCTTAGGGGGAAATCTAGCACTTTTTTCTCAAAATTGGCGCATGATCACCCAGGACAAATGAGTCTTGAATATAGTGTCCCAGGGCTACAGGTTCCACTTTCATACCCTGCCAAGGGCAAAAGGTATGCCAGACCTGCCACACAATCAATGGGCAGAGGCACAAAAACAAGTTTCTTCCCTCGTGGACATGAGGGCCATTCAACAAGTACCACAGCAAGAGCAGGGACAAGGATTTTACTCTAGACTTTTCTTGGTACCCAGAAAAGACAAAGCCTGGAGACCAGTACTGGACCTGTCTATTTTAAATACATTTCTGGACGTTTCAAAATGTTGACGCTGCAGCAGCTTCTGCCCATGCTGGGCAAGAAGGCTTGGCTTGTAACTTTGGACCTAAAAGAGGCCTACCTGCATATTCCAATCAGACAATCTTGCAGAAGATACCTCAGATTCATAGCTGGCTCAATGCACTACCAATTCTCTGCACTGCCCTTTGGCTTATCTACTGCACCCAGGGTCTTCACAAAATGCCTGGCACCAGTAATTGCATTTTGCAGACAAAAAGGAATTCAAATATATCCTTACTTGGACGATTGCCTTATTCAAGCAGGGAACAAGGACATTCCACTAAAGCATCTGGCGTTTGTAAAAAGATTACTAAATTGCCTAGGGTACACTGTAAATGAAAAGCAATCAAAACTAGTACCCTCTCAAGAGATAATATTCCTGGGTGCAAGCTTAAATACAACTGCCCAGATGTCTTATCTCATGCCAGACAAACAAAGGCAACTGACTTCTTACTTCAAAATGTTGGCAACAAAGACCCAGTTATCTGCAAGGAAAATTCTGCAGGCTTTGGGCTTCATGGCATCCTGCATTCTACTAATTCCATATGCCAGACTGCATATGAGGAAACTACAGTGGTATCTAAAAAGTGTTTGGACTCAACATTGTCACAGTCTGGAAACATTAATTACCCTCATTCCTTGCCTGCAGCAGGAGTTTCAATGGTGGGCACAGGCCTGTCACCACAACAAGGGACAGCCATTCACCCTACCCACAGCCGGACAGCCATTCACCCTACCCACAGCCAGGCAGTCAATAACAACAGATGCATCAAATTATGCCTGGGGGGCCCACATGGCAGGAAAATGTATTCAGGGCACATGGCCCACAAGCCAAAGGCATCTTCATATCAATCAAAAAGAGATGCTAGCTGTTCAGAATCCCCTGACAGGTTTCAAGGATCTACTCCATCCAGGACAACTACTGATAAGGACGGACAATACTACAGTCATGTGGTACATAAACAGATAGGGAGGCACTCATTCCTACCCTCTCTGCAGACAAGCCATGACTTTGTGGGACACAGCATTGACTTATCAAGTACACCTGAACGCACAATTCCTGCCAGGAAAGAAAAATACTGGCAGACGAACTAAGCAGAAACCTTACGGATCCCCACGAGTGGAAACTGGATCCACAAGTCTTCAGCATGATAATAAAGAAATGGGGATGCCCAGACATAGATCTATTTGCCTCCCCTCACAACTGCCAACTACAGAGATTCCGCACAAGGACGTATCACAAGCAAGCATGGAAAGTGGATGCTCTATCATTCAGCTGGAAAACCCTAACAGTATATGCCCTTCCTCCTCTGCCTCTCCTCCCCAAGGTACTCCTAAAGGTCAGACAAGAGAAGCCAAAAATGATTCTGATTGCTCAAGACTGGCCCCACCAGCACTGGTACCCAATCCTAAAGAGCTTGTCTCAAGGCCCAGCCTGGACATTGCCTCTAATTCCTCATTTACTGACCCAACGAAACAATCAGATCCTGCACAGCAATCTCAGAGCCCTAAATCTGGCAGCATGGTGGATAATGTAGCCATTCAGAGCACACCTCTCTCAAAAGCAGTGATGGATGTTATTTTGGAGGCCAGGAGGCCCAGTACCAGAAAATCTTATGCAGAAAAATGGAAAAGATGTTGTGCTTGGAACCAGGCACAAGGAATTGACACGTTTGTACCAAATATTCTTCAGATTTTACAATACCTAACTGAGATGCTGGACAAAGGCCTATCCTTTTCATCAATTAAAATCCATGCTTCTGCCATTTCAGCTCATTACAATATGGAACCACCAATTTTTTCACATCCGTTGCTTAGGCAGTACCTCAGAGGGGCCAAAAACATTAGACCTCCAAGGAGAGCACCAATACTTGCATGAGACCTCAGTTATGTCAAAAACTCACATTACCGCCTTTTGAGCCAGCCAATACAGCTGAAATAAAGTTCTTATCTTGAAAAACAGCTCTGCTCCTAGCAATAACCTCTGTAAGACGAGTCTCAGAGTTACAGGCACTCATGGCTGTGGAACCTTCTATCATTTTCCATCCGGACAGGGTTTCTCTGAGGACGAACCCGACATTTATGCCTAAGGTAATGTCCAGTGTGGCCCTTAACCAAACCATTCATTTGCCTACATTTTATCCAAACCCACAGAATAAGGGTGGACTCCTGCATTCTTTGAACATACACAGACAGCTACGCTTCTACTTGGACAGAACTAAAGCTTTCAGAAAGACTGAGCAACTCTTAGTAGCATATGCTGCAGGATCACAAGGAAAGGCTATCTCAAAGCAGACTATTTCAAAATGGATAGGCCACTGCATTCGTTTCTGCTATTCACAACATGGCAAATCAGTGCCTAAGGGCATTAGGCCTCACTCTACCAGAGCAGCAGCCACTTCAGCAGCCTTTCTCAGAGGAGTACCAACCAAAGACATTTTAGAGGCTGCAACTTGGAGTTCAGTGCACACTTTTACCAAGCACTACCACTTACTCTCTACTCTAAATCCAGAGCAGGCTTTGCCACTACAGTTCTACAGGGCCTTATAGCCTCTCCTAATCCTATTTAGACCCAGCCACCCAACCTCAGCTTTGGGATTCAACCCAAGTGTAATGACTGCAACAGTGAAACACGATGAACATAGTACAGTTGTGTACCTACCATAAATGTAGATGTTCGAGTGTATTCACTGTTGCAGTCCAGGTTACCCACCCACCATCCCCCTTCTCTTTGCTGGGAATTAGCAAGCTATGTGGTGTATTTGCTTGTAGATGAAGAAAATGTTTATTTTTGTGCATGCATACTTATTGGCATAATTTTCAGCCTACCAATTTGGGGGCACCTGACATCCGGGGCAAGAAAAACTGAAGAAAATGGCGTTGGCTGCATCTTTTATACCCCTGGCGCACTGACGTCAGGGAAGAGGCGACAGCAACCAACGCCAGACCTAGACTTTGGAATTCAGGCCGACTGCGGGTAGCCTGCCAGCAGGATAACCCAAGTGTAATGACTGCAACAGTGAATACACTCTAACATCTACATTTATGGTAGGTACACAACTGTGCTGTCCTTTCATGTGTCCGACAGAGCTTCACGGGGCAAATCCAGGCGCCCTAGATACCAATCACAGGATTCTTAGAGGTCAAAGCAATGGGGTGCCTCTACCTCCAAATCTGGAGGAAATCAAGCACAACCCTACAGTAAACAGTCTCAATGACTTCCCTTTGCCATCTCCAAGCACTTATCTTTTGGCAGCCCCCTTAAGGGGAAAACTAGCACTTCATGCTCAAAATTGGCAGTTAATAACCCAGGACAAGTGGGTATTAAACATAGTATCCCAGGGATACAGATTTCATTTCCATACTCTGCCAATTCCAAATGGTTGGCCAGATCTGCCACAAAATCAATGGGCAGAGGCACAAAAACAAATTACATCCCTCATGGATATGGGGACTATTCAGCCAGTGCCAGAACAGGAAAAAGGACAAGGGTTTTACTCAAGGCTGTTCTTGGTGTCCAGAAAAGACAAGGCCTGGTGCCCAATACTGGATTTATCAATTTTGAACACATTCTTGGACTTACCAAAATTCAAAATGCTAACTTTGCAGTAGCTTCTGCCCATGCTGGGCAAGAACACTTGGCTAGTGACTCTAGACTTAAAAGAGGCATACCTGCATATCCCAATAAGGGAATCGTGCAGAAGATACCTCCTATTCAAGGCTGGCTTTATGCATTACCAATTCTCTGCACTGCCCTTTGGCTTATCTACTGCGCCAAGGGTCTTTACAAAGTGCCTGACACCAGTAATTGCATTTTGCAGACAAAGAAGTATACAAATCTATCTTTACTTGGACGTCTGTCTCATTCAAGCAGAAAACAAGAACATTCTTCTTCAGCATCTGGCGTTTGTGAAAAGGCTTCTAACATGCCTAGGGTACACAATAAACGAAAAGAAATCACAACTGGTACCCTCTCAAAAGATAACATTCCTGGGTGCAAGCTTGTGGCTTACCTTACACCAGACAAACAAAGGCAACTGACTATTTACTTTAAACAGATGGCAACAAAAGCCCAGTTATCTGCAAGACAAATTCTGCAGGCTTTGGGGTTCATGGCATCCTGCATTCTACTAATTCCATATGCAAGACTGCATATGAGGAAACTACAGTGGTACCTAAAAAGTTTATGGAGTCAATATTGTTATAGTCTGGAAACAATGATTCCTCTCATTCCCTGCCCACAACAGGAGTTTCTTTGGTGGGCAGAGACATGTCACCAGAACATGGGACGGTCTTTCACTCTACCCCCTGCCAGCCAAACCCTAACTACCGACGCATCAGATTATGCATGGGGGGCCCACCTGGTGGGGAAATGCATTCAGGGCATATGGAGCCCAAAACAAATGCATCTGCATATCAACCAGAAAGAGATGTTAGCTGTTCAGAATGCCCTGACAGCCTTCAAGGACTTACTTCATCCAGGACAACTACTGATAAAGATGGACAACACCACGGTTATGTGGTACATAAACAAGTAGGGGGACACACACTCCTACCCCCTTTGCAGACTAGCCATGGCATTGTGGGACACAGCCTTGACTTACGAAGTACATCTACAAGCTCATTTCCTGCCAGGAAACAAAATACTCTGGCAGACGACCTAAGCAGAAACCTTATGGACCCTCACGAGTGGAAACTGGATCCACAAGACTTCAGCATGATAAAGAAATGGGGGAGCCCGGACATAGATCTATTTGCCTCTCCCCAGAATTATCAACTGGACAAATTCTGCACAAGGACTTATCACGGACAAGCATGGAAAGTGGATGCCCTGTCCTTCAGTTCAGTTTACGCCTTTCCTCCTCTGCCTCTTCTTCCCAAGGTCCTACTAAAGGTCAGACAAGAAAAAACAAAAATTATTCTAATTGCCCTGGACTGGCCCCACCAACACTGGTACCCAATCCTAAGGAATATGTCTCAACTGCCTCTTGATACTTGCCTCAAATACCTCATTTACTGACTTAACAAAACAATCAGATCCTGCACAATCGGCTCCAAACAATGAACCTGGCAGCATGGCTGATCATGTAATTATTCAAACAACACCTCTCAGTAACTCTGTGATGGATGTCATTTTGGAAGCCAGAAGGCCTAGTACTAGAAAATCTTATGCTGATAAATGGAAGAGATTCTGTGCTTGGAATCGAGCACAAGGAACTGACACAGCAAAGCCAAATATTCCTCAGATTTTACCATATGTGACTGAGATGCTTGACAAGGGCCTATCTTTTTCATCAATAAAAATCCATGCCTCTGCCATCTCGGCTTGTTACAACACAGAGCCACCGATCTTTTCTCATCCTGTGCTAAAACAGTATCTTAGGGGGGCCAAAAATTTAAGGCCTCCCAGAATATCACCAATTCCTGCATGGGACCTCGATTTTGTGTTGGAAAAGCTCACCCTGCCTCAATTTGAACCAGCTGCTACTGCAGATAAAGTTTTTATCCTGGAAAACAGCTTTACTTCTGACAATCACTTCAGCAAGAAGGGTTTCAGAGCTACAGGCCATCATGGCTGCGGAGCCTTTTATTATGTTTTACCCAGACAGGGTGTCCCTCAGGACCAATCCTTCCTTTATGTCTAAGGTAGTAACCAATGTGGCTCTTAACCAAACTATTCACCTGCCAACTTTTTATCCAAATCCGCAGGAGAAGGGGGAGCGGATTCTGCATTCCTTGGACGCGCACAGACAACTAAGATTCTACTTAAACAGGACCAAATCTCTAAGAAAACCTGAGCAGCTACTGGTGGCATTTGCTGCAGGATCAGAGGGAAAGGCTATTTCAAAGAAGACAATTTCAAAGTGGATGTCACTGCATTCGTTTCTGCTATTTGCATCATGGTAAACCGGTGACCAAGGGCACTAGGTCACATTCCATAAGGGCTGCATCTACATCAGCAGCTTTTCTCAGAGGGGTACCAACCAAAGGCATTCTAGAAGCTGCTACTTGGAGCTCTGCTCATACTTTTACAAAGCATTATCATGTGCCTCTCTTCTCTAAGTCCAGGGCAGGCTTTGCCACTGCAGTTCTGCAGGGCCTTATAGCCGCTCCTAATGCTATTTAGTTCCAGCCTCCCATCCATAGCTTTGGGATTCTACCCAAATGTAATGACTGCAACAGTGAAACACAAAGAACGTAGTGCAGTTGTGTACACTTACCATAAATGTAGATGTTCGAGTGTATTCACTGTTGCAGTCTGGGTTACCCACCCGCCATCCCCCTTTTTTCTAGAACTTCTCTTTCCTTCACTATATTCTACAGCCTTTGTGGTGTATTTGCTTTTAGATGAAAGTAAAGTTTGTTATTACAATTGCATTTATATATATAGATATATATTTTATTCCCCATTTGGGGGGCACCTGACATCTGGGGCAAGAAAAACTGAAGAAATTGGTGTTGGCTGCATGTTTTATACCTCTGACGACCTGACGTCATGGAAGAGAAGACAGCAACCGACGCAGGACCCAAGACTTTGATATTCAGGCCGACTGAGGGCAACCTGCCAGCAGATTACCCTAAATGTAATGACTGCAACAGTGAATACAGTCTAAAATCTACATTTATGGTAAGTGTACACAACTGTACTTTCCACGTTTAACACCATTTTTGCCCATTTAAGAAAACAAGCCCGTGGCTTGTATTAATATTTACAAATGACAGAATTGTCTACAAAATTCTATCTGGCTAGGCTGGCAACCTTCACCTATCTTCACACATCTCCCCCCTGGGGAACTCGAGCTAGTTTTTCAGCTAAGTAGAGCCCCCAGCCCATGGTTCGAAGCATCCACCTGCACAACAAATTATTTGCTGTAATCTGGACTAGCTAACACAGGGGGATCCTCCCAAAGCTTCCTTAAGCTCCTGGAATGCCTGCTCACATGCTGGGGTCCACACTACCGTATGTGGCCTGTTTGTCCGCGTCAGGTCTGTGAGGGGAGCAGCTACTGTACTATAACTGGGAACAAACTTTCTGTAGTACCCTGCTGTCCCTAAGAATGCCCTTACCTGCCTTTTGGTAACAGGTGCAGGCCATGCCTGAATGGCTTATACGTTGGCAGGTTCTGGCCTGATCTTACCACTCCCCACTCTGTCCCAGGTAGGAGACCTCTGCCATACCCTGTTCGTTCACTGTCTCCCAGTCCTCCTAGGCTTGTTATCTTTGAAGAAGGTGAGATGCCTGTGCAGTCCCCTCCAGTGACTGAGGTTGTGGCCCAGGTCTCTACCGAGAACCGTTTGTAGTCCAGTACGCCTCTGGGTCCCTCTTGTTCCATGCAAGCTAACGGTCTTAGCTCATTGGTTGGGTCTGGAGCCGCTTCACAGGTTACGCCTCCCAATGACTGCTCTCAAATGGATGAAGGGGTTCCAGAGTTTTTCATCATTAGGAGAGTGCCTCGGTTCACCATCCTCGGGAGTCAGCTGTCCACCATCTTAGCATGGATGTTGCCTTCAGGTCCATGCCTAAGGCCTCACATACATGACCTAGTTAGGTTGGCTGAGGATTTGATCACCATAATCAGATCCAGGTGCCTCTGTTTCCCAGATTCTGCCCCTGAATCTTTTCCTGGTAAAAGAAGGGATATATTCCCCCAAGAGTCTTCTGATTCTTTTGACTGTGAGGATGTTAATGATAAATCCATCTTTGAGGAAGGTTTATCTGTTAGCTTCCTATGGTGATTCAGACTTTGAGAACCTTGCCTTAGCCCCCCCCCCCCAAGGGCTTTTCCTTTGGGGAGACACTACATACCCTAAGAGAACACTTTAAATGGGAAGCACAAGACTGTCCACATTCCAAGAAGAGGGTTAGGGAATTTCTGAACCTTGCTGAGCATAAAACTCTTGCCATTTCTCCAGTCTTAGAGGTGGTGGATGCTGTTTTGCTAGATTCTTCCTTACAGCTGGAGTTCCTTCTCCCTGCCCTTCAGAAACCTGATAGATTTTACAGGGTTCTGGATTCCGACAGACACTTTTTCACAAACCTTGTAGCAGACCCTGAAGTGATGACTCAGGGTCCTTAGGGAGCTAAAGCTCATACTTCCAAAAATCTCCTGCCAACTGACAATGAAAGCAGAGCCTTGGACAGGTTTGGAAAGAAAGTCCACACCTCTGCTGTCACAGTCATGAAGGCTTTAAATTGCCAGTTTGATGTAAAGTATCAGAAAGCCATTTTGGATCAGATGAAGCAAAAACTGATCAAGACTGAAAGAAGGCCCTCTTCAAGGAACTGCTAGACCTGTGCATTTCTTGCTTTCAAGTAGCTAAGCACTCCTTGCGGTACAGCTATGATGCTCTGGAAGTTTCCAGCAGAGCAGCAGCTACATGATCCGTCATTAATAACATGAATCGAGCCCAGCAGTTTAAATCCACTATAAAACTGATAAAGAAACCGCAAAACTCCAGGAAACACCCGCCGAAACTTTATTGTAAAACATTAACAGATTTAACAGATTGAGCGCTTTCTTTCCTTAACAGGGATTTCATCAGAATCTGATCCGTCATTAGAAGACATCCCTGGTTGAGGAGTCACTCCCTGAACATGTGAAATCCAGTTTCCTGGATGCTCCTTTTGACAAAGATTTCCTTTTTGGCCCCAGGGCTGATGCTTTGCTTAAGAAGATGGAGAATAAGGCCAAGTCCATGCAGATGGTCAAAGACTTTCTTCAGGTTTAACCTCCTCTCTTCACTTGCCACTAGCCTACCAAACACTGGCCCTTTTTGATCTCCCAGTCTAAGCCTAGACATAGAAGACTTCGAAGGGAAAGGAGTCAAAGGCACCATCAGCAACTGAGACAGTGGCAAACAGATTCCAGTAGGTCTGCGGGATTCCACCAGTAGGGACCCAGCAGGGAGCAGTCTTGATTCTTTCATGCCCCCCCCCCCTCCAATCCCACCCCTCCCTACCTACCTCCTCTCAGACTAGGAGGACTGCTGATTTGGACTCTCATCAGCAGGGTGAGTGGATACTGAAAATCATGCATAGAAGTTACAAGCTCCAGTTCAAAGTCTCTAATTCGATCAGGTTTCCCAGATATTCCACCAAGTCAGGAAACAGAGGCCTTTAAGAAAATACAGCTCTTGTGTAACCAAGGCTCAGTGGAACCAGTACCATATTACAAGGAAAAGGGTTTTACTTGAGGCTTTTCTTAGTCCCCAGAAAAAAGGGCACCTGGAGGCTGATTCTGGACCTGCCAAGGCTCAACAGATTCTTGCAGGTACCAAAATTCAAAATGCTAAATCTTCAAAAATTGCTATCCATGACCTCACCCAACGCACCTCACAGGAGTTTCTTATGCTTCAGGACAGGGATGAGGCATTATCAGTTCTGTGCCCTTTGGCTTGTCTGCTGCACCCAGAGATTTCACAGAATTCCTAGCCCCAGTGATAGCCTTCCGCAGGTCAAAGGGCATTCAGATTTACCCCTGCTTAGGTGACTGCTTCATTCAAGCAACAGATCTAGTAAACCTCAAAGGAGATCTGATTTACACCGAAGAGATCCTGGCTTCACTGGGGCTTACCATCAGTACATAACACTCTCAGACCATCACCACAAACAAGATTATGTTTCTTGGAGCATTGCCGGACTCATTACTTCAGAAAGTCTTCCTTCCTCCAAACAAGGCTACCTTTCTAATTCTGTACTTCCAAAAGCTCCTTCTTATGAACTACCTCACAGCTAGAGAGTACCTCAGAGCCTTGGGTTACATGACACCTGTAGCCAGACTACAGATGAGGAAGCTGCAGTGGTACATTAGAAATTTCTGGTGCCAGCATTCTTAATCCCTCAACTTCAGGGTGAAGCTTCTCCCTTGTCTCAGGAAAGAGTTTACTTGATGAGCCAGGGCATGCTCCCTCAATCTGAGCCTTCCCTTTAAGTTTATCCCTCAGGACCAACTCTGACCATGGCTGCCTCAGAAATAGCCTGGGGGATCCACTACAACAGCTTACAGACTTAAGGCAGATAGGACTCCCAGTTCAAGAACAAACACATCAACCTAAAAGAACTGATGGCAGTCCAAAAAGGTCTGATTGGCTTCAAAGAACAGTGGAAACCAAGAGTACTCCTAGTAAAGGTAGATTTCAATTGGCTTAGTTTCTGGTGTCCTTCCAAGGGGATTCAGTATCTGTCTGCCTGGGATAACATGGGTGACAGGCCTCGATGTTTTGCCAGAGGTGACCTCCACCTGTCATCCCCTAGGATTCTGAATCCTAGCCAAGGCTCTTGCCTCCCCCATTGTGCCTATGTCTCAAAGGAAAATCTTCCAGCATAAAAGATCTGCCAAAAGGTAAATTGAAGGTCATGCTGCTTAATGCTAGAAGCCGTAATCTGAAAATGCACTCACTAGAGGCTCTCCTCACAGTGGAAGATGCCGATGTCTATGCGGTCACGGAAACTTGTTTCAGGGCTGCGGAGAGCACCCCTGCCTTACCAGGCTGTACCTCATTCCACATATTCTGACCCTGGGTGGTGGAGTCTTTATCTTCATTAAGGACAGGCACACATCAAGACTGGTTTGCCAGCATGACGCACTGGAATTACTTCAGGTGAAACTGACAGTTGGCAAGACACCCATCCAAGTTATAGCCAGCTATAGCCCTCCCCTGCATGACTCAGGACACCCACTCCTCCTACCTGGTCCTACTTGACTCCATCAGGGTACCTCTTACCACCCTGATCCTTGGTGACTTCAGCTAACCCACCATAGACTGGGTGAACTATTCCTGCACTAATGCACTCACCCAACGATTCCTTGACTTCATCAGTTCTAACACACTAGACCAGCTCGTCTCATCCCCCACAAGGGGAGATAACATTCTGGATTTGGTTCTCACCAACATGGGTGAGAGCTGCACCACTCCCATAGTATGTTCTTCCCCGGTAAGATCAGATCATTGGTCTGTCTCTTTCGAATTTTCTATCCCATCCCCACCTGCTTCCAGCCGTAAACAGCTAAAAAACTTCCCAAAGCTGACTTCAACCTACTGAGGGAGGTTATCAGTAGCTTCACACCACCAACCCTTTAGAGGATGAAGACAATTATGCTGAACAGTACGCCAGTGCAGTATACAAGCACCTGTACAACTGCATGGACTCAGCCATACCCAACAGAACTAAAACCTGCTCCTCAAGGAAACACAAACCTGTCTGGTGGACATCCTCTATCAAGAGGCTTTACAATAAAAGGAAGAAACTGTTGTCCAAGGGTAAAAAGGAACAAATTGCAAATTGGAAAAACTCCCTCAGCCTCAACAAGCAAATTAGATCACTAGTGAAAACTTCCAAAGCCAATTATAAATTGAAACTAGCCTCTGAAGCAAAGAGAAACCACAAAGCCTTCTTCAGTTATGTCAGGAACCTCCATGGGAAAGCTCAGGTTTGTTCCTAAATGGTACTTAATGGGTGCCATTTACTCTGATCCTGTTGACTTAGCTAATCTGCTAGCAGATGGGTTCAGTCCAGACTTCACTCTCCTGTCCCCCCACAAGGCTCCTTCAACATCCCCAATAATTGTCTCACACCTCACATCTCTGTAGATCATGTTAAAGGTCCTATCCAAGGCAAAAGACACAGCTTCCATGGGACCTGATGATATCCCAGGCTGTATTCTGCACCATCTCCAACAAGAACTAGCTTCACCATTGAGCATCCTATTCAACCACAGCCTAAGTACAGGCTTCATTCCAGCAGAGTGGAGAACTGCCATTGTCATCCCCTTGCACAAAGCTGGTGCCACTACTGACCCTGGAAACTATCACCTCATTAGCGTGACAAGTGTGATCTGTAAAGCCATGGATTGTATTATGGATCTCATAAACAAGGACAAACTTGACCCCACCTAGTTTGGATTTGTTAAAGGCAAATATTGCCTGTTGAACCTGGTTGACTTCTTTGAGACTGTCACCAAGGTCCTGGATGAGGGAAAGTCAGTACATACAGCATACCTTGACATGGACAAGGCCTTTGACACAATTCCCTACTCGGGCATCATAGAAAAGCTAACACAGCTTGGTGTAAATCCCTATGTCATCAGGTGGGTGGCCAACTGGCTCACCGATAGGACCCAGAAGGTCAAAATAGGTGCCTCCACCTCCAGCAGCTGACTTGTCACTAATGGTGTTTCCCAAGGATCTGTTCTGGGACCCTTACTGTTTGGCATCTACTTCTCAGAGGTCCAGGCAAAGACAAAAGTCCTTTGGCTGACCACTTTTGCAGATGACTGCAAGTTGGGTGCTGTCATTGACTCCCCAGATGATGTTAACATACTGCAAGAAGGTCTCACAGCAACAAATGACTGTTGCCAAAGTTATGGCCTTAAGTTAAACACAAAAAATGTATTATCATAACATTCGGCAAAAACACGGCTCCTACTGATTACAACATCAACTGCAACCGCCTAAGCACACAACCTGTGGTGAGAAACCTGGGTACTCAGGTTGGCAACAATCTCACATTCGGCCATCATGTAGCGGCAGTGGTCAGAAAAGCTTTACTTGGTTCATCTCATAAGTAAAGAGAATGCATCTAGAAAAAAGGTTATTTTCTCTCTGTACTCCTCCCTCATTAGGCCAATAATTGAGTATAAAGCTCTGTTTGGTATTTACCTTTCCAAACACATGCACTAACTGAAAAGGCCACATAAATACCTCACAAAGAGAATCCATGGCAGCTAACACCTGTCCTGTGCAGACAGACTCAAATCACTGTCACTGTACTCTGTATTGTACAGATTGTTCAAAGGTGGTCTGTGTCTTGCCTACAAGGCAATATCGGACCCTGCCTTACTAGAGATGCTTCATAGTCGTATATCTAACTCCTCACACATTACCCACTCGAAAGGCCTAAATCTAATATAGGACATCAACAAAACCTGCTGGAGAGAGAGGTTGGTCTCCCAGAGGCTGCCCCATCTCTGGAATAGACTTCCCATACATGTCAAACAGAGTACCTCGCTGACCCTCTTCAGGTGCAACCTTGATGAGTGGATGGGAAACCACAAATTTGTCCCAGGGGTTCCACCTGTGTCCCTCACTGACAGGGGCAACAGGTGCTGATTGAGGTTTCTTTTTTGCAGATAAACTCTTGGCTAGGCTTGTAAGGGCCCCAGGGCTATTAGCCTAATAACCTCCTCTGATCCTGTGAATATGTGGTGCATAAATAAGTGGCAGGGGGGAAGTCACTCTTACCCTCTTTGTTGCTTTGCCGTGGACATTTGGGAAACAGCAAACTGTCTAGGTTTGCACCTCTTGGCACAGAAAAGGGTCAATTGGCGGTTCACCAAAGCAAGAGCCTGTCAGACCCTGATGAGTGGCAACTGCATCAGGAAGATTTTCTCAGCATAGCCAAAGAATGGTGTATGTCAGAGGTAGACCTTTTTGCCACCACAAAAAATACTCACTTGAAAGTTTTGCCCAAGGACCAAAACATCAGCCTGGAAGACAGATACCTTCTCTTTCCCTTGGATAGACCTATTCCTGTATGCCTTCTCCCAATGTCCTTGTTCCCCAGGTTACTGCTTAATATAAGGGAGGAAGGGCCAAGGGTCATTCTAATAGCCCCGTATTGGCCAAGGCAGAACTGGTGTCCTCTAATGCTCGGTCTAAGCAAGAAGGAGCCTTGGTTGCTGCCCTAACGATTGGACCCATTAACACAGAACAAGATCACCATCATGCACCCCAACCAGAGCCGGTGTTAGCATTTTGGGGGCCCCCAGCAAAATGTCAAGTTGAGGACCCCTAGGCACTCCTAGTCTATGTATCACCCTGTCACTGCACTTCCTAAGCAACCTTTTAGTTAATGCTGTAAACGTTTAGGAGTAGTAAGTACAGACTGACCTGTAACTACGATGTTCTTACAGTATAACAAGCCTATTTACCACGCTATGTTCGCCCATCTCAGACATTCACAGTTACTGGCATTTAGTTGCAACGATGATACATTGCAACAATTCTGTGTACAGGTCTGGACTTAGATGAAATGGCACTCTAGACCTATTATTTCAGCACCCCCCCCCCCCCCCCCCCCACACACACACACACACACACACCCTCCAGTCCTCCCCTCTGTTTCCCCTTGGCTCCTTATACCATGCACATTACTCCCCCCCCCCTTCTCACATTGTGTGTTACTCTTCAGCCTTTTCAAGAAGCCCTACATGTCTGTATGCTCCGAAGTGCATTTAAAAGTTTTTTTTCTTTTTACATGGCCTTTTCATCCAATAATGGCTTGAAAAGAAATTAAGATTAAAGAAAGAAATTCAGTGTTGCTGTTCAGCTTTAGTTTTTCCTGCATCCTTTCAACACACTTTTTCTGACCAAGACAGCACAGTAATAACCATTTAGGAACTAACTCAATTAAGCCAGTGCCCAAGAAGCCATAGGGTTATAGATATTCTGGGGTATATTTTAGAGCATTTTCCCAACCTTTTAACCCAGTGGTGCTCTAAACAAAAATCATGAGTAAGATAAGAATTAAGTTTTTTTTCTTTCAAGGAAGATACAAGTTCATCGGTAGGTAACTAGGCTATCGGCCCTGGGGCCTATACAAGCCCAGCCAAAAAGGTACCCTGGCTTTTGCCACCCAAGAAAATTATTTTCCTGTGCCACTGTCGAGCAGAGCCACAGAGGTGATCCCCGGGGTGAATTTCCTATTTCCCATCCAGTCATCAAGATTTTTCTTGAAGAGTGCTAATGAGGAGCTTTGTTTGATATAGATAGGTAGTTTATTCCAGAGTATGGGAAGTCTCTGGGACAGGAATCTATCCCTCTGGCATGTTCTGTTTATTGTGGTGACAAGGTTTAGGTCCCTAGAGTGTGTAGCTTGGAGGGATTGGGATTTCTTTAAGTGGAGCATGTCCAACAGCTCTGGGTTTGACATAGCTATGTATGTTAGGCAGAGATCACCTGTGAGTAGGCGATATGGAGTAAAGCTGGAGTTTTTTGGGACGGTCTGCGTAGGGCATCTGAGGCTGGTAATCCTCTTTGTGAGGTATTTCTGCGGCCTTTCCAGTTGTTGTAGATGTCTTGTGAGTTACATACCAAAAGGGGAGGTTGTACTCTATAATGGGTTTAATGAGTGTTGAGTAGCGGGGAACAATGACCTCTTTTTTTCTGGATGAGAAACCTTTTGTGATGAGGTGTGCCACATAGAAGGATTTCCTGACTACTGTGGCGATGTGATTATCAAAGGAGAGACTACTATCGACTTGTGTCCCAAGGTCTCTTATCACACTTTCGGTGTTAAGTATACTACCGCTTATGTTATAGTTCATGGGTGCAGAGTTTTTACCAAAGGGGATGACAGTGCACTTTTTGGCATTGAGCTTGCGGCCATGGCTTTGACACCAGGCATCTGTCTCAGTGAGGCCCTTTTGTGTTGTTGTGCCTAAGGCTTAATTTTCAGTGATACAGAATAGTAGCTCATGATAAACTAGCAAGCCAGTTGTCTGGATACATGGGTCCTATCTGAGAATGTGGCCTGCCTTCCTAACCCCCACAAAAAGACGATCACTGCCTATGCATGCCACTGGTGTTAGACTGGGATGAAAGCAGAAGTGTTTCAAGTGACTGAGGACATACATATACCTAGCATGCCTCCTCTCTCCTCAACCCTAACCGTCAAAGGCAGCTACCTGTAAACATGCCTGAAGTGAAAGTGAAAAAATAATGATTATAATAATTTATTCTACCTTGTTCCTCCTAGACAGTACGCTGCCCTTGCACTAGGTATAGTAACCTTCTTTGTACACTTCTGAGGTCTGTGAGTAAAGTGAAAGAAATAATGACCACACTGTCCTTGGCCCAAACACAAGCCATAATGACCTCATGTGCACACCTCTATGGTTTGAATGTGATGAAAATTAAAGAAGCAATAACCTTACAGTCCACCCATATAGTCTATAGCAGCTTTCTGTACACACAAATCTGAGCAAGGCTGGTTTTAGAATGTGTGCGGTTAAGAGCAGAGACCATTATCAGCGTTATCCTAACAGCCCTGTTCAGGTTAAAGAACATAATCAGAAAATCAGTACATTTTTTCTCATTTTCCACAATGAACAACAGCTTTTGTGGGGCCCCCACACAGTCAAGGATGCTTAAGGGAGCCCCCTGTATCAATTTATACAGTCTGGGAAGTGGGGTCCCAGACTCCTTGAAGATCGAAGTGTTTGAATGTTCTGTGATGTGTCCTATGCATTACTTTTGAAATATAGTTACTTATTAGCAACATTTTTTACTGATACCCAGAAGAATAATGTGCGAGTCCTGGCATTATTGGGTGTATGCAGAGGTAAAAATCAGTGATAATTTTTACAAACTGACACAAAAGCCATAGCAATACTTGTTTTTCAGCAAATAACAATACATTGTGCAACACTATTACTGCCACACCAGATCAATGAATGTTGTTTAGCTGTTGCCAAAAAGCAGCAGGGGTAAATCACTTTTATTTAACCTCATTGAGAAGTAATGCATACCTGTCATTGTCCTTGATTTCACAGACCTTCCCTGATTTTGCTCTGTCCTTCGTTAAGTTTGATGTGCTGATAAATCACTTAGGATTACAGACAGTCAATAAATCCAGACATCAGAGTCTTATGCTTCCTAGTGTCCAAAAAATGCATGTTGAATGCAAAAGGTGCTATTCTATTCTTTTTAAATGAATTTGAGTAATATTTAAAACGTGTTCCTGATTTGCCCCTTTATTTTGCTATTATTTTTGGTATTGTGATACATTTTTCAGCAAAGAAGTTGACTATCCATTGTTCTACCAGTATTTATAAAAATCCCTGAAGATCAAAAGCCTCATGAGATCAGTCTCTGTGGGCTGTTGATCTTTCTACTGCTTACCTTGCTTATATTGATGATCACCTTTATCCTAACAGTGTCATATCACTGCCCTGTAATTAAAGAGCAGAATCATGAAATTAATACATTTTTCCCTCATTTTCCCCAAACAGCAGTAAATTTTCGAGGTCCCCACACAGTCAAGGATGATTAAGGGGCCCCTTGCAACCACAGGTATTGCAGATACCTTAAGTTGACTTGTGTTGTCGGTTTTAGTGGAGGGAATGTCCACTAGCAGGGTTTACCACTGTGTCAGTGGTAAAATATTTAATGGAATTGTGAAGCCTATTACTCGATAAAACACTGTTACCATAACCAGAGATACCTTTGAATTTCAAAGGTAATATAAAAAGTTATTACCCACCTGGTTTATTAAGTATATCAGTTTGATTTACTGGCTTTTGTTAGTTTTTATAGACATGTTACAAAATAACAAGGTAAGATAACTTACTGTGGTTGGGGGCCCCCCTAGGAACAGGGGGCCCCCAGCAACTGCAGGGTTTGCTGGTGCCTAAAGCCAGCTATGACCCCAACCTGAATGCTCTCAATTTGACAGCTTGGATGATACCTTGACCCCCTGTACAGGGCACCCCCCTCAGTAAACAGGTCCTGGACATTCTAAAAGAAGCCAGGAGACCTAGCACACAAGAAAATCTTACTCCACCAAATGGAAGAGATTCATTATATGGTGCTTTCAAAAGGGACACAGCCCTCTTCAAGCTGAGATGCTTTTGATTCTTTCATACTTATCAGGGCTTTTTGAAAAAGGACTTTCTTATTCCTTTATTAAAATTCATGCCTCAGCAGTTTTAGATTCCCTCTATTATCGCATCCTGTTATGAAGCAGTTCCCGAGAGGGGTTATCCACATCAGACCCCAGAGGAAAATTTCTGTTCCCCCATGGGATCTCACTTTCATTCTGGAGAAGCTCATCCTCCCACCTTTCCAGCCAACTGCCTCCACAGACATCAAATTCCTGACCTGGAAGGCAACTTTTCTGCTAGCCATTACTTTGGCTAGAATGTTTTAAGAGCTACAGGCCTTAATGTGAGGGGAACCTTTCATCAGTTTCCACCCTGACAGAGTCTCTCTTAGGACCATAGGTTCATAGGTGTTTACTAGGCTAATGACCACAAGGGCCTTTTTAAGCCTAGCCATGCATCCCAAATCTCTGACAAGTTCTGATACCCTTGATAAGTGTAAGCAGGGGTTTGGGAGATGGACCATTTACAGGTTACCTGTGTCCATTAGAGACGTATGTTAAGCCAGGGATGAATTTCTGGTTTCCCATCCAGTTGTCCAAGTTGCACTTGAATTAGGTTAGGGAGGAACTCTGCTTCACATGGATGGGGACCCTGTTCCATAGATGCGGTAGTCTCTGGGATACATACCTATCTCTCCAGCAGGACCTATTTATATCACAGGCAAGGTTTAAGTGTGTAGAATGGGTAATTCTGGTGCTGTTTGTTTTGTGGATATGTAGGAGGTCCATCAGAGTGGGGTCTGACAGTGCCCTATATGCCAGGCATAGATCTCCCCTCAAAAGCCTGTAAGAGACAGAATAAAGGGATATGGCCCTGAGACTGTCTGTGTAGGACATTTTACTTACGCCCTTTATTCTTTTAGTGAGGAACCGCTGTGGACATTCCAGTTGTTGGATATGCCCACTTAGGTACATACCAAAGGGGACATTGTACTCTGATAGGTCTGATGAATGCTGAATACAGTGGAACAATGACTTTTTTGACTTAGATGCCATACCTTTGTTTATAAGTTGTGCAGTATAGAATGATTTCATCACCACTGTAGACACATGATGGCTAAAGGATAGATTACTATCTGTGTGTGTCCCAAAGTCCCTGACTACTGGGTCAACTCTAAGGGGTATGTTGTCAATATGATAGTTACTAGAGATGGTTGACTTCCCAAAGGATACTATTATGCATATCTTGGTATTCAGTTTTAGCCCATGGCTCTGACACCAGTTGTTTGTCTGTGTCAGGCCCTCCTGGAGAACATTTGTGTCAGTGTGAGATTCGATGATAGCTCCTAATTTGCAATTATCTGTAGATTTAGTCAGCCAGAGACCACTGACATTGGCCTTGACTTCTGGGAAGTAAATGCCAAAAAGGAGCAGTCCAAGGACTGATCCCTGAGAGACTCCACTTGTGACTGGCCTCTTTGTAGAAGTGGACTCCCCAATTCTAACTTTCTGGGTCCTGTTTGTGAGCCAGTTTGCTATGCATCGGGTGACATACAGGTTTGTACCTAACCTCTTGAGTTTGTCAACAATGCCCAAGTGGAGTATTGCGTCAAATGCTTTGGCCAGGTCAAGGTAGGTAGTGTGAACAATTTTGCCCTCATCTATTGCTTCTTCCTACCTTCTCAAAGTAGTCCACCAGGTTGAATGGGCATGATCTGCCCTTGACGAAACCAAACTGGGTTGAGTCCAGTATCTGGAGGTTTACTATATCTCTGTTGATTATCTCCTTGATAACTCTTTCCATGGTTATATATATAAGACTAGTGAGACTTATGGTTCTGTAGTTTCCAGGCTCTGTAGATGGCCCACCTTTGTGCAGAGGGATTACCAACTCTTCTTTTATGCCTAAATAGGTTACAGAGATCTCTTTAAACCAGACCATCTACTTGCCTACCTTCTTTTGTAACCTTCAAAATAAGGGAGAAAGGATCCTCCATATTTTGGATGTGCACAGGCAACCGTGTTATTACTTGAACAGAACAAAGAATATTAGGAAGTCTGACTAGGTTTTTGTGGCCTTTGCCTGTAGCTCTGAGGGGAGACCAGTTTCTAAAGAATCTCCAAATGGATCTTCCACTGTATCCCTGTGAGGTCACACTCCACTAGGGCTACTGCTATACCCACTGACTTTCTTAAAGGGATGGCCACTAAGGACATTTTAGAAGCTGATACTTGGTCCTCTGCTCATGCCTTCACCAAACATTGTCATCTTCCAACCTTCTCCAAGTCAAGAGTTGGGGTTGCCACTGCCATCTTGCAGGGCATGCTTTCCTCTCCATATACTTTCCAGCCACCTTCCTTTTAGCTTTGGGAGTCATCCCATCAGTTAAGTTTATAGTAGTGAAACATGAAGGACATAGTACAGTTGTGTACACTTACCATAAATGTAGATGTGTTCACTGTTGCAGCAATGTTTCCCTTCCACCTTCTCATCTTGCCCTGTGGGATTGGGGTGGTTATTGCACTCTCTATTTCCATGTTGTTCCTCTTCCTCTGTACATACTCTGGAGTTTCTGAGCTTAGGTCCTTGACCTTAGGTACCTGTTTGGGGGCTCCAGGCTGTTTGGAGCAAGAAAGTGCTGAGGTTATTGTGCCGACTGACTCCCTTTATATCCATATGTCTTGACATTGGTCAGGGTGTCTGATGGATTCCAGAGGAAGAGAAAATTCTCGGGTAGTCAGGCCAGCCAAGGGCTTCCACAGCTGGAAATCTCATCAGTTATGACTGCAACAGTGAATATACTTGAACATCTACATTTATGGTAAGTGTACACAAATGTACTTCTGTCAGATTTCCACTATTGTGCAGTACTTTAACCTTTGTCAGTCTTCCTAAATAATTCTTATTAGTACTTTTCCATGTCTCTTTCTGTTTTATTTCTACCTTCTTTTTAAACTTGTTTCATTTTGTCCAATTCACTAGCTATCTCTTCTGAACAAACTTCTGTCTTGCCTAGTAACCCTTGAACAATTTAGGTTCGTAGATTAGTACTAGGCTAAATGCTCTTGTGGGCTATTTTAAGCCTAGGCAATTACCCCACATGAGAATCAAGTCCTAAACCTTGTGTTTGTAAAGTAAACACCTTAACCATTATGCCATCTTCACATTCTTTAAATGCTTCCCTTTTGATATTAAGTAGGAAAGTGCCAGTTTATCATTTTTACTTCATTAACCTGCGTCTTTATTTTAGCTTTTATCAATTCTTGATATGAAATGATTATTGGATGTATGTCAAAGCTGTCATTTAAATACACAATCTCCCGTGAAATATAAATTCTAGACAGTCTAGCTTAGTTATTATACGTTGGGGAGTAATCTGTAAATACTGTCTGATTTTCTGCTAGTAAATTCACATCTTCCATGCCAAATATGTTTAGATACCTTTTCAAAAATCTGTCATGTTTTGTGTTTTCCATTCTAGATCCCCCTGTTGCATCCTCGCTGTTTCAAATCAAGATGTTCATCATGTTTCACTGTTGCAGTCATTACACTTGGGTTATCCTGCTGGCAGGCTACCCGCAGTCGTACCAAATTCCAAAGTCCTGGTCCGGCGTCAGTTGCCGTCGCCTCCTCCCTGACGTCAGTGCACCAGGGGTATAAAAGATGCAGCCAACGCCATTTTCTTCAGTCTTTCTTGCCGCGCGGTGCCCGAAGCAAAAGCAGTTTGCAAGTGCCGGTTGGCCGACTCCTGAGATTTTTGAAATTGAATTTCAGATCCGAAGTCTTCTATAAAGCCAAGTACCCCATTGGGGAAACTTTTTTTTTTTTTGTTTCTTGCTCCAGACCGATGTCAGATAAAGTTAACAATTGTATTTCTTGTGGGAAGCAAATACCTCATAAGGATTTTCATTCTTACTGTATTCCTTGCCTAGGCCCAGATCACGAAGTTGCTAGTTGTCAGTTTTATGCTAGATTTAACCAACGCACTATTAAGCGTCGGTACGATTTTGCTTTTCATTACTTTGGCCGAAGGTTTAACTATATAATGCCGTTGGAGCAACTGACGACCAGAATTCATAAAAAGATCAAGGAAAAAGAAAAGGACAGGCATCCGAGGTCCAAAACCGACGACAAAGCCTCTTCTAGGCCAGTCGCCGGTTCTCAGTGAGGCGCTTTTGCAGCCCCTGACACCTGCTACCTCAGTGCCACAGGCCGCCTCCGACTCCCACGTGGAGAAAACTAGGCCTCGGGATACTCAAGATATTGGGCCTTCGGAAACTAATCCCTCAGATGGGTCCGGAGCCGCTGAGCAGGCATCGGCTTCTGAGGGTGTTTTCAGACCTACACAGCTTTATATCAAGCCAACTTCAGCATCCAAGACAAAGACAGTTTTAAGGACAAGGAAACAAGTACAGCATTCTCCAGGACAGGCTTCCATGCCTAAGAAACAGATGCTAAAAATGGCCGAAGACCTAATTACTTTGATCAGGGGTTCCCATTCCCCTCCTGATAAGAGGCCTAGGCAAGATACAGTATATGATTCCTCTGATCAGGTTTCCATTTCCTCTGACTCTTCTTCAGAACAGGGATACTCTGTTCCTCCCTATGAGGATTCTGATGCTGAAGAATCTTCCTTCAGCTTCTCCTCCTGAGGATTACTCATTTGGGGAAACCCTGCATACCATGAGGGAGCATTTCCACTGGGAGAGCCAAGATTATTCAGATTCTAAGAAAAGGCTCAGCGACTTTCTTCTTCTACCTCAGCACAGACCTCTTGCTATTCCACCTGTTTTAGACATTGTAGATGATGTGTTTTCAGAGTCCGACCTGTCTCCCGACTCTTTACCTCCTGCACCTGTTAAGCCAGACAGATCCTACAGGGTTCCAGATTCTCATAAATTTCTATATAAAAACCCTGCTGCTGACCCAGAAACTATTTCTCAGGGTCCCAAAGGGGTCAAGGCTGCTACTGCAAAAAACCCTGTCCCCTCAGATAGAGATTCTAGGGCACTGGACAGTGGGGGGAAAAAGTTTACACTTCTGCTACCTTGGCTGTAAGGGCTTTAAATTGTCAGTTTCATATGCTTAAATATCAGCAATACTTAATGTCTCTGTTAAAACAGAAAATGTTGACAAATTCTGAATGTTCTGAGAACAAGGAATTGCAGGATTTATTGCATGCGGCTGAACAAGTGGGAAAACATACATTGCAATGTGGCTATGATTCACTGGAGGCCTCTTGCAGGGCCGCTGTAACATATTCTGTTATTAGAAGGCATGCTTGGTTAAAGGAATAGACTCTTCCCGATCATGTTAAATCAAAATTATTGGATGCTCCATTACAGCATGATACTTTGTTTGGCGTTAAGGCAGAAGAGGTGTTGAAGAAAGTGGAGGATAAAGCTAAATCTATGCAGACAGTGAAGGATTTCTTACAGGTACGGCCACCCAGATTTAGCAGGAACTGGCCTTCTAAGAATTGGTCCTTTCCCGTGTCAGACAGGCCACAAAGAGGCAGATACAGATGCCCTAGAGGCAGACAACAGCCCCAGGGCTCATACAGGCCCAAACAATGGGGTGCTTCTACCTCCAAAAGTGGAGAAGACAAATCACAGCCATATAGGAAACAGTCCCAATGACTTCCCTCTGCCAATGCCAATCTTTTGGCAGCACCCTTAGGGGGAAATCTAGCACTTTTTTCACAAAATTGGCACACGATCACCCAGGACAAATAGGTCCTAAATATAGTCTCTCAGGGCTACAGGTTCCACTTTCACACCCTTCCAAAGGCAAAAGGTATGCCAGACCTGCTACACAATCAATGGGCAGAGGCGCAAAAACAAGTTTCATCTCTCATGGACATGAGGGCTATTCAGCCAGTGCCACAACAAGAGCAGGGACAAGGATTTTACTCGACTTTTCTTAGTACCAAGAAAAGACAAAGCATGGAGACCAATTCTGGACCTGTCTATTCTAAATACTTTTCTGGACGTTCCGAAATTCAAAATGTTCACTCTGCAGCAGCTTCTGCCCATGCTGGGTAACTTTGGACCTCAAAGAGGCATACCTGCATGTTCCAATCAGACAATCTTTCAGAAGATACCTCAGATTCATAGGTGGCTCAACGCACTACCACTTCTCTGCTCTGCCCTTTGGCTTATCTACTGTGCCCAGGGTCCTCACAAAATGCCTGGCACCAGTAATTGCATTTTGCAGACAAAGAGGAATTCAAATATATCCCTACTTGGACGACTGCCTTATTCAAGCAGAGACCAAAGACATTCTACTAAAGCATCTGGCGTTTGTAAAAAGATTACCTATTTGCCTAGGGTACACAGTAAACGAAAATAAATAAAAATAGTACCCTCTCAAGAGATAATATTCCTGGGTGCAAGCTTAAATACAACTGCCCAGATGGCTTATCTCATGCCAGACAAATAAAGGCAACTGACTTCTTACTTCAAAAGCATGGCAACAAAGACCCAGTTATCTGCAAGAAAAATTCTGCAGGCTCTGGGCTACATGGCCTCCTGCATTCTGCTAATTCCATATGCAAGACTGCATATGAGGAAACTACAATGGTATCTAAAAAGTGTTTGGACTCAACATTGCCACAGCCTGGAAACTTTAATTTCACTCATTCCCTGCCTGCAACAGGAGTTTCAGTGGTGGGCACAGGCCTGTCACCACAACAAGGGACAGCCATTCACTTTACCCACAGCCAGGCAAACACTAACAACAGATGCATCAGATTATGCCTGGGGGGCCCAAATGGCAGGAAAATGTATTCAGGGCACATGGCCCCCAAGCTAAAGGCATCTTCACATCAATCAAAGAGATGCTAGCTGTACAAAATGCCCTGACTGCCTTCAAGGACCTACTTCATCCAGGACAGCTGCTGATAAAGATGGACAGCACCACAGTTATGTGGTACATAAATAAGCAGGGAATCACACATTCCTACCCCCTCTGCAGACAAGCCATGGTTTTGTGGAGCACAGCATTGACCTACCAAGTACACCTGCAAGCACAATTTCTGCCAGGAAAAACAAATGCTCTGGCAGACAAACTAAGCAGAAACCTCATGGATCCTCATGAGTGGAAACTAGATCCACAAATCTTCAGCATGATAACAAGGAATTGGGGATGCCCAGACATAGATCTTTTTGCCTCCCCTCACAACTGCCAACTTCATTGATTCTGCACAAGGACTTATCACAAACAAGCATGGAAAGTGGATGCCTTGTCATTCAGCTGGAACAACCTTACAGTATATGCCTTTCCTCCACTGCCTCTCCTCCCCAAGGTACTCCTAAAGGTCAGACAAGAGAAGCCACAAATGATACTAATTGCCCCAGATTGGCCACATCAACACTGGTACCTAGTCCTAAGGAGCGTGTCCCAAGGCAAAGCCTGGACATTGACTCAAATTCCTCATTTACTAACCCAACAAAACAATCAGATCCTGCACAGCCAACTCAGAACCCTAAATCTAGCTGCATGGCGGATAGTGTAACCATTCAGAATACACCTCTCTCTAAAGCGGTTATGGATGTTATTTTGGAGGCTAGGAGGCCCAGCACCAGAAAATCTTATGCAGAAAAATGGAAGAGATTCTGTGCTTGGAACCAGGCACAAGGAATTGACACGCTTGTTCCAAATATTCCTCAGATTTTACAATATCTAACTGAGATGCTGGAGAAAGGCCTATCCTTCTTATCAATTAAGATCCATGCCTCTGACATTTCAGCTCATTACAATTCAGACCCACCTATTTTTTCACATCCATTGCTTAGGCAGTTCCTCAGGGGGGCCAAAAACATAAGACCTCCAAGGAGAGCACCAGTACCTGCATGGGATCTCAATTTTGTCTTGGAAAAACTCACACTGCCTCCTTTCGAGCCAGCCAATACAGCTGAGATAAAATTCTTATGGAAAACAGCTCTGCTCCTAGCAATAACTTCAGGAAGAAGAGTCAGAGTTACAGGCATTAATGGCTGTGGAACCTTTTATCTTCCATCCGGACAGGGTTTCTCTAAGGACAAACCCAACATTTATGCCTAAGGTAGTGTCCAGTGTGGCTCTTAACCAAACCATTCATTTGCCTACCTTTTCCCAAACCCACAGAATAAAGGGGAGAGATTTCTGCATTCTTTGGACATACACAGACAGCTACACTTCTGCTTGGACAAAACTAAAGCTTTCAGAAAGACTGAGCAACTTTTAGTGGCATATGCTGCAGGATCACAAAGGAAAGGCATATGCTGCAGGATCACAAAGGAAAGGCTATCTCAAAGCAGACTATTTCAAAATGGATAGGATACTGCATTCGTTTCTGCTATTCACAACATGGCAAATCAGTACCTAAGGGCATTAGACCACATTCTACCGGGGCAGCAGCCACCTCAGCAGCCTTCCTCAGAGGAGTACCAACCAAGGATGTTTTGGAGGCTGCAACTTGGACTTCAGTGCACACTTTTACTAAGCACTACCACTTACCTCTTTACTCTAAATCCAGAGCAGGCTTTGCCACTGCAGTTCTGCAGGGCGTTATAGCCACTCCTAATTCTATTTAGACCCACCCGCCCAACCACAGCTTTGGGATTCAACCCAAGTGTAATGACTGCAACAATGAAACACGATGAACATAGTACAGTTGTGTACCTACCATAAATGTAGATGTTAGTGTATTCACTGTTGCAGTCCAGGTTACCCACCCACCATCCCCCTTTCTTTGCTGGGACTTATCTGTACTTCTCTATCCTATACAACCTATGTGGTGTATTTGCTTGTAGATGAAGGTATTGTTTATTTTAGTGCATGCTTTTATAAGCAATGTTTTTTAGCCTACCCTTTTGGGGGCACCTGACATCTGGGGCAAGAAAAACTGAAGAAAATGGCGTCGGCTGCATCTTTTATACCCCTGGGGCACTGACGTCAGGGTGGAGGTGGCAGCAACCGACGCCGGACCAGGACTTTGGAATTCGGGCGGACTGCGGGTAGCCTGCCAGCAGGATAACCCAAGTGTAATGACTGCAACAGTGAATACACTCTAACATCTACATTTATGGTAGGTACACAACTGTACTTTCTATTTCCCACCCATAAGTAATATTCCCTGAAGAAATCTGATTTTTTTTCCAAAATGTTTTAAGCTCCATAATAGCAGTTTTTGGTTGAATATAAATACATGCCAGTGTAATCCTCTTCCCTTGCCAGTAGCCCCCTACTACTACAAATCTACTACTATTATATTTTTTCCTCTTCTGTCAGTGTTGAACGTTTCTGGCAATCAGTATTACTCCCCTGTTCCTTTGTCCCTGATATTCTTCCGATTGTCCATCAAATGCTCATTTCTATACAAATGTGTCTCCTGCAACAGTGCTATTTGGACCTTATGCTTCTTAATATAATTTAATACTCTCTGCTTGTCTAGCAATTAAAAAAACTGCAAGAAAGACTAAGGCTAGCTAGAATTTTCACCATGTAATACCTTGAACCACTTATAGTGAAGGCCTGTGGGATATTTGCAAATGACCCTTTAATGACATACCAGTGTTTTAGCTACATGGCTTCTGAGTGCAGATGACTTTTGACTTTTTATTTTTGAAGCCTTTATGGGTACATTCAGGTCAATAAAACCAAACCCACTGGCTGTAAACATGCATGTTTTAGCTGTTTTACTGACCTTAGCATGATAATATGGGCAGAGTAGCCAATGTGATAGAATTGTATTACTCCCACCAATACCTCTTGACCTGGAAACATCAAAAATGTGGACAAAGCCCATGAAAAATAGTTACAAATCTGTACACTGATTAACATAAAATGTGCATACATAATTATATACCCCACCCACTCCAGTGGAATTGTGGGATACCATCTTTCAAACAAACTGAAGAACAGTCAGCCAAAATATGGCCCCAGACCTCACAACAATCCTAACCCTTTCAGCAGTATGTCTCCAAGTATGTACAAGCACCAGAATTAAACGTTTCCCCAAGCGATCCATTCCCTCAGTGGTTTCAGGTATGCACAAGCACCAAAATGAAAAATTTAACCCACCCCAGTGATCCATTCTCGTCAGTAGTTTCAAGTATGTACAACTTAACAAGCACCAAGATGGAACATTTCCCCCCCAGCGATCCATTCCCTTCAGTAGTTTCAAGTATGCACACAAACACCAAAATGAAACATGCCCCCCAGACTCCTCCCCCACTAATCCCTTCAGCAGTATGTTTCCAACTATGTACAAACAGTTTTTAATGACAGTTATGCATAACAGTAACTCATTCACTCATAACACCCACAAATAAATTTCCTAGCTACTGAGTGCTGTTTCATTTTATTAACTACTTTCCCAACTCTCCCCTGATTTGCCATGATTACATGCAGTCATCCTGTACAGGTGCACATGCTACATTAGTAGAAATTGTTAGTACAGTCACCATTACACACAGGTGTTAACATATGTGACTGCTTTTACATAATGTTGTTTCCGACATGCAGGAGACTAGTGGGTAACTAAGTGTCTGCTACTGCTAACATTAACCTGTAGTCATACAAAGATTTCATCCAGTACAAAAAGATATCTTCTGACTAATACATGCAATTGCTGAGTCTTTTTGGCAATCGACCTACATAACTGTTTGAAACTGACTGCATGACCAGAAGGGTCTGGCCTCTTTTACCTACTCTGTCTGTAAAAAAAAAAGAAAAAAAAAAAAAAAATGTTTCAGCAAGGAGTTACCATGCAGAACAGAAACGCTGCTGTATATTGAACTGCTTGACACATGTATTTATCACCTCTGATGTAAACAACATTGTGTCTGTCTTTGACTTGTCCTCCCACCAACATAGCAGTGGACCAGTTTCTAACAAAATAGATCTATGTGCACCGAGTACTTCACAGATAGTTGCAGCTGATTAAAACAGGATACCTGGAGACCACAAACCGAGAATCTCCTCTGGCAGGCTGTTAGTCAGAACAGATGAGGAAACACAAAATTTTTCACATTATAGCAATTAAAGCACAAATATGAGATAGCATAGGTATGGCAAATAAGATATGAAGCAAGCACAGAATTTTGCATTGTCAACACTGACAGCACCAAATGGAACTCGCAGCACACACCATGGGGCCCTGCATCTAATCTTACTATCCAAACAAAGAATTTGACTAAAAATGTAATTTGCATTAATGTATTGCAGATTTTGTTCTGTTTAAAAAAACTACTGATGGAAATATAACGTACGAGTCTAACGTACCAAAGATGTTGTGTTGCCTGATCAGTACCAATTACCAAGCATTCATTTAACAGCTATATGTATATGCTTTGGCTAAATTTACCATTTAAATTGTCAATATAGCTGTAACAACTTTATACTTTCAACACAAAAAAGGCACACTGTGTACTAAGTAAGCTGGGGAGGGGGAGTGAAATGCGCACACACACACACACACACACACACACACACACACACACACACACACACACACGTTCAAGCAGCACCAGTGAAAATAAGCATAGATGTTTAAGCAGTACCTTAAAAGTCACAGTTGTTAAGATAACTCAGTTTCCTTCCCAAAATAAAAAGAAACTCCTTGCACCTTGCAGTCTGCAGCAGTCATTTCCTTCCCAAAATAAAAATAAACTATAACTCCATGCACTCTTCAGCAGTCGTTTCCTTCCATTCCTAAAATAAAACAAACAGAAATAACTCCATGCACTCTGCAGCAGCAGTCATTTCTTGAAACAAGCAGAAATACATAACTCTGTGCAATCTGCAGCAGCAGTCGTTTCCTGAAACAAGCAGAAATAAATAACTCTGTGCACTCTGCAGCAGTCGTTTCCTGAAAAAAGCAGAAATAACTCTGCAGCAGCAGTCGTTTCCCTAATGTTTCAGTGCAGGATCCATTTAAACAGCCGGAAATGGGTGCAGAGTTTAATTCCAACAGACTGAGCTGATGTCATCGCACATGTGATGATGTCACCTCAAAAAGTGCAAAAGAAAAAAGTTTTAAAAAAGCTGGAAAAAATAGGAAATGAAGGGATGCCACTCGGGAATCGTGGCACCCCATTATTTGGACACAAAACTCGATAAAAACGAGTAATTTGATACGGTTAGGAGATATGCTCCCACCTATTATACCTGGCAGTTCTGTTGAATTTGTATTTCTAGCTTTTGGTGTACCTGCACACACTAATGTTTGGCAAGCTGATTTTTTAAGGATTTGCTTCTTCTCGTCTACATTTGTCAAGGCATTTTGCATCAGTATAAAAACTCAAAAAAACTAAAGTTTTCAGAACCTCTGTCCCCTTTTAACGTAGAAGCACACAAAACTATGTACATTTTCAACAAATGAAGTATAGCCCCTCGAGACAGGAGCAGTTGCCCAAATTAATGGCTGCACCAACCGACACTACATTATCTAAAGTTAAGGTTACCCATGCTAAAGAACATGTTACAGCTTGTGTTCCCACCTAGCTATCTGTTTTTTCTTTCTATTTTTTTATCTATGTTCCCCTCCCAGATATGATGAAAAACAGCTTGCAATTTTTCTTATAAACTTTTAGCTCTAAGAAAAAGCACGCTGGCTATCTTTAACTAACTTAAAATATTAAGACTGCCGGAAAAGCGATTACTACTTCTTTACTTCCCACAGTTTCAAACTTTATTTTTCACTGAACTGCTTGCCATTGTACCTTTAAATGTTACGTTTCTGTCAGCAAAGCGTGCTCAGAACTTTAAAGGTAAATTTCTTGCACATGCAATCATATCCTTATCCAGTAAAAGCAATCAACAAATAGGGGAAAAACAGCTTTTCAGATACGTGAAATAATCTTTGAAAATTTCACTCAGAACACGATGTACAGACTTCTCATGGTTTACTGCCTGAACCTGCAGGCATCTTGTCTCGCTCTGAGAGAATTTGCTAATAAAAAAGCTAATAACTTTGCAGATGCAAGAAATGTACCGTTTCCCTATCTTATTTTTCATGTCTGTTGCTTAAAAAAGTTAGAGCATAAACCAGGTACATTAATCCAGACATCCACTCCTGTAAAAACATGGGAAGTTACTATATTAATTCTGTATTTACCAATACTTTTACAGCACATCACCCACCCCAGAAGCTGTCCAGGATCACAACATTTTATTACCTTTAACTTGCTACTCATCAGCCTTTCTTATTATTCCGTATTATTCCAAAGACATGCATCTGGAGCATTTCTCCCCGGGCCTCCGCTGAAAACAGGCTCTGTGGAACCTAGTCGGACTTTCCCGGTCAACAAATGATAAATAAATAAATAAAAATAAAATAAAATAAATTATATTACAGTGCAAAACTTGTACATCTTACAACGAAGAAAAACAGTTGCTTGCTTTAACATCTTTAACACATACAGTAGTCACTAACTCCCCCCATATTTAAAATACACCTGACTGCTCACTGTACAAAACTGCTTTGTAATGTAATGTGCAGTTTACATTATAACTTTTTATGCATGTAATTATAAGAACAAAAAAATGTTTTATTGTTATTTTTTCATTCCATTCAATGTCCTTCTAAACATTAATGAATAAGTGGGGTATATGCTTCACAGTTCACCTACAAGTTTAACATTATCAACAAAATTCCAGTCTTTCTTAACCACTTTTTTTTCAAAGCTGTATTTCATGTCTTTTCTTTTATCCAGTGAAACTGATATTTTGTAGTCTCCCATTTATTCACTGCTTTCAACATTGCTGGTCTTCCTGATCAGCTGTGTCTGTGGTTCAAGTCCAATGTACTCCTGAATCTTTTGGTCTGCTAATGGGCATTTTTCTGTCTCTTAAGCATTTTTATTTGAAACAGTGGAAAGTGTTTCACTGGCATAGTATCCCCAAATGACTGTTGTGAGAAGAATGAGCAGCAGAGTCCCTTTCTACTTCCTGGCTTACTGTTGGATAAAAATGTTGTTGATCTTCCATGAAAAAAGACAACTGGTTACAGCAGCTTAAAGTTCGTAACTGCCTTTAAACATTCCCTGAATGTTGGGATAAACTTGCTTCTCTTCAGCCTAGTGTACATTGAAGAATTATTTTCTACAAGCACTTTGTCTTCAGTTTTTAATAGTTTTCCTTTCTGGCACATTTATGTTATGGTCATCTCTTTCATAGTTGTTGGCTACTTTCTCATGGCCAGGTTTGAAGTATACACATGATGTGCAGTTTCAGTTAACAAATCCTGCTGTGGAACACCAATCCAGTTGTTTATTTGCACTTTCATAAAATTAATACAATCTCTTATTTTCAATTTCTCTGGCACAGCTGAAAATTTCAGGTTATCCCTGTGCACTCTGTTTTCTAACTCTACCATTTTTTGAAACAGCTGTTCTTGAGACACCCTGTACTCAAGCCTTTTCTTCTTAGTTTCATAGGCAAGTACTAGGCTATCAGCCCTAGGGCCTATACACGCCTAGCTAAATGATTTCCCTGGCTTTCGCCACCCAAGAAAATTATTTTCCTATGCCCCTGTCAAGCAGAGCCACAGCAGTAATTCCCGGGGTGAGTTTCCTATTACCCATCCAGTTGTCAAGATTTCCCTTAAAGAGGGCTAATGATGAGCTTTGCTTGACATGAATGCCTATTCCAGAGCAGGGGAAGTCTCTGGGACAGGACTCTATCCCTCCAGCATGTTCTGTTTATTGTGGTGACAAGGTTTAGGTCCCTGGAGCGTGCGTCTTAGAGCGATTGGGATTTCTTTAAGTGTAGCATGTCCATCAGGTCTGGGTTAGACATGGCTTTGTGCGTTAAGCAGAGGTCGCCTTGGAGTAGGCGATATGTGACTGAGTAGAGCTGGAGCTTTTTGAGACGGTTGGCGTATGGCTTCTGTTTGAGACCAGTAATCCTCTTAGTGAGGTATTTATGTGGCCTTTCCAGCTGTTGCAGATGTCTTGCGAGGTACATGCCAAATGGGGCGTTGTACTCTATGATGGGTCTAATAAGGGATAAGTAGAGAGGAGCGATGACCTCTCTTTTTCTAGAGGAGAGCCCGTTTGTGATGAGGTGTGCCACGTAGAAGGATTTCCTGACTACTGTGGCGACGTGATTATCACCCTCCAATTTTTGCAGTGTTGGACGTTCATCTGAGTAGCTAGTTAAAGCTTCTTCTATTTTTCCAGTATTTTGCTGTTTGCATTGATGTATTCATTCAGTGTTTCAGTTATTTTAAGTGCCTCTGAGTGCATTTTCATTTATTTTTATCTCTAAATTGCTAGAAATCATCTACTGTAACAAAGGTAAAAATGGAAAAAAACTTTTTGCTGTACAGCTGCAGGATTCTACCCAGCCAGAGTTTTCTCTTCTCTTTTTCTGGTTGATTTTCTCTCTTATTGTCCAAATTTCTTCTTCACTGGCATCCTGGCAGTATAATTACTAATCAGTGACTGCGTTTTACCCAGACTGACAGTTTCAGTAGCACTTTATTCATATTTTCTGTTTTCATAGTAGGAGACATCAAATCAGCTTGTTGGTCAGTGTGAAGCCATCTTGGAAGTCAGAATTGTTAGTAATGTTATGTGTGTGTATATATGGAATTAAGTAAATTAACAGGCAAAGCATTGTGCCACAAGTTGTTCCAAAAAATGTTCGAAATTCAGTTCAGCAAAATAGCGACACATGCTTTCAAACATAATCAGTTTGCATATGGGGAAGAAGTACTTTTGGAATCGGACCATAAACTGCTGGAAACTGCCTTGTAAAAAAGTCTGAACAGTGCATCAGCTGGAATTTAGACTTTTAATGCAGTTGCTGAAGGGCCAAGACATTGTAAAGTATGTACGTGGGAAAAGAGATGCATGTGACATATAACTTCTCCAGAGCTAATTTATTGGACACACAAGAACCAGGAAATAACTGGAAGATGAAGTGTACTTACTCGTGACAAATCTTTCAGTGTCAAAAATAGGAAGAATTGAATAACAAAATCCATTTAAATACTGCAAAATTGAAACTAGATGGTACATGATAGCTAACCGAAGATAAATGATAATGTCTCTCAGAGCAATAGGAGTACTGGAATTACAGAGAAAAAAATCTTGGTAGAGTGCTGGATTCTCCTTAAAGGAGGAATTTTAATAACTCTTATCTGTCTGACAGCCCTAATATAAAATATATAACTGTTTATATTTTGTACAAATTGACTGAGCCAGATGATTTACTAGAGAACTGGCAACACATCAATCTTGCCATTATCTGCTGTCTAATATTAGAGCAGGAAGAGGAACACAGAACATCAAACATTTGCCAGCAAAACCATGGCAGATGGAAATGACCCATACCTGTCACAGCTAAACTTGAGATGAGATCACTGGAATCACCAGCATAACTACTGCTGGATATGCATTTGAAAACCTGACCATCTCTGCATCCCAAAATAATATCAGATTCTGAAAGAAAGGTATGAGAAAAAAAAAGTCCAAAAGAAGGTTATAATTAAGGAGTAAAACCTCTGCAAAAACTTCAGGTTGCTAACAAGGTGAGAGTATGGCATGAGAGAGCAGGGCTGCAAAACTCAAGTTAATGGTCTCACTGGGAAACTCCTAGTTGGTAATAGAAGATGAGGTTATGGCATGAGGGAACACGATATCCAGATTAGGTTAATAGTCTTGCTGGAAAACCCTAGACTGATGACAAGGTGACAGTATAGGAAGATGGAGCATGGTGTCCACATCAGGTTAATATTCTCACTGTGATACTTCAGCTTGATGACAAGATGAGATTATGGTATAAGGGAGCATGTTTTCCTGCTTTGGTTAATGGGTATCAATCACTAGGATATTTAAAGTTGGTGAAAAGATGAGGTTATGATATGATATGAAGGTGCATACTATCGACCTCAGGTTAATGATATCACTGTGAAACTTTGTACTGGTGACAAAATTAGGTTATGGCATGAGGGAGCATGGTATCTACCTCAGGTTAATTGCAGCATGGTGAAGTATGGGTTCCATCTCAAGTTATTGTTTTTATTTAACAACCCAGATTCTGTATTTTGCAGATAGGCATAACCAAGTCCTGCAATTTGCAATATAGCTACTTTGTCTGGAAGAAACTTGGAAAAAGTACCCTGAAAGCCTGCTTAGCATCCTAAACATAGCAAGCGTCATTATGAAAAAGAAATACGGACTCTTCTCCAGATATGCTAAGAGAAGGCAGTGATTCATAGCAGTGCTTTTATAAATGAGTAAAGAGATAGACAAAGCACTGGGAATTATTCAGTTCAAGCCATTATATGTGGGAGCACTGGGAATTATTCAGTTCAAGCCATTATATGTGGGAGCACAAACTACAGTGGGGGAGAAAAATCACATTAGTGTGGCATGTCAAGCCCCTATCAAACAATTTTAGAGTGTAACAAACGATACAATAGTATTAAAAGGATACAGTAATATAGACAGGTTAGTGCTTGATAAAAAATGAAATCATAAAGAAATGCATGTGTTTTCAGGTCAGTGCAGAGAAATAAATAAATAAAGGTGACCACTGTTCTACTTTGCTTGGTACATGTAAAATTAGTCCTCCAGGTGGCACTGTTTCTCCAGATAAAACGAAAAAGCAATACCTTCACCTACATAAGCCTATGAAAATATGAGCAAACACTAGTAATGAACACAAACTTGTACACAAAGGAATTTCTGATGTAGCTTACTTTAAAATATGTGAAGTCTCGGCAGTTGCAGTGGATTTTATTTTTTCTTTTAGAGCTCTGTGATGATTTTATGTAGTTAAGCAGGAATAAACTTTGAAACATTTTCTTCATTGGTATTGTATGGATGTGTAGTTCATTTCATTAACATTTCTCTGTTTCAGAGCTGTAAGTTTTACACATGGGTAATCTTTGTCTGGCTTCTGGGGTCTGTTGTCAACATTTAAAATTTCTCATGCTCATTGTTTGTCAAAACTGAGTTTGGAACTTTCAGGGTAGATTGTGTCACAATCTACTTTAAAACTCTAGTCTATGCTTGCCACAGTGGGATGTCCAGTCCGTAAACTCCCCAGTGTGGTGTTAGATTTACATAGCTTTAAAAATGACTGAATTTTTTAAATTTTAGTTAAACACAAGCTGAATTGAGAATCTATACAGCAGTTAGTGTTACTGCCCCAAGCAGGAGATTTCCTGTTTTTGGCTGGAGTACCATGTGTAGAGTCCACTTGCCTGCCCCTGTATTTGTGTGTTTTACTGTTCTATTTGAATCATGTGTATGCCCAAATATTAATAGATTTAATTGGTAAAATACCCTGGTAAGGATACTGAAAAACCTGACAATGGGCAGTAATTGGTTCAAAGTCACTAATGTGAGGTATTCCTTTTCTCCCCAAATGGTAATTGGAATTAAATTAATGACTTAGTAGGCAATTATGTTTAACAGTTGTTATATAGCATGGATTTAATGCACTCTACAAATGTAACAAAAAAAAATACTTTTTAAGAAAAAGGTCTATAAATACTAAAACTAGATTAAGCAAAACATAAAGTGCTTTAAATAATTATGAAGATGTTAGTAATAAATAATGAAAAACCTAGTTACCAAAGTCAGACAATAACAAACCACACATAGAACAGAAGCGGTCACCTTTGTAAAACTTGTCTTAAAACCAATGCCAGACATCTTCAGATAAAACCTGGCTGCCAAAAATTTCAAACCTTAAATATAAAAAGGTCATATGAGTCCTCCAAAAATGAAATCATCTTAAAGACTTACTGTAAATTGTACTAAAAATCCTAAAAATATTCAAAACAACTATAAAGTATAGTCAAAACAACTGTAAAGTATAGTCAAAATAACTATAAAGTATAGAATACAATATTCTATTAACATATATAAGAAGCATGATCACCTTTGATGTGCTTTAAATTTAAGAAAACTAATAAGTGTTTCATGCAGACAGGAGAAGTCATGGAGAGGACATGTGCAACCTTACCACAAAACAAAGGGGCATTGGAACAACAACCCACAACCAAAATAGTCCAGTCTTCAGATTTTGCTGATCTCTGGGCTTTGTCTTAGTTCCTGTGCTATCCATATCCTTATTTGGATAAGAGGAAGCTTCTTTGTTCACCAGTGGGAGTGGGGAGCACTGAGCAACCTATTTGTCCCTAGAGGAGTGGTTCCAGCCCAACAACTTGTAGTTTATTGGCCATTTTGGGTCAATTCCTGGCTCTTTTCAACCCCCTGCTATAAAGCCCGTTTTTGCACGCTTTTTCACTTGTAAAAGACTCAGCACAGCTCCTCGTGGTGTCCTGCAGAGTTCTACAAGCAGCAGAGAGTGAAAGAGTGACTTTCCTTGATTTTTAAGTATTTTTTCTGGCTTTCGCTTTAATTACTGCATCTCGACTGCATTTCGCCTAAAAAACAGCTCTGCATATTGTTTTTACTGTACCTGTGTAGATTCTAAACTGTTAGCACTTTAAAAAGTTATTTTTGTTTAATTTAACTGTTAGGCTAACACACTCAAGTGCGCTAGCCGTTTTATAGCATTTACTGTTTGCTACTGTATCTTTTCTTCTGTCTCTGTAAAAAAAAAAAAAAAAAAAAAATATCCTTGTTTTCCCGCTTTTCTGAACTAGAATAGTCCAGTCTTCAGATTTTGCTGATCTCTGGGCTTTGTCTTAGTTCCTGTGCTATCCATATCCTTATTTGGATAAGAGGAAGCTTCTTTGTTCACCAGTGGGAGTGGGGAGCACTGAGCAACCTATTTGTCCCTAGAGGAGTGGTTCCAGCCCAGCAACTTGTAGTTTATTGGCCATTTTGGGTCAATTCCTGGCTCTTTTCAACCCCCTGCTATAAAGTCAGTTTTTGCACGCTTTAGCTCGCTTTTGCGCGAATTAGCGAGAAGTTGCTCATAGAGCAGCATCGGTCAGCGCCGGTTAGTCAAGTTTAAACTATTTCTGGCTCCGTAAAGTCTGCTGTTCAATTTTTCCCTTAGAACTGCTCTACTTACAATCTAAACAGCCTATACTCTATCTGAAAAGCTCAGCACTTGCTCCTAAAGCATTTTTTATACAGGTAAAGCACTCTTAAACAAAAGAAAGTACTTCATTCACCTAAATTCCCTTGAGTACCCATTTCCCTATAGGTCCTTACTGACTCAGTTACAGCAATCTTTTTCACTATTCTAGCATGTCGAAGGGTCAGTTGCTGGCGTCCTCTCCTGTTCAGCTGGTGAATCTGGGAATCTTGAGGCAATGTTACAACTGCCTCATGTACACAGACAACCCTCTCCTCCTCCCAACAAATACAAATATATGTGAGAGATGCAACTATATAGCCAAACTGGAGGCTGAGCTCTCTCAACTCAGTACTGGCAAGACCAGTCAGGAGGAGAAGGTAACCACACACACCACAAACCCAGTCTCACATAGAACTATCACAACTGCAAACCAAACACATAAACACACAAAAACATACTCGGAGGTGCTGATTAAAAATCTACCAAAACAACAGAGGCCTCCAAAGTAGACACCAAAGCAACCGCCACCTCAAGACATAGCACATGCAACACATAGTTCACAAAGTCAGTGTGCTAAACAGTCACAGCCCTTAAGGCCAAACAACATACCAGACACACTTATAATAGGTGACTCCATAGTCAGACACACTGATGTCCCGCTCACCAGACTGGACAAGGAAAAGGTCACAGTAAGCTGCCTGTCTGGAGCTAGAATCCGCCACATAACACAAGCACTCAGGTCACTCCACAGCAAGTACAAATATGACTCAGTCATTGTACATGCCGGTGTGAACGACCTGACATGTACCTCCCTGGACTACATGAAAAAGAGACATAGAGGAGCTCTCTGATTATGTAGCCCAGGCCGGTATGACCCTGACCCTGAGCAGCATCTTGCCCTCACCAAGAATGATGCCACAGTACAAAGACAAAATGATCAGTTTTACCAATTGGCTTAATTACTGGTGTCATTCTAAGGGGATCCAATGTCTGTCTGCTTGGGATGACATGCTCGACAAGCCACGCTGCTTCGCAAGGGATGGCTTGCACCTGTCACCCCTGGGCTTCCAGATATTGGCCAAGGCTCTTGCCACCCCATAGTGCCTTTTTTAGGCAAGGCTCAAATGACAAACCTACCTCCCTAGAAAACACAAGTGGAAAAAACTAAGGGTAATGCTGCTCAATGCCAGAAGTCTAAACCTCAAGATGCACACTCTCGAAGCCCTCCTCAGTATGGAGAACATCGATGTCTGTGCAGTGACTGAAACCTGGTTCAAGGCTCCTGAGAGCACCCCAGCACTATCAGGTTTTACCTCATATCATGCTTTCCGGCCCCAAAACTTGGACCGAACCACAAAAGGAGGGGGAGTATCCATATTCATCAAAGATACCCACACCTCCAGGTTAGTGGCAATGCACGAAGCATCGGAGACCATCCAGGTGCAACTAACCATAGGCAAAACTGCCTTACAGCTTGTAGCATGCTACAGACCACCCTCTCAAACTCAGGAACCCCACACAGCCTTCCTGAAGACACTGGAGAGTATGAATGTCTCTCCAAATACCATCATATTGGGAGACTTCAACTACCCAAACATAGACTGGGAACATTACTCAAGCCCCAACACCCTAGCCCAAAGGTTCCTAGAATTCATAAACTCAAATGCGATGGAACAACTAGTCACCATTCCCACAAGGGGAGACAATATACTAGACCTGATCATTACAAACATAGGGACAAAATGCTCCACACCGGAAGTATATCCCTCATTGGTAAGATCAGACCATAAATTAATCTCACTGGAAATCCACATCTCGCCCCCACCCCCTGCACAAAAGACCACAGTGAAGAACTTCTCAAAAGCCAACTTCACACTTCTTAAGACTGAAGTGGTATCCCTCATGCCCTCTGGGCCAGTGGAAACCACAACCCACACTGCTGAATCCTTTACAAATGCCTTCTACGGGCACCTTCAAGAAGGCATGGATCATGCAATCCCAAATAAAACCAAGACCCATTCCCCCAAAGGCAGGCGCTCGGTCTGGTGGACCCCAGCCATAAACAAACTTTACAACAGGAGGAGGAAGCTACTACATGACAGAGCAAAATCCCTAAAAGGGAAGGCATCTCTGATCAGTACTAGCAAAAAACTACGATCACTCATAAAATCATCCAAGGCCAACTTTGAGAGAAAAATCGCAAAAGATACAAACGACAATCACAAGGCCTTCTTTAGCTATGTTAGAAACCTGGGTGGAAACTCCCAGATATGCTCAGAGTTAGTCTAAAATGACACAAAATACACTGAACCCACTGACATTGCCAGCATTCTGGCAGACAGGTTCAGTGCAAATTTCTCCTCCCCCTCCCCCCCAAAAGGAGATACAACTATCCCAGCCGAGTGTAGCCTCCCAAACATCTCAGATGCCCAGGTGAGAGCCGCTCTCTCTAAAGTTAAAAACACAGCATCAATGGGACCGGACGGTGTCCCGGGCTGTGTACTACATGAACTCCAAGAGGAACTAAAACCACACATAAGGCTGCTGTTTAATCTTAGCCTTGCTACAGGATACGTACCCAAAGAGTGGCGTACGGCAACAGTGGTCCCACTTCACAAAGGCGGTGCCTCTACGGACCCTGGAAATTACCGCCCCATAAGCTTGACGAGCCTGGTCTGCAAAGCTATGGAGAGGATCATTATGGAACTCATAAACAAAGACATTGGGGACCTACAGACATTGGATCCTACCCAATTTGGCTTTGTCAAGGGCAGATCCTGCCTTTTGAACTTGGTCAACTTTTTTGAAACAGTGACTAAGGCCATTGATGAGGGTAAGGCAGTTCACACAGCCTACCTTGACCTTGCAAAAGCCTTTGACACAATACCCCGCTTGGGCATCATAGACAAACTCACCAGCCTAAATGTAAACCCATATGTCACAAGATGGGTGGCAAACTGGCTCAAGGGCAGAACCCACAGGGTCAGAGTTGCTGGAGCAATGTCAGACTCTAAGCTGGCCACAAGCGGTGTGTCCCACAGGGCTCAGTCCTGGGACCCCTCTTGTTCGGCATTTATTTTTCCGAGGTACAGGCAAACTTAGGAGTATTGTGGCTGACAAAGTTCACAGATGACTGCAAACTGGGCGCCATAATTGATACTCCAGCGGACACAAACATCCTTCAGAGAGGCCTCAAAGAAACGGATAATTGGTGCCAGAGCCATGGCCTTAAGCTGAACGCCAAAAAATGTATAGTCATACCCTTTGGGAAAAACAGGGTACCCACAAATTACCACATAGGTGGTAATCCATTAAGTACAGAAGAGGTAATCAGGGACCTGGGGACCCAGGTTGACAGTAACCTCTCATTTGACACTGACATTGCCAAAGTGGTTAGGAAGACCGTCTATATTGCCCACCTTATCATGAAGGGTTTCACATCTAGATCAAAAGAGGTCATTGTGCCCCTATACTCTTCTCTTATCAGGCCAATGATTGAGTACAATGCCCCATTTGGGATGTATCTTACCCGACACCTGCAGCAGTTGGAAAGACCCCAAAAGTTCCTCACCAAGAGGATAAAGGGTCTTAAACATATGTCATATGCTGCCCGACTGAAGGAACTCCAGCTCTATTCAGTCGCATACCGCCTACTCAGAGGTGATCTGTGCCTGACGTACAAGGCCATGTCCAATCCGGAATTAATGGACATGCTCCACTTCAGAAAATCCAAATCCATCAGAGCCACGAGAGCAAGAGACTTAAACCTCAACACAGAAATAAATAGGACGTGCTGGAGGGACAGATTCATAACCCAGAGGCTTCCTACACTCTGGAACAGAATCCCAATCCATGTTAGGCAGTGCCCCTCACTAACTCTATTCAAGAGAAATCTTGACGAGTGGATGGGAGATCGTAGGTTTACCCCGGGGGTCATCTCTGTGTCACTACTAGACAGAGGCACAGTAAACTAAACCATAAATGGGCGTAGTATTCTCATCCTAAGGGGTGGTGAAAGCCACACACACTCTGGCTAGGCTTATAAATGCCCTAGGGCAGATGGCCTAGTACGAACCTATGAACATCTTAGACACCGACAGTAACCCTGTGATTAATTCTAATACAGACAGTTGTCAGTAACTAATACTGCGGGTGATTTTAACATCTACATTTTTTCTTCCTCTGTTGTGACTGAGGAACACACCAATTTATTCTCCAAGGGTTTCACTTTTGCTGTTACCAAAAGATCTCAGATTGCTAATGTGCTTATTGACCTGAAGTTATATATAAGAAAACGTAATTTATACATTTTGTTGGGAAGTACTTCTCATCTTGGTTTTGAAAGTTCACAGCACATTTAATCCTCCCTTTCACCCTGTAATCAGTATATATGAAAAAGTCTGTGAGATCGATATAAGACAGAACTTATTCCAGTGAAATATCAACGTGGAATACAACATTTCCAAGTGTGAATTAGAAAGTGTCAGACTTTTAAAGGACCAAAATGTCCGGGTTATGAAATCAGACAAGGGTGGGTGAAGAAGTCTGGCACTGGTTTTAAGACGAAAAGTGCTTAGTAAAATATTGGGTGAGTTTTAAGAACGTGACCACTTCCATTCTATGTGTAGCTTATAGAGTTATGTTTTTTATTTTTAAGACAGTAATAGTTTTCTTCAACTGCATCAGTATAATGAAGTGTCAGATGAGGAATGTAATGCATTGTTAAAGCACAGCCGAATAATTTCTAACCCTAAAGATAAAGTAACTTTCTGAAAGTTTTAGAGTTAGCAAAAGGAATACTGTCATAATAGAGTCTGATGGTTTAATTTCTCCAAATGTTTTGTTTTTTTACATAACTTTGTGGGAATGGACCCCATTCCTAAGTCAGGATTCAGTAGAGTTCATAAAATTAAGGGACCTAGGTAATCTTCCACATGATAGTATTAGGTTTGATCAGATTTTCTTCATGGTGGTTAGGATGACATTTGGGATAAATGGTCTGATACCTGTGGAAAGAGCAGAACGATACAGAGAATTAATCTTGATTTGGCAGTTATACATTACAGTTTTATACCGAGCTAAACAAATAGAGAATGTTCTGCATTTTAAAGAAAATAACAGAAAAAAAACACTGGAAAGTGATAGTATCTGTCTAGGTTATGAAAAAGCTTGAGTGCCCAGCCTTGTCTACTTTTAAGTAATCACTAAATGGTTTTGTGGTCATTAAGAAATATATACATGGTGCAGTTTAATTCAGGCTTTTACAAGATGAGTAGATTGCAAGCATGATATTCAGATATGTGGTCATATATCACTTGTGCTTATAGCTGATGGCATTAAATATTGCCTAAAGTGACAGCCTGTGGGTTTCTTTTATAGCATACATTCTGCAAGTGTAAAACAAGTTCTTGCTAACTATTTCAGTTTAGCCTTTGTCATTGAATGTGTTACACAGAGAAGCTTACATGATGAGATTTTAAACCTTACTGCAGGAGTAGATTTTTAGTCTTAAAACCTTATTTCATGATAAAAATTTTAATCAATGCTTAGAAATTATTAATAGTGCATAATCTTTCCTGGGATTGTCATATGATACGAATGACACCTTTTTTATTTTTTTTATTAAATATGAAGTAGGTTGATGTTTTCTGATTTTTTTTATGATTAATACACTAAATCACCTTCCTTGTGGATGCTAATTTTCTCTTTTCTTTGTTCCTTACAGTGTTCTGTTGAATGTGGTCCAGGGGTTCAGCGGCGCTCAGTTGTTTGTTTGTCAAGCCAGACAGATGGCTTGTCACAAGAGAGCTGCTCAGGACCCAAGCCAGCTGACATGCAAGTGTGCAACAATGGCCCTTGTGAGCGCCAGGTGAAGTGGTTCACTGGACCTTGGAATCAGGTAAGTGCTGCAGTTACATGGTAACAGGATTATGAAGACAAAAGAAGCATTAGGACCATCTTTATTAGTAAGATGGGGGATTAAACCGTGCAGATGTGTTGCAGTCATGGGCATTTTGGACAGAACTGATAGAAGTAATACTAGCCAAAAGTGGTACTCTTAAGAGTGAAGCCTGAAGTGTTTGCTGTTATGAAACCTTTGCTGCTGTTAATAATTACTGCTGTAGACTTTTAATTTGTTTTTACAAGGTCGTACAGTTTAAGGTGAGTTTGCTTAGTCAAATGTCTGAGAGGCTTGTCAATGAAGGGTGAAAGGGATGGCATACTGTTTACTTCAGACATTTTGCAGGGAATCATGGTTCTCTAGACCCCCCCCCACCTGTACATCTCCATTTGTACTAACACTGAGACTTCAAAACGCAAAACTGTGGGTCAGTTCTTTCCCTGCTATTGACCAGTATTGCCAAGTATCAAAGTGAAATTCAGATAAAATTGGTATTCAATGCAACAAAGCACAATTGAAGAACTAAAGGGTTTTTCTCTCTGTATGTATATATGTATATATGTGTATATATATATATATATATACACATATATATATATACATATATATATATATATATATATATATATATATACATATATATATATATATATATATATATATATATATATATATATATATATATATATCCAGACAAGTGTGTGTTTGTAGCAGGGAGTGGTGGCTTTGGTTGAAACTCCCAAATAATTGTCAGTACCTGTTTTAACACACCTTGGTCAGTAGTGCAGATGATTGACAGATGTACTAGATCAACAGTCCAGGATTGAGGAATTTGCCTCTTCCCAGGAGACTACACAATCTCAGACTTGGTATACAGTATATAATTACCAGGGGGTGCATTTTATTTACCTATTATTTTTCATGTGGAGAGGATTTTCTTCATGCAGGCATGCTGTTGATGTTTGTGTTGTCAACCTTTTATGATCAAAGTTATTGATGTCAATGTTTTGGGTGTTTTGATCTTTGTCACAACACCCATATTTATAAATATCTATGTTTGTCTATCTGGCTATATAAGTGTATGTCATTTCGTCAAAAATAACTTGTTTAAAATCAGTTTGTTGAACACAACTTATTGAAACTCATTTCATAAAATTCCGTCAATGGACATTCATTCCTATCTGCTCTATCCATTTCTCACAGACATCTAGTCAAACTCTGGTTGACTGAGATAATATTTACATGAATTTGTCCTTCTATGCCATGGAGCTGGAATTGGCAACAGCAGAAATTGATCAGGGCCGTCAGCTGTAAGGGGGTTTAAATTACCTCCAGCCCTTCAGCTGTAAAACTTTAGCTTACAGACAAATGTACACTTTCATGTTAGGATGTTAATTATTCCTTTGAAGCTGTGCATCCCAGCAGTTGCGGTGGAGAACTGCAGCTGTAATATGTGGTGTCTCCTTTTTGTACTAGCAAAGAATGAGGAAAATGGGAAGTAAGGCTGCATTCTAATCTGTTGTACTTAAAACTGATGCAGGGTTATTCAAGTAATGCAGTGGGGATGTATTCTAATGACTTATTTACACCTACTGTTTTGCAGATATGAGTTTCAAAACATGCTTTGTAGGAGAGTTTTTTAGGTTTGTTATCACTGCTTTGCCAGGATAATGAGACATTTAAATGCACAAGCAAACAATGGCAAAGGAAAACAAAGGAATGTTAGGGATTCAAATATAGAATATGGAAATATAGAATATGGAGTACCAACATAAACTAACATTGAAGACCCTCCTTGATGGTTCTTTGATTGGGTTTTTCTTCTACAGCACTAAGAGTCTGGCAGAGAGACATGGAAGATCCTACCTCCCATGATGTCCATCTAATCCTTTCGAAGCACACCTTGACATAATCTGCCAAATACATAATTGCACTCAATTCCTTCTCCTTGACTCCTCACCAGTTCTTTTTTACAAGTGGCACAATTCAGATTGTGACCCTGTTTTGTTTGTGACATTTATGCATGTGTATGCTTGTTATAATCCCCAGGTGTCCAAGTGGCCATCAGTTAAGTCATGACCCAGACTGGCATCACCATTATTGTCTTGGGTGGGGATATGATGTTTAGAACTGACACACGTGTCAGTATTTCAGCTCTGCAATTCGTCATTGTCTTTTGGAGAAGCTTTTAGCCTATCTAGTGTGAAAATTATAGCAATTACTAGAGCTTTGCATATGAGAAGCAGCAGGAAGACTCATAACATAGCCCTAAGTATGATTCAGAGCATTGAGATATCCTTGGGGAATAGGTTGTGGCCTAGCCTTCCTTTGGATATGTCTGGTATTAAGCTTGATCTCAGTCTGTGCAGAAGTTCATCTTTGTTTGATCTCAGTCTGTGCAGAAGTTCATCTTTGTCTTGCAAGGGCTAGAGTCCATGAAAGTCCTCCATTTAACAGAATATGAGTGGGCTAGGAGAGACTATGCCTGGCTTTCACCTTGGAGGGGGGTGTCCTGGGGGTGCCAGCTCTGTCATTCCTCCGTCAGCTTCCTTAAGTTTGGAGCCATCAGACTGGTCTCAGATTGGTGAAATTTGGAGCAGAGGATTCCACTTCTACGATTTACCCCAGGCCCACTTGTACTGCTGACTCTGACTGAAGGAGGGTCTTTTGGATATTTTTTATGCCAGGTCTTGTGTCTCAAGGTCCAGGCATAGAGCAGATATTTGATGTGTGGTGGGAGCTTGAGTTGCAAGTGTGTGAATACATCCTTGGGGGAATATGACCTGAAGTCATGCAGGACTCTATGCTTTGGGCATATCATTTGGCTGGAGCATGAAATTGCACTAGTTTCTTTTTATGTGACACCCAATGTACGTCAGTCAGATGTACACCATCATGTGGCAGTGTACATAAGCGCAAAGGTAAGTGTAGTTGGGGGGCATGATACTCCCTGTCACTCTTCTCCATTGTGGAATCAGAGGATTCAGAGACCAGACAAGGGTAGTAATTCTGCCCTCCTTTCTTCTCTGCATGACCACTGTTAGAGAAGCTCTCACAATCATGAGGAAGACTTTGGACTGGTCTCAAGCCCAAAATCTAGCTCTGAAATACCTTGAACAGTTATAGAGAAAAAGCTGAGAAGACCTGGATGATCCTCCCTGTGGATCCCATTATTAAGTATGCTGTTTGAGCAGCCTAAAGGCACCCTGACTTAAGAAGGCATAGGTCCACTACAGGCTTGCATCTCTTTGGATGAGACTAGTGCTATGCATCCTGTAGGTGATTTCTTTGATGTTCTTTGTGTTTCACTTTTGCAGTCATCACATTTGGTTTATCCCTGCCAGGGTAGCCCTCAGCTGGCCCAAATACCAGAGACTTAGTATTTCAGCATCGGTTGCTGTCGCTTGAGGACTGACATCAGGTCGTTAGTAGTATAAAGTAAGGCAGCCGCCATTACATAAGTCTTTCTTGCCAAGGAGCCCAAATCAGAAGCAGTTCGCACAAGTGCTGGTCGGCCGCTACCTGAGTTTCATCTACTGAATTGAAGTTGAAGTCTTCTAAAGCTAAGTGGGGCCCATTGGGGAACCTTTTTTTCTTGCACTAACCGATGTCAGAAAAAGTTAATAATTGTCTTGCCTGTGGAAAGCAAATACCACACCGAGACTTTCACTCTTACTGCGTCACTTGTTTAGGCCCAGACCACGACATCCCTCGTTGCTGCTTTTGTGCTTTGTTCAACGCCAGAACTATCCATCATTGGGCCCTTATTGTAGCCAGATATGTTCGCTTACAGTCCTCAAATTCCTATATGGCTTTGGTAAGCCATCTGACAGCAGATCTTCCAAAAAAAACGTAAAGATTAAGACAGAGACAGACTGCACAGGTCCAAACCTACCGATTATGCTTCCGTTAAGATAGTCATCAGTTCTCTGGTACTCAGTGAGGTGCTTTTGCAGCCCCTGATGCCTGCTTCTGTTGATTCTCAGGCCACTACTGAGACCCTGAGTCCGGTATGCTGCAAAACTCGTTTTCGACTAAGGATCCTGCGGTTGTCTCATCCTTGGATGGATCCGGAGCCATTGAGCAGGCACCGGCTTCCGAGGAAGGCCTTCGCACTACCGAATCGCGACACAAACTGACATCTTCTTTTGCCACTACCGTTCTTTCTAAAACTACCGAGTTTCTCAGGCCCAGGGTATGAACCACACCCAAGAAACCAACGACCCACTCTGACACCTGCTACCTTGGCTCCGTCTCAAATGCTTAAAATGGTGGAAGACCTTATCATGCTGATCAGGGGAAGCCAAGCAACCCCCTCTAAAAGGAACAGATCTGTCCCCTGTAGTTTTGTCTGAACAAGACTCAGATGAATCTGATGCATCTGAATATGAGAATATGAAGACATGCAACCCCTCTCCACTTATGAGGATTCTGATGCAGAGGATTCCATTCCTTCAGCCTCTCCCCCAGAGGATTTTTCCTTTGGGGAAACCCTGCATACTTTAAGGGAGCATTTCGAATGGGAGAGTCAGGACTGCCCTCAGTCTAAAGAGACTCTAGGAATTCCTAGATCTTCCACAACACAGACCATTGGCCATCCACCCAGTCCTGGATGTTGTGGAGGATGTTTTCTTCAAATTCAGCTTGACTCCTGATGCCCTTCCTCCTGCTCCCAGAAAACCTGACAGGTACTATAGAGTCTCTGACTCACACAAATATCTTTTTAAAAATCCTACAGCTGACCCTGAGGTCATTTTTCAAGAGCCAAAAGGGATTAAAGCTACTTCTACTAAGTATCCCATCCCCTCAGACTTGGACAGGGATTCCTGAGCATTGGACAGATGGGATAAAAAAGTATACACCTCAGCTGCTCTTGCTATCAGGGCAATAAATTGTCAGTTCCATATGCTGAAATTTCAGCAACATACCTTGGAACTCCTTAAACTAAAAATGGCTTCCTTTCCTGCTTGGGCAAAATCTAAAGATTTACAAGAGTTAATGCATTCTGCAAGTCAAGTAACTAAACACACTTTGCACTGTGGTTTTGACACCCTAAAAGCTTCTTGCAGGGCAGCAGTCACTGGATCTGTCATTAGAAGGCATGCATGGCTTAAGGAACAGCCCCTGCCAGACCATGTCAAATCTAAATTGTTGGATGCCCCCTTGCACAAAGATAACTTATTTGGCACTAAGGCAGAAGAGGTCTTAAAAAAGATGGAAGAAAAAGCAAAATATATAGCAAACAGTTAAGGATTTCCTGCAGGTCCAGCCCCCTAGGTTCAGCAGGCATTGTCCCTCCAAAGACTGGTCCTTTCCTGCTTTCCAGTAAACCGGCCCAGCCTAGGCCCTGTGGAAGCAGACCCCCCCCTGCCCAGACAGCAGCCCCAGGGAATGCAGAGATCGAAACTAGGGAGTTCTAAGCCACCCCCTTATGGTAAGAACTCACAATGACTCATCTCCTCCACCCTCTCCCTCTGCCCACCTTGACTTACCCTAGGAGGAAAACTCTCCTTTCACTCAAGCACTTGGGCCACCATTACCAAGGACCACTGGGTTCTGAACATTGTGTCTTAGGAATTCACATTTTCCTTTCACAGCCTTCCAACCCCAAAAGGGTTCCCAGACCTACCACCAAATCAGTGGGCAGAGGCACAAAACAAAATCTTTTCCCTGCTCTCCATGAGGCAGTAGAGCATGTTCCTGCAGAACAGATAGGCCAAGGTTTCTACTCCAGACTTTTTCTGGTGACCAGAAGAGAGGGCACCTGGCACCCCATCCTCGATCTATCCATTCTAAACACCTTCCTGGTGATCCCAAAATTCAAAACGCTCACCCTCTAGCAGCTGCTACCCATGCTCTTGAAGGACACTTGACTAGCTACCCTAGATCTAAAAGAGGCCTACCTCCACATTCCTATCAGGGAATCATGCAGGAAATATCTCTGCTTCAGGGCAGGATCTCAACACTTTCAGTTCTCTGCACTTCCCTTTGGCTTATCTACGGCTCCGAGTTTTCACAAAATGTCTGGCTCCGGCCATTGCCATTTGCAGACAAAGAAATATTCAGATTTACCCATACTTAGACAACTGCCTTATTCAGGCAGACAGCCAGGAAAATCTGCTCAAGCACCTGGCCTTTGTAAAGACCCTACTAACCTCCCTAGGGTACACTATCAACAAAAAAAAATCTAAACCGGTGCCCACCCAAAGGATAATCTTCCTGGGAGCAAGTCTGGACACAGCATCCCAGATGGCATACCTTACTCCCGAGAAACATATTTTCATGACAGCCTACTTCTCTCAACTAGCCAGCAGGCCCCAGCTAACTGCAAGGAAGATCCTTCAAGCTCTGATGTTCATGGCATCTTGCATATCACTCATTCCATACGCTAGACTGCATATGAGGAAACTTCACTGGTACCTAAAGAGCCTTTGGTACCAGCACTCTTAAGACCTGGAAACTCTTCTACCTATAATTCCTTGCCCCAGAAAAGATTTCCTTTGATGGGCAACAGCATGCTCCCACAACAAGGGAATGCCCCCCCCCCCCCGCTGCCCAGACCCTCACCACAGACGCATCAGACTACACTTGGGCTGCACACCTGGATAGTAGGTGCATACAGGGCCATTGGAGCCCACAGCAAATCCCTCTGCACATCAGTCAAAAAGAGATGATGGCTGTGCAGCATGCCTTGATAGCTTTCAAGCCCCTTGTCTGTCTCTCCAGGGCCTCTCCTGATCAAAACGGACAACACCACTATGATGTGGTACATAAACAAGCAGGGAGGGACTCACTCCTACCCTCTATGCAGGCTGGCCATGACCCGTTGGCACACAGCCTCTGCCATGCAACTACACCTGTTAGCACAATTCCTACCAGGCTTTCTCAACTCTCTGGCAGACCAATTAAGCAGAAATCTTTGGACCCACATGAGTGGCAACTCAACAGAAGTACCTTCACCCTAATAACCCAGAAATGGGGAACCCTGAAGGTCGACCTTTTTGCCTCCCACACCAACCATCAGCTCAGCAAATTCTGCACCAGGGAGCATCACTGCATGGCTTGGAATGTGGACGCCCTGTCCTTCCCCTGGGTCAGTCTATCGGTCTGTGCCTTTCCTCCCCTACCTCTCATCCCCAGGGTACTGCTCAAAATAAGGGAGGAAAAACCCAGGACCATTCTTATAGCTCCAGACTGGCCCCAGCAGCACTGGTACCCCTTGTTGCGCAGCCTGTCTCTGCTACCCCATGGCATCTTCCTCAGATTCCAAACCTCCTGACCCAGAGGTAAGGGGAATTCATGCTTCCCCAATTGCAGACACTCAATTTGGCAGCTTGGCTTATTCCCTAACCACAAACCAATCTGACACTCTCAGGTTCTGGATGTTATCCGTGAGGCCAGAAAGTCTTATGCTGATAAATGGAAAAGGTTCTGCACCTGGATCCAGGCTAAGGGAGCCAATATGGCACAGCCCTCCCTCCCTCTTAGTCTAGGGGCTGCTCACCATGTGAGCTCTCTGTCTGACACTGATTCTTTTCCAAAAGTCCCATCAAGGCAGGGTCCTAGGAAACAGACATGTAAGAGGAGGCATTTAGATTCCTGTCCAGAATCATTTAGATTCCTGTCCAGAATCAGTCACTGAAGATACAGACTTTGATGATGGGGATGGGTCACCAAGATTCCCACTGGAAGAAGTCCCCTTTGGTGATATTTTTGATTTGATGAAACAGCAAGCTGGTTGGGCCACTGAAACACCCTCCCCTGAAGAGTCTGTGTTTCTTAAGACTTTTAGGGCTGACTCTTCTATCTCCTGGGTGGTACTGCCTGATGCTACACTTATAGACCTGGTAACTCAGTGGATTTAGAAGGATCCTCTAACATCGGAGCTAATCCCTAAGAAGCCAGACAAGATTTTGGTTGCACCTAAGGACAGAGTGCATTGGAGCAAGGGTCCTCAGTAGATGCCATGATTGTAATGACCGCCGTTAAAGGAACTCTCTGAAGAGAGTACATCTGTCCATCCCCCTAACAGGGAATCAAGAATAATGGATAGATTTGGGAAATGGATGTGTGCTTCGACAACTTTCCCACTAAGATCACTGAACTACTTGGCACACATGACGTATTTCCAGAGGGAATTGGGAAAGGAACTCACCAAGTCCATTTCAGGTAACCTACTGATGGACATCCAGAAAACAGTGGGGTCTCAATTGTCTACATTTCAATCAATGTCTAACATATCTATGCACCTGCTTTCCATTGCAACTGATTGTACGACTATAGTAGCAGGTACCAGCATAGCTATCCACCAGCATAACTGGATGTGATTGTGTAACTTTGCTGAAGTCTCCAAGATGTCCTTCCTTAATGCTGCCTTTGATGGCTCCACATTGTTTGGACTAAAGGTTAAGGAAACTGTCACCAGGAGCGAGCAAAATGGTAAGACCCTTTCTATTGCTAGAATCCACTTCTTCACCCCTCAGAGAACATTCCCCAGAAATCAGAGGTGGCAAGAAGATGAGATTTAGGAAGTCTCAAGGGTTCAACCAGAGTGCTCCTGCAGATAGGTCCCCCCTCGTGGCAGATGGAAAACAGTTTTAATGGGAGTTGCCCTACAGGCAAAGATGCAATAAAGGGAATTGCTCCATTTCTGGCTTGGAGCCAAACACTTTCATTTCAGGGCACTGCCCTTTTGTCTCACCACAGCCCCACGGGTGTTCATCAGTTGCATGGCAGTCGTCACAGTGTATCTCTCACTACTGGGTTTCTCAGTGTTCCCATACTTAGATGATTGGCTCCTCACCGCAGCAGCCAAGGATCTCCTACTCTAGCAACTGGACTTTTTGATCCAGTTTCTTCAACATTTGTGGATCACATTCAGCCCCTCCGAGCAAATTGATATCTACACAGCAAGTAGAGTTCATTGGATGCCACTTGAATACGAGCAATAAAATTACTACTTCCCTAGAGTCCAGGATTGAATCCCTACTGCAGACAGTCTTTCAAGTTTTTCAACACCCCTCGCCACCCACAAGCCTTTTTCTTCAATTGCTAGGACTGATGGATTTGATAATAATGTTAGTTTTCCTAGCCAGATACTACATGAGAATTCTTCAGTGGACCCTTTCTGTAAAATGGTCCCAGCTCCTCCATTCTCTTCATGCACAGATTTGTCTAACATCCTTGTTTAAGGTTCACATCACATGGTAGTTGACCTCCACAGCTCTCCTAGAAGGTCAGACCTTTTCTCCACACCCCCCCATGGCCATAGTAACCATGGATGCTTCCCTTATGGGGTGGGGGTGAGGGCATTTCAAAGAGAAGATGATTCAAGGTTCATGCTCAAAAACAGAGGTCACTCTTTACATCAGTGTCCTGTAGATGAAGGCAGTTTTGCTAGCATTGCAGGCTTTCAAGGACTTTCTCTCCGGGGCTGCAATCTCCATCTAGAGAGACGATATGTCTGTAGTCTGGTAAATCAACAAGCAGGGCAGAACCTGTTCATATCTTCTATGTTGAGAGGCCATGAGAGTGTGGCAGTGGGTGATGTCTTCCTGTCACTTTTTCATAGCAGTGTATATTCCCAAGACGTTCAGTGTGTTAGCAGACAAATTGAGAAGATCCATCCCCCTGCCTCATGAGTGGTCACTCAGTCAAGGAGTGCAAATCAAATCTTCAGCCACTCGGTCAACCATAATGCAATCCTTTTTGCTTCATACCTAAATTACAAGTGCAGAAGTTTCTTCGCCCTAACTCCTCCACACGGACAGTCACTGAAAGATGCTTTGACCCACATTTGGCCTCTGGGTCTTCTATGTGGCTGTCCCCCCTTTTCTCTGATGACAGAGTTTGTTCAAAAAGCAAAAACGTGCAAGACTAGTTATCTTCTTTGCTCCTTTCTGGGCCCGTCAAGTGTGGTTCCCCTTCCTCTGGCCTCATCTACTTCTTTCTCCCTGGACAATGGCAGCTCTCCAGACCTTCTGACTCACTTATCTGTGCAGCAATCACCTGGACCCAGAGACACAAGCTAATCGCATGATTCCACCAATTTTCAATGGTGGCCAGAGATGCTCAGGCTTTCCACTCAAGTTGTTCATATTTATTTTGTTAGCCTCTCAAAAATCAAATACCAGAAAATGTACCTTAACAAATAGAAGAGCTTGTCTATCTGGGTGACTGCTAAGGGGCTGGATCCCTTTTCATCTCCTCTTCCTTTCATTCTAGAGTTTGTTTTTAACAAGAAAAATGTTTGCCTATGTCATGTTATAATTTAATAATTATACATTTCTGTAAATGAAAGCAAACCATATTGACGTATTTTCAGTTGCAGATGTTATAAATCACTTGTAATGTATCCAGTCATTGTCAGTCAGACATTACAAAGCTCATTTAATTTCTGCTTTCCCTTAAACCTCTTTCCTCCTCCAAAGCATTATTCTGAATGTATTATTCCCACAATTCCCATTTTTGTATGCAATTTGCTTCTACCCTTTTCTGTAGATCTCACTTTCAGTTGTTTTGTCTCTGCTAATGTATCTACTACTTCTAGTACAGTTGGTTTGGACTCGCTCTCAGCAAAGCTTTACAATGTCTCGGCAATTCTGATTCTGTATCATAGCTCAAAAAATCATTTTCTTAGTTATACCAATTTCCTCACCCAGAATTTTGCATTAGAATAGTCTGCAGGAATTTTTAAAGTCTGCTAACTCATTACATTCCCAGCTTTTGCCATTTGACTCTTGCCCTCTTCCCCCCATTTCAACTTTTTATTAACTGCTATTCATAACGTCTCCTCGGGTTGATAAAAATATGCCTGGCCTGTGTATAAAAGTAAAGGGACTAAAAACATTTCCACTGCATGTATCTTGCTGTTTCTATCCATAAAACAGAGCTTCCAATTTCTCAGTTTTTGAATTATCTTTTTTTAGTCTCTTCCCACATATCCTTAGCTGTCATAATAGAATCCTTTTTAGTCCATACTCCTAAGTACTTCATTTTATCATGTCTCCAGACATATGGGCATTGTTGAATCAATGTGTGTGTGGGTACATTCTTTGCAGCTATTGCTTTCTTCATTAAATTTTGTATCACAAAAAGATATGAAACTTTCAGAATGTTCCAGAACACTGAAATGTCTTTTTCTGGTTTTTATCAGGTATAAAGTAATATTATCTGCAAATAAAGACAGTTTTTCTTAACTACCATACCAGTTGTATCCTTGAATTTCCAGGTCCATTATTTTCTTATCTAGTGGTTCTAAATATACTGCAAATGACAAAGGGAAAAGTGGATACCCTTGCCTGGTTCCACTGCTCAAACAGAACTTACTTATCAGAGAGCCCCCCCCCCCACACACACACACACACACACACACACACACACACACACACACACACACACACACACTTTCATTTTTACCATGAATCCTTCATATGTCCTTTAACCAGGCTTATAATTTTATCAGGGAATGCAAATGTTTCCATTACCCTACTTATAAAATCATTGTTCTATTAATGTTGTCAAATGTTTGCCTCCCCTTCAAAAAACCATATTGACCCATATCTATCAATTTTGACATCACCTTTGCCATTCTTTTAACCATTATAGACATGAATGCTTTATAATCATGGTTTAGAATCGAAATGGGCCTATATGAAGCTGGATGTGATGGGTCTTTACCATCTTTATGTATTAGTCACTACTTCTTTCTTCCTGGATGTTGATGTTTCTCTTCCTTTTAAAATACTGTTAAACATAAACCTTCCAATCTTTATCACATTCTTCCCTCTTAGCTCCACACTTCCACAGGAATACCATGTATTCCTAGGGACTTTCCTGTAGATTGGTTATACATCACCATTTTTATCTAGTCTCCTCCTATCCTAACTGTAAGTAATTGAACCTCATCTATCTCTAACCTTGGCATATTTAATTTTTCCATAAACATTTCCATTTGTACTTTTACTTGATTTCCACATTTCTTTGCTGTATACAGATTTTCATAACATTTCCAAAATATTTCTAATACCTCTACAGGATCTCTGGTTATTTTCCTAATTATAGGCTCCCTAAGCTTGGCAACCGCCCTTTCTACTTTCTGTTGCCTGAGCCATTGTGCTAAAACTGTTTGTACTCTGGGGTTATTATCAAAAACAGTTGCTTAACAGCAGTCTTTCTAAACCTGTGTAATATTATTGAGATACTCCCTTATTTTCTCTTTAGCACTCTGAAATTGTGCCTTTTCTGTTTTGCGAGATTCCCCCTATTCTGCAATACTTTAACCTTTGATAGTCCCTCAAAATAAAAAGCTGGCACAGATTTACTAGCTTTGCCTTTTCTGCCCATACTCTGAGGTAATCATGCTGCCCCTAGTCACCAATCCTAAGGCTCTTTCATAGGGTGCCCAATTATACCGTGTAAAATTAATACTTATACAAATGATAGGGTGTGACCAAAGTAGCAAGGCTTTGAGGAGCAGCCACACTGTCACTAAAACAAGCATAAGTACTCTCAAGATGTTGAAAGTATTTTCTAAAGGACCAGCCACAATGAATGGTATTAACATTTAATGATAAATAATAGAACAGAAAACAGAGTACTGAATACAATAAACTTTTAACCACAGAGATATAAAAAAGTAATACAGTTGGATAGTTTCTCACAGATGCAGAAAACAATACTAAACTATTCTGTCAAAATGTCCCTGACTAAAGCATTACTTACGAAAGCAAGGCAAGCTGAAGTGTGCTGAGTGTCTTACCACAGCAAAAGGCAGATGATGTCTGTCTTTGTGTGGATATGTGAGATATCTATCCTGCCAGAAATCTTTCCTGTAAGGTTCCAGAGTGCTGCTGCGAGAGTTCCAAAGAAACCAGATGCTGGTTAGAGGATGACATCACTTTTGGTCACCTGACTGTGGTACAATACACACATAGAGCTTTGCTAAGATCTGTGGCAGCATCTGAAAGCTATTACACAATTTCAAACTTTCCACCCTTCCAGGGTTCTCTGATAAACATACACATTTGATCAGTTACAACAGTATGACACAGTATACATGCATACATTATTTCTATCCAGCAGGACCTACTGTTGATGCATTTTTAACACTAAGTATATATTTTTAACTCAAACATCTGTACAAATCTGTGTGATAGTGAAATAACATACAATTTGTTACAAACCCCCAGCTAGCTATGCTGGCATATGTACACATGTACTGCCCTACTCTCCCTGGCACAGGTGGCACTACCTCATAAAATCACATCTCTCCCCCCTTTGAAAACTCAAGCTAGTTTTTCAAGTGACTCTGGAAAATGTTGCTTGAGAGAAATGGGCTTCTGGGTACACATTAACCTATACCCTGTCACGAGAGCCCATCTGCACTGGTATTGCTGACCCTAGTATGGTGCTGTACTGTCATGTCATATGCCTACAATCCTAAGCTCCACCTTAATAACTTGGCATTTTACTGGCTTGCTTGATGTAGCCATGTTAAGGGATTGTGGTCTGTGTCCACACTGAATTTCCTTTCATACAGATAGGGCTGAAGTTTCTGCAGTGGCCCATACTAAGTTTAGACATTATTTTTCTACAGCTGCATAACTCGCCTCCCTGGATTGGAGTCTACAGCTGAGATATATAATTGGGTGCCCTTTTCGCTCTGAGGAAACCTGGCTTAGTACAGCGTCTACCCCATGGTTCAAAGCATCCACCTACACAACAAATTCTTTGCTGTAATCTGGACTGGCTAACACAGGAGGGTCCTCCCACAGCCACTTTAATCTTTGTGAAAGTCTGCTCGCAGGCTGGGGTTCACACTACCCTATCTGACCTGTTATCATCATCAGGTTTGTGAGGGGGGAAGCTATTGTACTATAATTGGGAACATACTTTCTGTAGTACCCCTCTGTCCCCAAGAATGCCCTCACCTGCCTTTTGATAACCGGGGCAGGCCATGCCTGAATAGCTTCCGCATTGGCAGGCTCTGGCCGGATCTTACCACTCCCCACTCATTATCCCAAGTAGGAGACCTCTGCCATACCCACTGGACACTTACTGGCCTTAATGGTCAACCCTGCCCTTTGGTGTCTGCCCAGCACCTCCCTATCATGATAAGGCTTCATCAAGTTAACATGGTACAGTTTGTGCCCCTGCCTCCTGCCTAGCTGGTCACTGACCTTCATTACCACTTCGAAGGGTCCCTCCCAAGCTGCCTACAGTTTATTGTGTCTGACAGGAATGAGCACCATAACCTGCTGTCCCACAGCATACTCTGGGGCTTGAGCATTCCTGTCATACCAGACCTTTTTCTGCTGTTGGGCTCCTGCCAGGTTTTCCTGGGCCAAGCCCATGAGCTTCCTAAGCCTTGTTCTGAAGTTTAGGACATATGCCACAGCAAACTCCTTGCGGGATTCACACTGACCTTCCCAGTCACCATGAATCAAACCTAAAGGCCTTCTCACCCTGTGTCCATACAGCAACTCAAAGGGTGAAAACTCTATGTATTCCTGGGGTACCTCTCTGTATGCAAACAGCAGATGGGACAAATATTTTCTCACTCTCTCTTAAACTGATCTGCAAACACCTATAGCATGGTCTTTAGTTTTAACCTCTCCACAAGACCATTAGTCAGGGGGTGGTATGGGGTGGTTTTTAGGTGCTTCACCCCACAGCCAAGCCAGCAGGTATGACATGAAATTGGCACCTCTGTCATTCAGTATTTCTCTCGGGAACCTACCCTGATTAAAATCTTTAACAAAGCATGTGTCACCTTCTCTGCATTGATTGAGGACAGGGCCAATGCCTCAGGGTATCTAGTAGCATAATCTATTACCAGCAGGATGTATTTCTTCCTTGTAGACCTTGGGGTACTCAGAAACCCATAGCTACTCTCTGAAATGGCTGTTCAGTCACAGGCAAAGACATCATAGAAGCTTTGACCTTGTCTCCTGCCTTTCCTACCTTTTGGCACTGCTCACAGGTCCTGCAGTGCCCTGTTACATCCCTTCCAATCCCAGGCCAGTAACAGTTCTGCATAATATATCTCTTGGTATGCTTTATACCCATATGACCTACAAAAGAAATGTCATAGCCTATGGCTAGAAGTGCCAAACGGTAGGATGTGGGCACTACCCACTGCTGTATCACCTCACCCTCTAGCCCTCCCTTAGAGGTCCATTCTCTGTACAGTAACTCTTTGTTCCAGTGTACAGACTCCCCTTTTCCCTGAGAATCAAGTTCATCCTTAGCTACCTCCCTCAAGCCTCATAAGGTAGGGTCCAAAAGCTGAGCCTTTCTCAACTCTACCTTTGTGACCCTTCCCAGCTCCCTTTCCGCAGGAAGCCCAGTGTCTTCTAGCTGCAGTGCCTCACTGTCAGCCCGGCTACTTCCAGTCACCTCTTCCCTTGAAGTCACCCTGTCCATGGGAACATCAGTACCTACCATCGTCTGTGGCTCACTTTCAGGCTCATTGCTACAAGGTGGCTTCTTCCCTGAAATAGCCACCTCACCAGTCCCAGCTTCAGGTGTGGGGTGTATCTCGGTCTCCCCCCAGGCTACCTGACCCACATGCCTGACTACATGTAACTGCACAGACACAAGGTACTGCATTGTCAGAATCATTCCCTATTAAGACATTATCTTCAAACACACCTACCTGCTTGCTTCCTTTTCCATCCTCCCAGTCAATGTGAACCCTGGACAAAGGTATTTGGAATGGGGTCCCTCCTAAAACTCTGAATGGTGTAGACTGCCCAAGCAAGTACTGCTACTCTTTAACCATTGCAGGCTTCATAATGGTTATGTCAGAGGCTGTCTCTCTTAGCAGTGACCTGTCTTCCATCCATTAAGACAGGATACAAACTTTGGTGATAATTTGGTACCCCTGTTGTCTCCAGACAACTTACCACTGGTATGCTGTTATTCCCACTTGCTGGTTCCTTCACCTTTTCTTCCTCACTTTGACTCGGTGGACATTTTTATGCTACATGGCCCTCTGGTTACATTTAAAACCTCTAACCCTTGGTCCTGACCATGTACCTGAACTAGTGGCTTCCCATTTTACTGCTGTACTCTGTTGGGGTGGTTTAGGCTGCCTACGATGGGTTCCCCTATAACCATGTGCAGCACTGGGTATCCCCTTCTTGTGCAATGATGCCATGCTTACAAAGTAGAGATCTCTTCTGCCCAGCTCATTTGCATAGTTACACTCTTGGTCTGCCAACCAGATTCTAATGTCCTCAGGCAGAGTTCTAAGGGCTTGTTCCCTCATGAAAATATCTGCTAACCCTTCAAAAGTGGTGACCTGCCACCCACCTATGAAAATAAGTGCTTAACTCACCAGTGTAATCACATACACTTTCGTCTGTCTTGCCTCTATGCTCACAAAACTTTTTTTTGTAAGCTTCAGGTGTTAACTTAAAACATTCCAGTAAACATTGTTTTACTTTGTCATAGTTTAAACAAGCAGTGTCAGACAATATAGAAACAGCAGTTGCAAATTTACAATGGAGTAAGGGGGTCAGGAACCATACCCAGAGCCCTTGGTCAGTGCTGTACTGTTTATATACATTTTCAAATACATGAATAAAACTATTAAAATCATCACCCTCTGTCAACTGTGGAAGAAATTTACTGACATTTATTCCTTCTGGGGTTTACTTACTCCCTTCCCCATGACCTCCATGACCCTGCAGAGAGTCAGCATCTCCCTGTCATGTTGGTGCTCTTTCTCATTTTCTTTGGCCTCCAAATGCTGCAGTCTCTCTGCTGATTCTGCTTCCAAATGTTTGGCCTCCAGTTTGTCTCTTTAACTCCAGATGTGTTTTTAAGTCCTCTGAGGAAAAGGTGAACTGTCCTGTTTCTGAAACCTGCACATCCCCATCACCAGACTGGTTGTCTTCTGGGTTGCTGGCCCATGCTGCAGCTGTGACCAAGGCTGAAATAATTTCCTCTTTAGTCGGTTTGGCATGCATCAGTCCTTTGGCTTCGCACACTTTGGCCAACTGGTTCTTTGTCAGCTTGCTGTAATCCTCTACTGACATTCTTGCCTGCTTTCCCTGAATAAACTAAACTAACAAAAATAAATAAAACTGTTGTGAAAATGAAACTCGGTATGTTTATCTTGTGGCTGATGAGAGTACTGCCCACCTTCAGTGACAACTGCCCACCGGCTACTGAAGTTCAGTTAATATCTCGCCCAGCTGCCACCAATATATGACGAGGTCCTACTCCAGGCCAGCAATCAAGTAGCCTCAATCCTTACCACTGACTCTGATGAGGGACAGTTAATAAGAGCAAAGATGGATTCACACAGTATTTACAGATGCAGCTCCCTGCACCAAACACAATTTCCCTTAAGAGCACACATGGAGCATGCTCCAGACCTGGGGCTGGACTCTTTCTTTCTCCATGCCCACACAAAACTCCACACTGACCATTTTGGAGCACTGTGTCCCTGTTCCCAGTAGCTGACACACACACTTGGATATTTGATTTTCACACACACCTGGGAAAGGATGGTGCAGGTTTACTAGCTGTGCGCCTTTCTGCCCAGACTGTGAGGTAATCATGCTGCCACCAGTCAGATACCCTAAGGCTTTTACAAAGAGTACCCAATTATACTGTGTAAAATTAATACTAATACAAATGGCAGGATGTGACCAAAGCAGCAAGGCTTTGAGGAGCGGCCACAGTGTCACTAAAACAAGCATAACTACTCTCACAATGTTAAAAGTATTCTCTAAAGGACCAGCCAAATTGAAAGTTGTTAAAATATTTAATGATAAATAATAAAACAGAAAACACGAAAATACTGAATACAATAAACAGAGTTTCAACCACAGAGATATAAAAATAATACAGTTGGATAGTTTCTCACAGATGCAGAAAACAATACTAAACTATTCTCACTAAATGTCCCTGGCTAACTAAAGAATTATCGTTCCCTGACTACTTACTAAAGCAAGGCAAGCTGAAGTGCGCTGAATAGCTGAAATGCGCTGAGTGTCTTACCACAGCAAAAGCCAGATGGTGTCTGTCTTTGTCTGTATGGATTTGTGAGATATATTTCCTGTTAGGAAAACTTTCTAAGTGCTGCTTTGAAAGTTCCAAAGAAACCAGATGCTGGTTAGAGGGTGACATCACCTCCTGTCACCTGACTGTGGTACAATACACACACACAGCTTTGCTAAGATCTGTGTCAGCATCTGAAAACTGTAACACAATTTCAAACTTCCCCCTTTCCAGTGTTCTCTGATAAACGTACACATTTGATCATTTACAACAGTACAACCTAATATACATGCATACTTTCTTTCTGTCCAGCAGGACCTACTGTTGATGCATTTTTAACACAAGTAACGTTACAAATATATTTTTAACTCAAACATCTGTACAAATCAGTGTGGTAGTCAAGTAACAAAATTCTTTACAAAACTCCAGCTAGCTGTGCTGGCATAGGTGCACATGTACTGCCCTACTCTCCCTGGAACAGATGGCACTACCTCATAACATCACACTAGCATCCAGACAGTGCACTTAATAACCAGTTACTGAAATTTGTACAAAAAGACAAAATTCACTGGCTCTATTTTCTGAGTTTCTGTTTTCACACTGGGAGAGCTAAAATTAAGCTGTTACTCAGTATGCAGCCGTCTTGGAAGTCCTCCATTGTAGACTTCTTTTCAGACATTTTCCACAAATGATCCAGCTTTTCAACAATCAATGTACAATTAGCAGCCATTTCCATACTGGGCACAGTCAGATGGCAATAGCATCTCCAAATTTTTCAAAGACCTTTCTAAAAGGAAATTTCTTATCAAGACTTCCCATAAGGAATCTTGTTCTTCCATGTGACGTAACTATCATGTTTCAGTCATTCACAACACCCCTCTGAACCAGCAGCTTCAGCAGATGTAAAGAACCTTTCTTGGAAGACTGTTTTTCTAGTGACCATCACTTCGGCTAAAAGGATTTCCGAATTGCAAGCACTTTTTTGTATACTTCCTTACTTGATTTACCGTAAGGGTAGGGGTTTTTTTGAGAACAAGTCTTATGATCATCCCAAAAAGTGGCATTCAAAATTAACATTATTCTAACCTAAGCTAAGATTTTCTAACAAAGAACAATATACTGAGGATCTATTAGATGTCCACACACAGCTTAGATTTTTATCTCCATATGAGTAAAGATTCTAAAGCCACACTGTCAGCATGGCTGTCAAACTGTTTAGCATTTATATATTAATAATTGGGATTCTCTTTAATTACGAACCAAGAGCTCACTCAACAAGGTCTGTAGCTACTTTTGCTGCATTTATGTGTAGAGTTCCTATAGATGAAATCTGTGCTGCAGTAGTTTGGTCCACAGTTCACACAGTCATTTCTCCTTACAAGTTGGATGTACAATCAAGATCCCATACATCTTTCAGCTTCACCATTATCAGGAATATCCTTCCTTGATACCTCCCAGGTGTAGCTAGGGAATCTGTCCCAAAGGTTGAATCAGACAAAACAAAAAGGCAACATCATAAATTAATGTTATATACTCACCATAACAAAAGTTCTGTGTTGTCTTCGTTTTGCCCAGTTCAACATCCCTCCCTCCTTCATACTTACAAAATGTTCTCACCTGGTGTTCCTCTTTGATTGAATGGACCTAACCTGGAACCTTGTCATTAGACAACCTCAGTTGGTTGTTTTCTACAGAATATGTTATGGTATAGAATTAGATGTTCTATTTAATGAGATAGTAGTCTTTGCCATCTGATAAGTAGGCAGACTCAGTTTGAGGTATTTGGAGAAAGAGAGGGGCTGTGGGTGGGGAGGAGTAGGATCCGCAGCTTCTAAAGGCACCAAGGTCAGATCTATTTGGATTTGATAACACAAAGATTGAACCAGATGAAAAGAAGACAGTATGGATCTATTATATGGTGAAATAATAAATAAATAGCCACAAATATGTTATGGTATAGAATTAGATGTTTTATTTAATAAGATAGTAGTCTTTGTCATCTGATAAGTAGGCAGACTCAGTTTGAGGTATTTGGAGAAAGAGAGGGATTGTGGGTGGGGAGGAGTCAAAGCCATGGATCTGTAGCTTCTAAAGGCACCAAGGTCAGATCCATTTGGATATGATAACACAAAGATTGAACCAGATGAAAAGAAGATAGTACATATCTATTATATGGTGAGTACATAACTTTTGTATATACTGCATTAGCTCATGTGCAGCATTGCTATATTTACTTAGTTAAAAAAGTAGCAGAGGAAAGAAATGACAAATCATACTAGGAACTGCAGGAATGACCTAACTTTGCATCATAAAAGTGACAAGAGTGATGATGCAAAAACTGGAAGCACTATACTAGTAAGTCTGTGGAGATCTGAAGTTTACAAATGGAAATTACAGTAAAATGAAATAAGAGCATCATAATAAAACTGAATTGCAGTGCAGGAAGCCATCCATTCATCTCAGAAGAAAGAAAATGACTTGCTGTTAAGTGCAAAAATCATTGCACATGATCTTTAAAGGTAGATAAGATTGCAAGTCACAAAATCCAAGTTTGCTGAAGTTACCATTTTGTTTGATATAAACTGCAAGATTCCATTGACCCCTTAGCTTTTATAGTTGGTCAGGTATGCAAATTTGAATGCCACATATACATGTCAATGTTTAAATGTTTCTAGCTTGTGCATTATTGTGCCAATAGTTACATTAAATAAGACAAAGATACAGAAAGCCACAGTGAACTAACTGTATTTCAAGCAGTATACTTCTGACTGCAATGATTATCGGTTCCAAAGTCCAACACAACATATCTGGTACTTTTTGTGAAAGAATATATCCTACTTCCTCCATTTTCATACACACATGCATATTTAGTGAGACTTGCCATTTGGCTTGGGCAGGTCATTTGCTTTTGCCACCAAATGCCTATGTTTGAATAACTTCCTGGGTCATGGAAGGCCATGTGAGAGGGAGGCTTCAGCAGCCTGTTTGTTGATTTTCCTTTCTCTGTGGATGTGGACACACTTACTGTTTGATGGCAGTTTAGCAGACACAAGGAGGTAAAATGAAGTGTCGCTGACCAAGTTGTGAGCAGGTCTTTGTATATCTCACCTGTGCAATGTAGTGTTTGTTGGGATCAGTAAGGGGTAGGACTACATAAAGAGAGGGGCTGGACTTCCTCACATATGACTGCTGCAGCTCTTATTGATTAGTAAATTTGTGTCAGAAAAAAACATCAGTTGTTCTACCGAGTCATATTTTATTCTGAAATTCATAACTTTTTATGAGTGTATGTCAGAGTATCGAATGCACAACTGGGTGAGACCGTGTGTATTGCAAGCAACTCAGAGTCAAAATTTGTTAGGAATACAAAACTGCTGCCTGTTTATAAAGGAGGACATCTGTAAGTGCACAAAGTCTGGGATTACAGAACAGTGCAGACAAGGATTCACATCTTTACCACTTGACTTCAACAATTGGCTAAGCTTCTGGTGTCATACAAAGGGGATCCAGTATTTGTCTGCCTGGGAAGACATGATCGACAAACCACGATGCTTTGCCAGAGATGATCTGCACCTGTCACCCCTGGGATGCAGGTTACTGGCTAAAGCTCTTGCCACCCCTATAGTGCCTTTTTTAGGCAAGGTTCAAAGGATAAAACCACCACCCGTAACAGATACAAGCATGCAAAATCTGAAGGTAATGCTACTCAATGCTAGAAGTCTAAACCTCAAAATGCATACTCTCGAGGCACTCCTGAAAATGGAGAACATCAATATCTGTGCAGTGACTGAGACCTGGTTCAAGGCTCCAGAGAGCACCCCTGCAATACCAGGCTACAATTCTTACCACACTTTTCGGCCACAAAACCAAGACCGAAACACTAAAGGTGGAGGAGTGTCCATATTCACCAAGGATATTCACACCTCCAAGCTAGTTGCCCAACACAATGCATCTGAAATTCTCCAGGTGCAACTAACACTAGGTAAGACTGCAATCCAAATTGTAGCTTGCTACAGATCCCCCACCATACCCCAAGATTCTCACTACACCTTCCTAAACATACTGGAAAATATTAAGATACAACCAAACACCCTAGTACTGGGTGATTTCAACTACCCTGCTATTAATTGGGAAAACTACTCCGGTACCAACTCCTTATCCCAACGGTTCTTGGAATTTATAAATTCCAACACCCTGGATCAACTAATCCATTGTCCCACCAGGGGCTCCAATATCCTAGACCTGGTCATTACCAACATGGGAGACAGATGCTCCACACCAGTGGTCACCCCCTCATTGGTCAGGTCTGACCATAAGCAAATCACCCTTGACATCCACATCCCACCCCCACCCCCCAGTAAGGAAACCTCCTTAAAAAAACTTCTCCAAAGCCAACTTCATGCTACTGAAGTCAGAAGTGACAAACTTCACAACACCCACGCAGACGGGATCTGGAAGTTCGACTGCAGAATCCTACACTAAGGCACTGTACGAGCACATCTACTCTTGCATGAAGCGTGCCATCCCAATTAGAACCAAGATGATCTTCTCCAAAAAAAGGAAGCCAATCTGGTGGCCCCTTGTTATAAACAAACTATACAACAGAAGGAAGAAACTGTTGCAGAAAAGAGGAAAATCCCAGGATGCAAAAAACTCCCTCACCAGCCTCAGTAAGAAACTGAGATCCCTCATAAAATCCTCAAAAGCTAGTTACGAAAATAAAATTGCCAAAGATTCCAAAGACAGCCGCAAGGAATTCTATAGTTATGTCAAGAATCTAAATGGCAATGCTCAGATCTGCTCTGAGCTACAATAGAATGGCATTAAATATACTGATCCCAAGGATATTGCCAGTATCCTGGCAGATCGATTTAGTGCCAAATTCACCCCCCTCTCACCCCCTAAAGGGCCCATCTCAATACCAAAAGATTGCCAAATTCCGATAATCACAGCCACATAGGTAGAAACTGCACTCTCCAAAGCTAAGAATATAGCATCCATGGGACCAGATGACATCCCAGGCTGTGCACTGCATGCACTACAAAATGAACTGGCACCCCACCTAAGTGTCCTGTTTAATCATAGCCTCACCTCAGGCTTCGTGCCCACTGAGTGGCGCACAGCTACAGTTATCCCGTTCCACAAGGGAGGATCCACCTTGGATCCCGGGAACTACCGTCCCATCAGTCTGACAAGCCTGTTCTGCAAGGGCATGGAATTCTTTATCATGGAACTTATAAACAAAGACATTGGCAACCTTCAAACACTGGACCCCACCCAGTTTGGGTGTGTGAAGGGCCGATCTGGTCTCCTGAATCTGATTGACTTCTTCGAATCAGTCTCCAGAGCTGTGGACGAGGGTAAGGCGGTCCACACAGCCTATCTGGACCTCGCCAAGGCCTTCAACACCGTCCCCCACTCTAGAATCATAGATAAACTTACTAAGCTGGGCATAAATCCCTACGTCACTTGATGGGTTGCCAACTGGCTTACTGACAGAACCCAGACTATAAAAGCAGCAGACTCCGAATCCAGCTCCAGACAAGTGACAAGTGAAGTACCTCAGGGTTCAGTCCTGGGACCACTCTTGTTTGGCATCTACTTCTCTGAAGTACAAACCAACACTAAGGGACTCTGGCTAACAAATTTTGCAGATGACTGCAAACTGGGAGCCATTATAAAATCCCCAAATGATGTCGATATTCTACAAAAGGGCCTTACAGAAACAGATGCCTGGTGCCAGAGCCATGGGCTCAAGCATAATGCCAAGAAATGTATAGTTATCCCCTTTGGAAAAAAACATGTACCCATGAACTACCACATAGGTGGCAGGACACTAAACATCGAAAGTGTGATGAGAGACTTAGGGACACAAGTGGACAGTGGTCTCACTTTCGATAACCACATCGCCACAACAGTCATTCACCCCATTTGGTATGTACCTCACAAGACATCTGCAACAGCTGGAAAGGCCACAGAAATACCTCACTAAAAGAATCACAGGCCTAAAGCAGATGCCATATGCTGACTGTCTAAAACAAACTCCAGCTATACTCTGTGGCATATCGTCTACTCAGAGGCGATCTCTGCTTAACATACAAGGCCATGTCAAACCCTGAGCTGTTGGACATGCTCCACTTAAAGAAATCCCAATCCCTCAGGGCCACACACTCCAGGGATCTAAACCTTATCATCACAATGAACAAAACATGCTGGAGGGATAGGTTCCTGACCCAGAGACTCCCCATACTCTGGAATAGACTGCCCATACATGTCAAACAGAGCGCCTCATTGGCCCTCTTCAAAAGGAACCTTGATGATTGGATGGGAGGTAGGAAATTCACCCCGGGGATCATGTCAGTCGCTCTGCTAGACAGGGGCCCAGAGAAGTAAATATTGTGGAAGGAAATTTCCAGGGAATTGTTATGGCTAGGCTTGTGTAGGCCTTAGGGCCGATAGCCTAGTACCAACCTATGAACCACCATTTTTCTGAAGACTTCCAGGAGGAAGAAATTGCATGTTTTGTTACTCCATAATATTCTGTAATCACATACAAGGGCAAACAATAAATTGCTTTAGCAGTGTTTTTCCAGTAGTGAGCAAGCCCTACCCATTGCACATGCCCCAACCCCGCATCTATGAGTATACTAATTCTGGACTCAAGCAACAGCGAGGAAAGGGGCAGACTCACTGTCAACACTTAAAATTGATAAACACTAAATGGTCACTTGTCAAGCTCACAAACCAACTTGATCAGTTGAACAGTGGATTGAGTGAGTGTTTTTTACATAGTCAAATATGACATACATATATCTCTGAACATTTAGTTTTACTGTGAAATATAACTTTTGCAGTTAATGTCTAGTGGCAAATGTGTGCCTGTAGCCATACCAGTCTTTATGATCAACTTTTTAACCGTGACTTATTTGCATGAAAATTAATATTATTAAATGCATTTTCAGAAGGATATAGGAGAGACATTTGACCAACTCTAGATTTGAATTTAAGCTGAGAAATTCCTTTTGTATGAAAGGAGCTTTTAGTCTGAAAGTTACATAGCCCTCTCTTTAAAAAAAGAATACTGTAATTTTTAAAGAAGTTAGAGGTTAATCTGTAAAGTATTAGTATGGTCTAAGTGACCACAGGTGGCAATAATTTTATTCATTTCTTCGATGATCTGTCGAAATGTGTCTTCTGGAATTACCTGCTCTATTTGTGACATGCATACCTAGAGTGTGAGTGGCTAGCTGAAGGAATCAGGTATAGTATTTAGCATGTGGTGGCTACTTTGTTGCCATAAATTACTTGGAAATAATCCTAAACATCAGACAATTTGGGGAAAAATTTTAATTTTTTGCATACTGTTTTTAATGATAATTTTCAGTTGATCAAATCATTGAGTTTGTGTAATACCCCTATTCCAAAATGTGTTCCTAAATCTAAATATTCATTACTTTGGATCTTACTAGCCATTGCCCATAAAATGTATTACTACAAACTGGAAGAGCGAGATTTCTCCTACATTTACAGTATTCAAGAACATCACTGCATTCGTGTGGGTTTCCTCTGGGTGCTCCGGTTTCCTCCCATGTTACAAAGACGTGTCTGGAGGATTTCTCCCCGGGCCTCCGCTGAAAATTGGCTTTGTTCCAAGATGGACTTTCCCAGTTGACAAAAAAATAAATAAATAGCCACAATCAAGACAAGAACTGAAAGAATCACTTCTTATTATAATGCTTGGATAAAAGTAACGGAGATACTTGAAAAAACTGACTGTGAAAGTGTTAGATTTTTAATCTGAAAAATATAATGTATATGTTTTCTTGGACACCCTTATAAATACTTTTGTTGCTTTTTGTTTGATATGTTCTCTTTTTTATTTGTTTTTTTGTTTTCTTTTGTATGGTTGATTAAATTAACATGTATGAATCTATTTCTATTTAACATTATGTAGTATGAATTAAAAAAAAAAAAACTTCTCAATAAAAATGTTTTGGAAAAAAACATGTTTTAAGAAGAATTGCTTGAACTACTGTGAGGAGCTGGCATATATGAAAGCCTCAGGTGAGAGCACTGTCTTGTAGCATTATAATGTGACAGGTGCACTGTTATTGCTGGGTGGACATTAAATTATTTACATATTTTTACCATATCATGGGGCTGGTAATAGAGAACACTCAGGCATGACCTGAGCCATATGTATAAGTAAATTTAGCATAATGCAGTGTTACACAATTACTCAGGCTAATACAGTCCGTATTCTATTATGCTTGCAGTAATGATTACTAAGAGTAACTCCCACATATTTACAAAATGAAGAATTTGGTAGATACACTGATTAAGTTTCCGTTTACTTCAATGTAGTGCAGTCTCGGAGTTTGTATATTTAAGTAGCGGGGGGTGCAGGGGGGCTTGCCCCCCTCTGCCTACACAGTTTAGTTTTTTTTTGTTCTTGTTTTTATTTTTTTTTTTCTGAACATTCAATGTTTTAACAGTTCGATCACTAAAGGTCGACCTTTAGTGATTCGAACTGTTAAATATTTGATGTTCAAATATAGACCCAAACCTGACAGATATTACAGAGTACCAGATTCTCACAAATACCTGTACAGAAATCCTGCTGCAGACCCAGAGGTCATTACACAGAGACCTAAAGGAGCTAAGACTAGTTCTGCCAAGAATTCTACTCCTGACAAGGATTCCAGAGCTCTGGACAGATTGGGTAAAAAAGTATACACCTCTGCAACCTTAGCTATCAGAGCACTCAACTGTCAGTTCCATATAAACAGCACACTTTGGAACTATTAAAACAAAATATTTCAACCTTTCCTGACTGCTAGTGAGTTAGCAGATTTACTGCACTCTACTTGTCAAGTGGCCAAACACTCAGTACACTGTGGATATGATGCCCTGGAAGCCTCAAGCAGGGAATCCTTGAGACCTGCATGGTTGAAGGAACAACTACTCCCTGGTCATGTCAAGTCTAAATTAATTGATGCACACCTGGATAAGGACCGCTTGTTTGGAGTAAAAGCAGAAGAGGTGCTCAAAAAGATGGAAGACAAAGCAAAATCTATGCAAAAAGTAAAAAAATTCTTTCAGGTTCGACATCTCAGGTTCAGCAGGAACTTTCCTTTTAACAGTAGTCCTTCCCTGCACCTAGCAGACAGGACCAAGGTAAGCCCCGCAGGGACAGACCACTCAGGCCCCTATCTCAGGGGCAGCAGAGCACCAAGCAGTGGACCACTTCCGCCCCAATGACAGGGAGTTCTAAGCCACTCTTCTATGGCAAAAACTCTCAATGACTCCCTCTGCCCTCCTTTCACTCCCCTAAAGCTAGGAGGAAGGCTCTCCCTCTGCAAAGAAAATTGGCTTTCTGTAACAAAGGACCAATGGGTCTTAAAGATCATTTTTCAGGGATACAAATTCTGTTTCAACGAACTCCCATTTCCAAGAGGGTAAATCAAATCAGTGGGCAAAGGCATTGAAACAGGTCCAGACTCTCATGTTCCAGGGGGCAGGAGAACCTGTCCCCTCAGAGCAAACAGACAAAGGCTTTTATTCTAGACTATTCCTTGCTCCCAGAAAAGAGGGCATTTGGCACACTATCCTGGATCTATCCATTCTGAACATCTCCCTGGTGGTCCTCAAATTCAAAATGCTAACTTTGCAGCAGCTGCTGCCTATGTTGACAAAAAAAAAAATGCCTGGCTAGTGACCCTACACCTAAAAGATGCCTACCTCCACATCCCCATAGTGGAATCCTGCAGGAAATTCCTGCGCTTCAGAGCAGGCTCACAACACTTTCAGTTCTCTCTGCTACCATTTGGCTTATCTACTGCATCCAGAGTATTCAGCAAATGCTTAGACCTGGCCATAGCATTTTGCAGACAGAAATGTACAGATTTACCCTTATCTGGATGACTGCGTCATTCAGGCTGAGTGCAAAGAAAAGCTTTTCCAGGACCTTCTCTTTGTCAAAACCCTCCTAACTTCCCTAGGGTTCACCATCAATGAGAAGAAATCAAAGCAAACACCCTCCAGGAAGATCATTTTCTTGGGAGCACTGCTGGACACAGCATCCCAAATGGCCTTCCTATCCCCAGGAAAGCAGAGCTTCCTGCCTATCTACCCAGCTGGCTTCCAGAAGTCACCTCACTGCGAGGAAATTCCTGCAAGCCTTGGGGTACATGTCATCTTGCATCTTTCTCATTCCTCTGACCAGGCTTTACATAGGGAAACTTCAGTGGTATCTAAAGAACCTTTGGTGTCAGCACTCTCCACTTCTAAAGACTTCACTCCCTCTGGTCACCTGTATAAGGGCCGAGTTTCTCTGGTGTGCAGGGACCTGTGCCAAGAACTACAGAATGAACTGGCACCCCACCTAAGTACCATGTTCAATCATAGCCTCACCTCAGGCTTTGTGCCTGCTGAATGGCGCACAGCAGCAGTTATCCCACTCCATAAGGGGGGAGCCACCACGGACCCCGGGAACTGCCGCCCCCTAAGCCTGATGAGCCTGGTCTGCAAGGCCATGGAACTTATAAACAAAGACATTGGTAATCTCCAAACTCTGGACCTCACCCAGTTCGGGTTTGTAAAAGGCAGATCATGTCTCCTAAACCTGATAGACATCTTTGAAGCAGTCACCAAAGCCGTAGACAAGGGTAAAGTGGTTCACACAGCCTATCTAGATCTTGCCAAGGCTTTCGACACCATCCCCCACTCTGGAATTATAGATAAACTCACTAAACTAGGTATAAATCCCTGTGTCACAAGATGGGTTGCCAACTGGCTCAGTGACAGAACTCACACTGTGAAAGTAGCAGACTCCAAATCCGACTTCAGACCAGTGACAAGTGGAGTACCACAGGGTTCAGTCGTGGGTACTCTCCTGATGTTCTTCGTTCCACATTGCTGCAGTCCTTACTATTGGGTAGTCCGCTGTCCAGTCGGCCCGAATACCAGAGTATATGGCTGACGTCGGTCAGGGCGCATTAGACTGACGTCAGTACGTCAGGGTACTAATGCGCATGACCGACGTCATATCCTCAGTCTTTTTTGCCGCATGGTCCGATGCAGAAGCAGTTTTGCGAGTGCAGGTTGGCGTTCTGAAATATTTCCGAAACCGGAGTTTCAGACCGAATCAGAGTTGGCTAAGTACCCCGTTGGGGAACATTTTGGTTTTTCCTTGCCTCAGTATTTAACCGGATGTCAGAAAAAGTGAATAACTGTATTTCTTGTGGGAAACAGATACCTCATAGGGATTACCATACCTTGTGTATACCTTGTTTAGGGCCTGAGCACGACGTTGTTGGATGCCGCTCTTGTGCTAGGTTTAACAAACGCACTATTAAGAGGCGGTTAGACTGTGCCAGGTTAGTGTTTGGGAAGCGTTGCAATTATAAAATGCCGTCGGATGCTCCGACGCCCGCTTCGTCAAAGAAGCGCAAGGACAAAACAGCGAAGCCTAGGGTTGATGAACCGGCAGTCCCGGACGTCGGTTCTTTAGAAGGCTCAGTGGAGCCAGAGGTTTTGCCAGGAGTTTCTTTGGAGTCTCAGGCAGAGACTTTACTGTTACAGGATGTGCCTTCTCAGGAGGTAGGCCAGGCTGAGGGGGCTTCTCAGGTAACTGTTCTTCCCTCTCTTCCCAAGGTAGTTAGAGCCTCTCCTTCTGTTGCCAAGACTTCTTTGAGAGGTAGGCCAAGTTCAGCTTCAGTGGGGGCTTCTCCTAGCATTTCAGGTTCTGTGCCTAAGAAACATATGCTTAAAATGGCAGAAGATTTGATTACTATGATTAGAGGTTCTATGCCCCCTCCTGATAAGAGGCCTAGGGTGGAACCGAGTTTGATAGTTTTGAACAGTGTTCAGAGGCTTCTGAGTCTTCTGCGGAAGATTTGCAGGAGTATCCTCCTTATTCTGATTCTGATGTGGATGATTCCACTCCTACAGCTTCTCCTCCTGAGGATTTCTCATTTTCAGAGACTCTGCATTCCATGAGGGAGCACTTTAAATGGGAAGGCCAGGATTACTCTGATTCCAGGAAAAGGCTTAGGGAATTTTGTTTTGCCCCAGCATAGGCCCTTAGCTATACCTCCTGTGTTGAATGTGGTGGAAGATGTTTTGCAGAGGCTTCCTGAACCCTGATTCTTTGCCTCCTGCTCCTGTTAAACCTGATAGGTACTATAGGGTGCCTGAAGCTCATAAGTATCTTTTTAAGAGTCCTAGGGCAGACCCGGAAACTGTTTCTCAGGGACCTAAAGGTGTTAAGGCCTCTGTGGTTAAAAACTCTGTTCCCACTGATAAAGAGGCAAGGGCTTTGGATAGATGGGGAAAGAAAGTGTATACTTCTTCCACTTTAGCCATGAGGGCGTTGAATTGTCAGTTTCACATGCTTAAATATCAAAATTATCTCCTTTCACAACTGAAATCTAAGGTGGATGCTTTGGCGGAAGGTATTGAGTGTAAAGAGTTGCTGGATTTAGTTCATGTGTCTGAACAAGTGGGTAAACATTCTTTGCAATGTGGTTTTGATGCTGTACAGGCCTCCTCGAGGGTGGCTGCCACTAGTTCTGTTCTTCGCAGGCATGCCTGGTTGAGGGATCAGAATTTAGCTGAGCATGTTAAGACAAGGATTTTGGATGCTCCTTTACAGTCTGATGTGTTGTTTGGTTCGCCTGTGGAAGCAGTTTTAAAGAAAATGGAGGACAAAGCTAAGTCTATGCAAACTGTTAAAGATTTTTTGCAGGTGCAGCCACCGAAGTTTAGTAGAAATTGGCCTACTAAGGGATGGACATATCCTGCTTATGATTCCCAGTCTAGGGGTAGGTCTAGGCGTGGTAGGGGCAGAGCTCAAGGTTCTTTTAGGCCTAGAACAGGAGTTCACCTGCTCAGACTTCTGGTGAGGGCAGGGGTCAGTCCTTTCGTAAACAGACCCAATGACCTGCCTTTTCAGCTGCCAGTAGATTCTCGTCTGGCAGCTCCTTTGGGAGGAAGACTGTCTCTTTTCAAAGGAAATTGGGATTTAATTACTCAAGACAGATGGGTGTTGGATATCATTCACCACGGTTACAGGTTTTATTTCCATACATTGCCCCTTTCAAAGGCATGCCAGATGTTCCTCCTCCACAAAGGAAAGAGGCTCACAAGCAAATTTCTCTGTTACTCCAAATAGGGGCCATTCAGCCAGTCCCTGTATCAGAAAGGGGCCTAGGATTTTATTCTTGCCTGTTCCTAGTACCAAAGAAGGGGAACACGTGGAGACCAATTTTGGATTTATCTATCCTCAACACTTATCTGGACATTCCCAAGTTCAAAATGTTGACGTTACAACAGCTTTTACCTCTGCTGGGCAAAGATCACTGGATGGTAACTTTAGATCTCAAGGAAGCTTACCTTCATGTGCCTATAAGACTAAGTTGCAGGAAGTATCTGCGTTTCGAGCTGGAAATTCTCATTATCAGTTCTCTGCATTGCCCTTTGGCTTATCTACTGCCAGAGTATTCACAAAGGTTCTGGCTCCAGTGATAGCTTACTTCAGGCTAAAAGGAATTCAAATCTATCCTTACTTGGACGACTGCCTGATTCTGGCTCAAGAAAAGGAAGACCTTCTACAGCATCTGGAATATGTTATAGCAGTGCTAAGATGCCTAGGGTATTCTGTGAACGAAATAAAGTCCAGTCTAGTACCCTCTCAAGACATGTGCTTTCTGGGTGTGAGACTGAATACAGCAGCCCAGATGGCCTTTTAACCCCGGACAAACAAAAGAGTCTATCCCTTTACTTCCATCAACTATCTCATCAGTCCGTGCTGACTGCAAGGACAGTCCTTCAAGCATTAGGGTTCATGGCATCTTGTATTCTGGTGCTTCCCAATGCCAAACTGCATATGAGGAAGCTACAATGGTATCTCAAAATGTATGGACACAGCACTGCCAGGATTTGGACACTGTCATTCAAATAATACCTTGCCTTCAAAAGAATTTTTGTGGTGGGCTCAGGAATGTCACCTAAACAAGGGACTCTCTGTGACCCGGCCAGAGGCGAGTCAGATTTTAACGACAGATGCCTCGGACATTGCTTGGGAGCTCATCTAAATGGAAAGTGGATACAAGACAAGTGGCCTGCCAGACTACAGCATCTACATATCAACATGAAGGAGATGTTAGCAGTCCAGTTTGCATTAATGGCTTTCAAGGAGTTACTTCTTCCAGGGCAGGTGTTGATTCTAACAGACAACACAACTGTCATGTGGTACATCAACAAGCAAGGGGGAACACATTCTTATCCTCTATGCAGGCAAGCAATGATTTTATGGGAGACTGCGCTAAGCTTGCAACTAACTCTTCAGGCAAGGTTTCTGCCAGGAGCACAGAACTCCTTAGCAGATGTGTTAAGCAGACAAATCATGGATCCCCACAGTGGAAACTGGATCTTCATGTATTTCAGAAATTGACAGTGTCATGGGGAACTCCAGACATAGATCTGTTCGCTTCTCCACTAAACCACCAGCTGCCAAAGTTTTGCACAAAGGGGTTTCATCACACAGCTTGGAAAGTGGATGCTCTGTCTTTCAGTTGGAAAAACCTTCATGTGTATGCCTTTCCACCTCTGCCTCTTCTTCCAAAGGTGCTATTAAAAGTCAGACAAGACAAGCCAAGGATGATTTTGATAGCTCCAGATTGGCCTCGGCAACACTGGTACCCACTACTAAGGAGTCTGGTAAGGAAGCCTCCATGGCCTTTACCTTTGATTCCTCATCTGTTATCTCAGAAGGACGGTCATCTGCTCAATGTCAAGCTTCACTCTCTTCATCTAACAGCCTGGCATATTCTGTGTTGAAACACAGCAGGTCTCAACTTCCTCAACAAGTTTTAAATGTGATTATGGAAGCTAGAAGACCTAGTACAAGGAAAGTGTACGCAGAAAAATGGAAGAGATTTTTATTTTGGAGTACAGCAAAGAATTTGGAGATTTCTGAGCCTAATTTGAGTGTGGCTCTTCAATATCTTACTGAGTTATTGGACAAAGGTTTGTCCTTCTCTTCCATTAAGATTCATGCTGCAGCAATTTCAGCTCACTATGATTGTGACCCACCATTGTTTTCGCATCCTTTGTTCAAGCAGTTTCTTAGAGGGGCAAAGAATATAAGACCCCCACGTAGAGCTCCTACTCCTGCTTGGGATCTCAATTTTGTGTTGGAAAAACTTACTCTACAACCTTTTGAGCCCGCGGCTACTGCTGAATTGAAATACTTGTCATGGAAGACTGCTTTTCTGTTGGCTATTACTTCTGCAAGAAGGGTGTCTGAGTTGCAGGCCCTTATGGCAGTAGAGCCCTTTTTGATTTTCCATAAGGATAGGGTATCATTACGTACTAATCCTTCCTTTATGCCTAAGGTGGTTTCTAGTGTGGCTTTAAACCAAACTATTCATTTGCCTACTTTTTATGCAGACCCCCAAAATAAAGGGGAAAAGATTTTGCACACTTTAGATGTACACAGGCAATTGCGTTATTATTTAAGCAGGACTAAGGATTTTAGGCAGTCTCAGCAGTTGTTTGTTTCGAGTTCGCAGGGCAAGCCTGTGTCAAAACAAACTATTTCTAGGTGGATTGGGTTTTGCATTGCATTTTGTTATTCCCATCATGGCAAGGAGATTCCAGCTGGGATTAGGCCTCATTCCACTAGGGCTACTGCCACTTCAACAGCATTTCTAAGGGGGGTGGCAACTAAGGATATTTTGGAGGCAGCTACTTGGAGTTCAGTGCATACTTTCTCTAAGCATTATCACCTTCCTATCTACTCTAAGTCTAGGGCTGGTTTTGCCACAGCTGTTTTGCAAGGCATGTTGTCAGCTCCTACTTCTTTATGATTTGCCAGCCTCCCTTACCTCTGCTTTGGGATTATACCCAATAGTAAGGACTGCAGCAATGTGGAACGAAGAACATAGTACAGTTTTGTACCTACCATAAATGTAGATGTTCGAGGATCCACATTGCTGCAGTCCAATTTACCTCCCTCCTTCCCTCTGTGTTTAGGGGTGGTTGTGTAGGTGAGGTTATATGTTGATATTTTTGTATATATTTTTGTATATATTGTACATATTTTTGGTGCAGGTATTTTGGGCCTTGTCTTTTTAGGGTCTTCTGACATCTGGGGCAAGAAAAGACTGAGGATATGACGTCGGTCATGCGCATTAGTACCCTGACGTACTGACGTCAGTCTAATGCGCCCTGACCGACGTCAGCCATATACTCTGGTATTCGGGCCGACTGGACAGCGGACTACCCAATAGTAAGGACTGCAGCAATGTGGATCCTCGAACATCTACATTTATGGTAGGTACAAAACTGTACTTTTGGTATCTACTTCTCTGAAGTACAGGTTAACACAGAAGGTCTTTGGCTAACGAAGTTCGCAGATGACTGCAAACTAGAAGCCATAATCGAAACTCCTAACGATGTGGACATCCTACAAAAGGGCCTCACTGAGACATATGCCTGGTGTCAAAGCCATGGCCTCAAGCTCAATGCCAAAAAGTGCATTGTCATCCCCTTTGGTAAAAACTCTGTACCCACGAACTACAACATAGGCAGTAGTATACTTAACACCAAAAGTGTGATAAGAGACCTTTGGACACAGGTGGACAGTAGTCTCTCCTTTGATAATCACATCGCCACAGTAGTCAGGAAATCCTTCTGCGTGACACACCTCATCACAGAAGGTTTCTCATCCAGAAAAAAAGAGGTCATTGTTCCCCTCTACTCATCACTCATTAGACCCATTATGGAGTTCAACGCTCCTTTTGGTATGTACCTCACAAGACATCTACAACAACTGGAAAGGCTGCAGAAATACCTCACAAAGAGGATTACTGGCCTCAAACAGATGCCGTATGCAGACCATCTCAAAAAACTCCAGCTTTACTCTGTCACGTATCGCCTACTCAGAGGTGATCTCTGCCTAACATACAAAGCTATGTCAAACCCAGAGCTGTTGGACATGTTCCACTTAAAGAAATCCCAATCCCTCCAATCTACACGTTCTAGGGACCTAAACCTTGTCACCAAAATAAACAGAACATGCCGGAGGGATAGATTCCTGTCCCAGAAACTTCCCATACTTTGGAATAAACTACCTGTCTCTATCAAACAAAGCTCTTCATTAGCACTCATCAAGAAAAATCTTGATGATTGGATGTGAAATAGGAAATTCACCCCAGGGATCACCTCTGTGGCTCTGCTTGACAGTGGCACAGGAAAATAATTTTCATGGGTGGCAAAAGCCAGGGTACCTTTTTGGTGGGCTTGTATAGGCCCCAGGGCCGATAGCCTAGTACCTACCTATGAACCTATAAGGGACTTCCCTTCATCCTCCGTCCTACTGGGCAGACCATCACCACCGACGCCTTTGACATTGCTTGGGGTGCTCACCTAGCAAGCAGATGCACCCAAGGTTTTTGGGATGCCCAGCACCTTCCCTTGCACATCAGTCAGAAGGAAATGATGGCAGTACAAAAGACTCTGACATCCTTCAGACCCCATCTCAGGCTAGGGATTCTCCTTATCAAAACAGACAACACCACAGTAATGTGGTATGTCAACAAACAGGGAGGGACCCAATCTTACTCTCTATGCAGGCTAGCCATAAACCTCTGGCTGACAGCTTCCTCCATGGGATTAGACCTAATTGCCCAGTACCTACCAGTGATCAACAACACCCTGGCAGACAACATAAGCAGAAACTTACTGTACCCCCATGAATGGCAGCTCCACAGAAAAATCTTTTGCAAGTCATTCAGGCGTGGGGAACTTCGGAGGTGGATCTCTGTGCTTCGCACCTCAACCACCAGCTGAAAAAAGTCTGTACCAGGGAGCATCACCACCTAGCGTGGAAGGTGGATGCCTTGACCTACCCTGGAACTCCCTCTTTGGGTACGCATTCCCTCCTCTGCCTCTTATTCCCAAGGTACTGATCAAGATAAGGGAGGAGAGACCAAAGGTCATACTCATTGCTTCAGATTGTCCCAGACAGCATTGGTACCCCTTACTGCGAAGCCTGACAGTACTGCCTCCCAGGCAGCTTCCCCTGATCTCAGACCTCTTGACCCAGGTTGGGGGGGGGTGCTGCACCTAGACTTGCAGGTTCTCAAACTATCAGTATGGCTAATACTTTAAAAGTAAACAAGGGGCCCCTGTTAAGCAAACAGGTCCTAGATATTATCACAGAGGCCAGAAGGCCCAGCACCAGAAAATCTTATGCAGGGAATTGGAAAAGATTTTGCTCCTGGAGCCAGTCCAGAGGGGGCAGTACCTCACAACCTTCCGTCCCTCTTATCCTGGACTACCTAGCGGAGTTACTCAATAGTGGCCTCTCCTTCTCTTCTATTAAAATCCATGCCTCAGCCATTTCAGCTCATTTCGATACAGACCAGCCCCTCTTCTCACATCCTTGATTAAACAATTCCTCAGAGGGACTTCTAATATCAGACCTCCCAGAAGGCTACCCATGCCAGCCTGGGACCTGAATTATGTTTTAGAAAAACTAACTTTACCACCATTTGAACCTGCTGCTTCAGCAGAATTTAGATACCTCTCCTGGAAGACTGCTTTCCTGCTAGCTATCACCTCAGCCAGAAGGGTTCAGAACTTCAGGCACTCATGGCCATTGCGCCCTTCATCATTTTCCATGCAGACAGGGTCTTCTTGAGGACTTAACCCCTCCTTTATGCCCAAGTTGGTATCTGATGTGACCCTCAAGCAGGTCATACATCTACCCTTCTTTCCTAATCCTCAAAACATGGGGGAAAGAATTCTTCACTCACTAGACGTGTACAGTCAGCTCAGATACTACCTGGACCGTACTAAACCCTTCAAAAAAACAGACCAGCTTCTTGTCAGCTTTGCCCCAGGGGCAGATGGGAAGCCCATTTCCAACCAAACCATTTCCAAATGGATATCACACTGTATCCATTTGTGCTACAGATTACATGGGAAACTTCCCCCCAGGTTTATTCATACCCATTCCACTAGGTCAACCTCCACTTCCACAGCATTCCTCAGAGGAGTTCCCACCAGGGATATCTTGGAAGCTGCCACCTGGACCTCTGTTCATACCTTTACAAAGCATTACCACCTACCTCTTTTCTCTAAGGCTAGGACAGGGTTTGCCTCTGCAGTTCTTCAGGGCATGCTGACTCATGCCTAGGTCTCTAACTAATCCTTCCACCCCTCTCCTCAGCTTTGGGAATCCTCCCACAAGGTGATGACTGCAACAGTGAAACATGAAGAACATAGTACAGTTGTGTACCTTTACCATAAATGTAGATGTTCAAGTGTATTCACTCTTGCAGTCCTGGTTTCCCTCCCTCCTTCCCCCTTATATCCTCTTTCCTTAGGGGGACATAAGCTTTTCATGGTGGCTTGTAGTTGCTAGGACCACTTTACCATATTTCCTTGGGCTTCTGAAGGGTTAGGGCAAGAAAAACTGATGTAATGGCGAAGGTTGCCTTGCTTTATAGCACCGATGACCTGACGTCAGACTATAGGCGACAGCAGCTAAGGCAGAAAAACATTGACTCTGGTATTCGGGCTGGCCAAGGGCTACCACAGTAGGAATAACCCACAGGTGATGACTGCAACAGTGAATACACTCGAACATCTGCATTTATGGTAAGTGTATACAACTGCACTTTTGTTGCATACAAATAATGAGTATGGGAATGGAGTCCTCCTCTTTGGGAGTGCAGGAAGGCTTTCTCCTTCTGCATTGTTTGAGGAGTCCTGTTTCAAGAACTCATAGTGAATTGGACTTTCCAAGATAGCTGCGCACTAATCAGCAGCTTAATTTCAGCTCTCCCAGTATGAAAATAGAAACTGAGAAATAAGAAATAGTAGATGTGAAGTTGTTCAATCTCGCCTTCATTCTTATTGATGGGTTCGGAGCCGATCCCCAGCTCCGAGTCAGCCAGTTTGCAAAGCTCGAAGTCTCTAACAGTTGGAGGCCAAAGCCCTATCCCATAGCTCAGGCCATTGGAGAGATAAGTTTGCTATTTTGTGCTAATATCTTCAGAATAATCTTATTTCTTGTTAGTTAGTGCTTATATAGGCTTGTAGTTAGGACACTTTATCCATTTACGGATTATATATCCTTTTTGCATAAGCCATCTCTCTAGTTGGGCATTGGCCCCTGTTTTCTACTATCTGTGTTTAGCCTTTAGGCATATTTGCCATATCCTTAGTCGAGTTAGGCTTTTGCAGTTCTGCAATTATTTGTTAGCCGGTTAGGCTCTTAGCTGTTTTTTAGGCTATTTTCTGTTATTCACCTTAGCCTGTTAGGCTTATCCTGTGTTTGCTATAAACATTAGAAAGATACAGTAAGCTGCCTTTATTGTACTTGTAGCCGGTTAGGCTTAGTTTCTTTTGCTGACCGTGTATTGTTGTTTTCCTTGTTAATATGTCTGAGAAGGCAAAATCAGGGTTTTAAAGATGCCCTAAATGTAATTAGAAGTTGTCAGTAACTGATGGACACTCCACATGTGTGTATTGCTTGGGTGAGGTCCATTTACAGGACGTTTGCTCCATTTGTTATGGGTTCAGCTCTAGAGTCTTGGCTGAAAGGAAACGTAAGTTAGAGCGTGGATTGATTAAATCTGCTTTCCAATCAGACTTGGATTTTGCTCTGGAACAACCAAAACCTTCTTCACCAGCTTCTTCTACTAGTTCGGGTCTGAAGGGCTCTTCGGTTCCAAAATCTTCTAAGAAAGCTCCTGTCTCGGCTCCATTGTCATCAAAACTGACCATACAGGTAGTTGGTAGGAGCTGGTCCCCAGTCTTGGAACCGGTATCTCCTACCTCGAGATCCCCGATTCAGGGTTCACTGGCTCCATTGGTGGTTTCCTCTCGGGCTTCCAGACTGTCTGATTCAGACGTGGATCGAGTGGTACGAAGACTTTTACAGGATCTAGCACTAGCTAAAATTCTGTCGGCTTCGACTCAGGCAGCTTTGCAACCGACAAAGTCCTCTCCTGTTGTTTCTGCTCCTCCTCCAACTTGAATCGAGACATCTGAGCCGGAGGAGGCTAGTCAGTCGTTTGTGAAACCATCGGTACCGACACTCACTTCTGACCTGTCGGTACCGACAACCCTGAGAGGAATCTGGGAGCCGTCACTCTCCTGTCAGTTCCGGGGGGGGGTCAAACCGATACATCAGTTCCGACTCTTCCCCTTGGGGCTTCGGCACGGATGAGTTCAGCTCCTACCTCTGGCTCAGAGCCGGCGGTTCTGGTGCCAGAGGAGTCTTCGGTGTCTTCAGACCCGGGTGCCTTTGATGCCATGAGGAGGGCTTTGTCCCCCCGGACTACCACAACCCCTGATATGGCCACCTCCTCCCGAAAAGTGCCTGAATCTTCTCCACTACCACAGATTCACCGTAAGCGTAGTGACCCAGAGCCTCAGGATGCCACTTTGGGGGAACCCTGCCCTTCCGAGACCTCCCCAGAAATTCCCACTGTAAGAGGTTATGTAACAGGAGACATTTAGATTCCCCCCAGGAATCTATCACGTCTGACACCAATTTGGAAGAATCGAAAGGGTCCCCAAGGTCCCCCTCTGAGGATATCTCCTTTGGGGGATATCCTTGAGATCCTTAAGCAGAGGGGTGACTGGCAGCCCCTAAACTCTACTGAGGACGGATCGGTGCTCCTGAAGGCTTTTGGGTCCCAACCCTCCACCTCTTGGGTGTCTCCACCCTTCGACGCATTGATGGATCTTTTGTCTTGAAGGGCATGGGAGTCACTGGATTCTATGGCGCCTGTCTCTAGTAGGCCTAATAAGTACATTTCAGCACCTCAAGATAAGTCTTTCTTATCCAAACCCATACCTGTTGATGCCATGGTGGTGGCGGCAGCCACTAAAAAAGAGATGGAGACTTCTACGTCTGTCCATCCTCCTAATAGAGTCTAGGATCATGGACACATACGGGAAGTGCATGTTCAGTTCTACGACCTTTGCCCTTCGGTCATTGAACTATCTAACCCACTTCACAAGGCTTCAGAGAGATCTCCTGAAGGAGCTTGAAGATACTCTCCAGGGTGCAGTGGCCGATTCAGCGACAAAGTGACGTCTCAGCTTGCTACCCTCAATTCCATCGTAAACTCTTTCATGCGCCTCATATCTTACGCAGCTGATGGAATGAGTAGGGCAGTGGGTACAGGAACTGTTTTGCAAAGACATTCCTGGATGCGCTTATGTTCTTTTGTGGAACCGTTTATGTCGTCATTTGTGAATGCCCCCTTCGATGGTTCCTCCTTGTTTGAATCAAAAGTTAGAGACCCTCACCAGGTGTGAGCAAGACGATAAGACTCTATCTGCCATAGGAGTCAGTTTTTCTAACCCTACTAGCCCTTATCCAAAAGGTCAACGGGGAGGGAAAATATGGTTCCATAAGACCCAAGGAGCCTTTCCGAACTCACAAGGTGAAGCCTCCTCCAGGGGCAGAGGGGGAGGCAGTGGTGGAAGATGACGCCTAGGTGGCAGAGGGGGTCCTCAGAACCAGGGTGACAGGGATCAGTTCCTTGGGAAGCCCTATCAGCGCTCCTGAAAGGAGGCCCGACTGTCCTGCTCTGGAGGCAGTCATGGGACATTTGTCTTTGTACCTAGGCGCTTGGCTAAAAATCTCAGAAGACCGATGGGTACAAGATGTTATATCCAGAGGATATTCCATCCCCTTTCTTTCACAACCCAGACCAACAAAAGGAATCCCAGACGTTCCATCCAGTCTGTGGGTTGTGGCATCCATAGACGCCCAAAAACTATTGCAGAAAAGAGTCATCCAACCAGTCCCAGCAGACCAGCAAGGATCTGGAACTTACTCAAGATTCTTTTTGGTACCAAAAAAGACGGGACTGGAGACCTATTTTGGACCTCAGCAGACTCAACAAATATGTGGTAAAGACGAAGTTCCAGATGGTCACCCTTCAGTCCATACTACCATTCTTAGAGAGGGACAATTGGATGTGCTGTATAGATCTCCAGGATGTGTACTACCATATCAAAATGGCCAGGCCATCCAGGGATCATCTGCACCTCAGGCTGGGAACCAGTCACTTCCAGTTTCAGGCCCTGCACTTTGGTCTCACTACAGCCCCCAGAGTGTTCACCAGATGTATGGCAGTGGTTATGGCTCACTTGAGACATTTAGGAATCTGGGTGTTTCCTTACTTGGACAACTGGCTCCTTACTGGTCCCACCAGGCATCAACTTATTTGGGCAGGAGACACTGCCTTAGATCTTTTTTTCCAACTGGGTATTACGATAAATTCAGAAAAGTCTGCTTTATTGTCATCGAAGCGTACAGTATTTATAGGAGCAGACATAGACATGGTCAGCATGTCCCTGAAGCTCCCTCTAGAAAGAGTGCTTACCCTACGAAAACAAACTGTGGATCTCCTGTCAAGACAAAAAGCACCAGCATCACTGATTCTCAAGTTGCTCGGCACTATGGCAGCAGCGATTATTGCAATACCCCTTGCGAGATCTCACATGCGCATTCTTCAGTGGCTGCAGTTCACACAGTGGACATTTCAGGACTTACCGATTAATCACCCAGTTCTGATTACCAACTCTTGCAAGGACGATCTTCGGTGGTGGCTAACATCAAAGACGGTGACTATGGGACATCCATTTGTCCTCCCAGCTCCAGTTGCAACAGTTACCACTGATCTGGTGGGGGGGAGGCATTATCATGGATGGACAGCCCAAGGTACATGGCAGGCTCACGAGGCCCATTTGCACATAAACATCCTGGAGATGAGAGCGGTTCTTTTAGCGTTGCAGTCCTTTCAAGACACTCTTCCTCTAGGCATGATTGCGATCCAGTCAGACAACATGTCCGTAGTCTGGTACATAAACAAGGAGGAACCAGAACTTACCCCCTATGTCGAGAGGCTCTAAGATTATCGAAATGGGCAGAGTCCACCCAGCGCTTTCTGATAGCAACACACATCCTGGGGAAATCCACCGTGATAGCGGACAGACTCATCAGAGGTATTCTGTTGCCTCACGAGTGGTCTCTCAAGAACAAAGCAGCAGAAATGATTTTCTACAGATGGGACCAGCCTTGCTGCGACCTTTTTGCCACCTCCACAAACACCAAGTGCAGCAACTACTTTGCCCTGATCCCTGAACAGGGACAATCCCTGAGGGATGCACTCATCCACAATTGGCCCCCGGGACTCCTTTATGCTTTCCTACCTTTTCCCCTGAGTCCCAAAGTCTTACAGAAAGCCAGTTTTCTGGGCAGGACACTTATCTAAATAGCCCCGTATTGGCCTTGTCAAATTTGGTTCCCCTTCCTGAAGCCTCATCTACTGGAGGAGCCCTAGATCCTGGACCCAGTGCCGGATCTGTTGACCCACTCGTCAGGAGCTCTTCACCCTTCTCTTCAGTCCATCAAACTGACAGCTTGGCTGCTCCAATTCCCAGAATAGCCAGGTTCCAGAATTTACAGAAGAGGCTCAACATATTCTCTTGTCGTCACACAAATCTTCGACCAGGAAACTTTATCTCAGTAAGTGGAAAAGGTTTTCCATCCGGGCACAGCAAAATAACATTGACCCTTTTCTGGCGTCCATTTCGGATATTTTGGAATTTCTAACAAAACTGTCCAATGAAGTTCAATGAAGGAGCTACAGCAGCAACCATTCAAGTCCAGCTGGCTTCTATTTCTGCATCTGAAAATGGTATTATGTCTAATAAGTTGGCTAAGGCTTTCTGAAGGGTACGATGCACTTAAAATGACCAATCAGATCTCCTACTGCTCCGTGGAATTAAAACCTAGTCCTGTCCAAGATTATTCCCCCGCCCTTTGAACCTGCCTCTTTCTGTGAGCTGAAATATCTTACTTGGAAGACCATTTTTTTTGGTGGCCATTACATCAGCATGCAAAATTTCGGAGTTGCAAGCCCTTTCTATTAAGCAGCCGTACTTAATATTTCACAAAGATAGGGTTTCCCTCAGAACGAATCTGTCATTCTTATGAAAAGTTTGTTCAGAATTCACACTTAATCAGAAGACTGAATTACCTGTTTTCTTTCCCAATCACTCAAATCAGTTGGAATATGTGCTTCACAAACCTGACGTCCATAGACAACTTTGCTTCTATTTGGACAGGACAAAAGACCATAGAAGGGCTGATCAGCTGTTTGTCTCCTTCTCAGATCAGATTCTAAAAACGGTGCACTGGTTTCCAAATCCACCTTGTCTAAATGGCTCTCTGATTGTATATCCTTTACTTACCATGAAGCAGGCATTGCATTACATGACAAAGTCAAGGCTCATTCTACTAGAGCGGTTTCTACTTCTGTAGCCTTTTTGACCAGGCTACCTATTGATTCAATTTGTGCAGCTGCCACCTGGTGAAAGCCACATACCTTTATTTCTCATGGCCTCTAGGGACAGAAATTAATTTGGGTCTGCTGTCCTTAAGTAAGTACTCCCGTGAGCCACCCAAGATTGTGGTGCTGGGGACGCTACCCATCAGTAATAATGAAGGCGAGAGTGAACAACTTCACATAAAGAAGTTATGGACTTACCATAACATTCCATGTGAGTTCTCGCCTTCATTATTATGACCCACCTACCCCCTTCCAATGTCTGGAAGTTCGAGAGGTTCTATCTTGGTTTTTGTTCTCCTGAGGAGTTTCCTCTCAAGTGGTCTGGATAATTTCCTTGAAATCTGGGATAGTTTTTATGCTAGTTGGCAGCAAACAAGATCTGGGGAATGTAGTGGTGCATTGTGGGATATGGCTTTGTCCTCGAGCTGCTTGAGACCTCGAGCTTTGCAGATTGGCTGACTCTGAGCCGAGGATCGGCTCCGAACCCATCAGTAATAATGAAGGTGAGAAGAACAACTCACATGGAATGTTATGGTACTGACTTGATGCCAGCAAAGAAGAAATTTAGAGAGTCCAAAAGAAGATCAGCTAGAGAAAGTGAAGAGAAAACACTGACTGGGAAAAATCCTGCAGCTCTTCACCAAAAAGCAATTTGAGTTCCAATTTTTTTATAAGAGATGGCTTCTAGTAATTTGTAGGAAAAAAATAAGTCAAATGTCCTCAGAGCTGATTAAAATAAATAAAACATTGGAAGAGTATATCACCTCAAATAAAAAAAAGTCTGGAAATGGAAGAAGCTTTAGACAGCTATTCAGATGAACTGATAAAACTGCAAAAGACATGACGAAAAGGCTTGCTAAATATGAGACTGCTCAAGAAGAGCTGTTTCAAAAAAAAGTAAGAGAGGATAAATCACACAGAGAAAACCTGAGATTTTCTGCTGTACCAGAGAAACTGGAAGGAACAGACTGTATTCATTTTATGAAATCACAAATAAGTAACTGGACTGGTATTTCACAGCAGGATTTGTTAATTGAACGGGCACATCTTGTTTATGCTCCAAACCTGGCCATGAGAAAGCAGCAATACCTGTATTAGTAAATTGGCAGTCATACCAGCAGAAAGAATTGAGCCTGATAAAAGTGAGGCAGAGGGGCAAAGTATTAAAAATTGGAGACAGTGGAATGTTTGTGAAAATGTTGATTTACTATACACCAGGCAGAAGAGAACAAATTTTATCCCAACATTCAAGGAATGTCAAGAGGCAAGTGTGAGATTCAAGCTTCTGTATCCGGCTGTCTTCACAATTTTTTTCCTGGATGGCTCAAAGTCAGTTTTTGAATGAGAACAGGCTAAGGGTGAAATACAAAAGTTTGTCCAACAGGGAGTGAGCCATCAAACAGAAGGGGACTCTGCTTCTCATTCTTCTGTTGGTAAGGCTCATAGAGACACTTTGTCAGTGAAACTTTTTCTATTGTTCCAAAGGAAAATGCTTAAGAGACCACAAAAAGCACAGGAGGTGACTAGAAGAAACAGGAGTCTGGGGTTTGGATATGGAGATGAAGAGTAAGAAGACCAGCAACACTGAAATTAATGAGTAAATGTGAGACTATAAAGCATCAGTCACATTTGTGAAATATGGTTTGACTCAAAGTGTCTGAGAGAGACTGGATTTTTGTTGTTAACCTTGTTGGGGGACTGACAGGCATATGCCCCATTTCATGTCATTAATGCCTGGAAGAGAATGGGGTTGGGTTGGAAAGAAATAAGGGCAAAGGTTAAGTGTAAGTAAGACAATTTTTAACAGTATTTGTATATTTAATGTAAATTGCAAGTTATTATAGTAAATAATTTTCAGTGATTGTTGCATGTGACAAAGGTCCTAAAGTAAACGGGTACTTTTTTCAAGACGTGTAGGCATTACAATGTAAAAAGAGAGGAAAGGTTGGACAAAAGCAAGTTTAAGCAATAGGTTGTAATCTTGGGTTGCTGGGGTGGGGGATGGGGTGTAAAAGTGCACTTATAATAGATGTAGCACTGAAGTGCTTTTTTTACTAATGCACAAGTTTTTTTTTGTGTAAGCAAGTGTAAGCAAGTGGGTTTTAAATGAATGTGAGACCACAATGTGAGGAATAGTTTTCTGTAAGCCAGTAAATGTTAAGCGCCTGCTGAAAAGACAGCAGCTGAGTGTAGCTGTACATTTTGTTCTTGTTTCCATGGAAACAAGCTGACTAAAGGTGAAAGCAATAAATCTAAAGGTTTGGACATTGTTTAATGAGAGAAATGTAAAATTAAAAGGTACAAGGGAATGCAGCTTAATAAAAAGTAAAATGTGAAATTATTGGAAGTGAATAAGAGATAGCAGCTTTTAGATAGATAACTAAATACTTTAATGCATTTACTAGAACATTGTACAATTTAGTTTTATTTAAAGACAGCCAATCCACTTTCTGTTAAGGCTAAACATTTGTGTTTTCTGAAAGCATACAAGTTGTCTTTCACATCTGGGAGGGGAATAAAGATAACGCAAGAACAGACATCAGTTAGTGTAAGTAGGAGCACAGGCTGTAACATGCAACTTAGCATGGATAACCTTAATTTTTGGCTACTTAATGCCTGTGGGTACACCTGTCAGTTTGGGACAGTTGTTCCTGTCAAGAGGGTTAAACTTTATTATTTGAATATGTACATAGTTCTGTGTGTATGTTTTAATAGTCTCTCAAAATGTAACAATGGTTCAAATGGGGATAACAGGAAGTAACCGTATAAAGGATCAATCTGCCAAACAGTAGTGAGTTCATGTAACACAAAAGCTGGAGAAAGACATTTTAAAAACTGTCATATATAATAGAAGAAGATAACTTCTAATTATAATGACTACACTAAACTTATTATTTTGGAACATGAGTGGTGTCACAGGTATAGGAAAAAAGTAAAGAGTACTGAATTGTATTAAGAAATGCAGAGTGCAAATACCAGTGCTATAGGAGACACATTTGGAAAGAAGTGACCATTTGAACTTGATAAAGTAAGGATTTTAGGATGGATATTCAACAGAATATCAGGGACAAAGGAAAAGAGGAGATTCTTAGACTAATTGAGAGTTCCAATAGTGATAGAAGAGGAAAAAAGGATAGTAATGGTGGATATGTGGTAGTAAGGGGCTACTGGCAAGGGAGGAGGATTACACCAGCATGTATTTATATTCTATCTGAAACTGCAATTATGTTGCTTAAAGAATGTTGGGGAGAAACACATAGCTCCCAGCAGGAAATATTATTTAATAAGTTGTGACTGGAACTTGCTTTGCAACAATGAAGATGTATCTGGGGGACTTGGAAGGGAAAATATATCAAAAGAGGGTAGATTTCTAAAGAAATTTATGAAAATATTTGTATGAAAGATATACATTCAGTAGTAAGAACTCTGAGAGAAATGTACATTATTATTCCCCAGGGTACAGTAACTGGGCTAGACTAGACAGAAAGTATATTTTTCAAGAACATGTGCATTTAATTAAATACTTTGACAAACATCCAATAACTATTTCAGATCATCCGCCTATAACAGTTGAAATAAAAATGCAGGGTAATGAAGTAAAAATGAGACACTGGTGCTTCCCCACCTACCTGTTATAAAGAGAGGAGTTTAAGGAATGGGTAGTGAAAATTATTTGAGAGAGGAGTTTAAGGAATGGGTAGTGAAAATTATTTGAGAGTTATAAGGGAGATAGAAATTTATTCAGAAGTTATAGCTAGTGAATGGGATAAAGTGAAAGTGGAATTTAAAAGTAGAGTAGAAATAAGAAAAAAGAATATATAGTTAAGAAGTAACCAGGTGGCTAGCCCTGACACTGCTGTTCTTCCACACTACACACTTGCATGTACATTCACACCTATGGCCAATTTATAATATCCAGTCCACCTACTGCATGTCTTTGAAATGTGGGAGGAAACTGGAGCACCTGGAGTTAACCCATGCAAACACAAGGAGGGCTTGCAGACTCTGCACAGAATGCAACACATTCTTCCACACCATACACTTGCATGTACATTCACACCAGTGGCCAATTTACAGTATCCATTCCACCTACTACATGTCTTTGAAGTGTGGGAGGAAACTGGAGCATCTGGAGGAAACCCATGCAAACAAAATCCTGGAGAGGGTGATTGATAAACTAATACAAAATACTTGTATAATGAAAGATGGGAGATGAGCAGTTTGGATTCAGATCAAGATGCAGCACAACTGACCCAATGTTTGCAGTGTGGCAGATGGTTGAGAAGAAGCTAGAGTTGAGGAAGGAGTCCAACTGGACATTCTTAGACTTGGAGAAAGTATTTGACAAGGTCCCAAGGAAGCTGATTTGGGTAGCCTTGTGGTGTTTCATAGTCCTAGAAACATTGGTCAGACTGGTGCAGGCTAGGTACAAAGACCATGTGGCACAAGTATGAATGGTGTTTGGACTCATCGAAGGGGTTCCCAGTAGGAGCGGGTTTACATCGGGGTTCAGCTCTGAGCCCACTGCTGTTCATATTGTCGATGGACTACATTAGGAAACAGGTCGGAGGGGACAGGCCAACAAAGTTGCTGTATGCGAAAGATGTGACGAACAAGAATTTCAGCAAGGATAAAGGAATGCAGTGCAAAACTGAAGGCACATGGGTTGAAACTGAGCACAGATAAGACAGATGTAATGGCAGCAGATAGGGGAATCAGAACTGAGACTGATAAATTAGTGGAACAAGTTAACAGCTTTAAGTGTTTGGATGGGGTAATTGAGGAGATGGGAAGTCTGAATGAGGAGGTCAAAGCTAGAATAAGAGAGGCTGCAGCCAACTGACATAGAGTGTCAGGGGTAACTTGTGACAGAAGAATGCCAAAGAAGCTAAAATGTAAGGTGTAAAATCAGTAGTGGTGCGATCAGTACCACTGTATGGTACAGAAACCTGGGCAGTAAAGGCACAGCAGCTGAGGAAACTCAAGGTCAAAGAGATGAAGTGCCTGAGGTGGGTGGTAGAATGCTCTCTGTGGGACAGATGAAGAATTGAGAACATCAGAGAAGAAGCCAAAGTAGCTCCAATTGCAGGCATGGTCAAAGAGAACAGATTATGGTGGTTCGGCCAATGTGCAGAAAAGCAGAAGACAATCTGATGAAGAAGATTTTGGACAGACAGAAAGAAGGCAAAGGAAACAATGGCTTCCAGCAAAGAAGTGGATGGATTGTTTGAGTGAAGATTTGCGACAGCAGGCATGAATGATGAAAAGGGTAGGTGACTGGCATTGAATCAAGAGAGATGGCAACAGTTGACATGACACCCTGTGACCCCATGTAGAAAATGGAAAAAAAAGGGGTTTCATGATGATTTGTGGAATAGGATTTGCGTACTTAATGGTCAGTGTGGAAGACTTCACCCTCTCGAACTCATGTTTTTATAAGGGCCAGCCTTAGGTAAAGTCTCAGGCAGATGGGTCTGTATAGACCTGCTACCCAAGGTTTCCCACCCTGCACCCACAAGTGCCCCCCCCCCCAAGGTTTCTCCTTATCCTGGCCTCCTTGAGCCATCCAGATGGATAAACACTTTGTCTAACTCTTCAGCATTTTCCTCCATCCTTTCAACACACTGTAACTGACCAAGACTGCACTGTAATAAATATGGAGGAAATAAACTGAATTAAACCAGAGGTCAGAGGGTTTTGAGGACTCTAGAAACTGTAGGTTTCTTGATGTTCTGAGGTACATTTCAGAGCTTTTTCTAGCCTTTTGATCTAGTGAAGGCTTGAGCAAAAATCATAACTAAGTAGTAAACTGTGTCCAAGGCTTAATGTTCAAAGAGACGTCTAAGGTTCTGTCTGGCCCCTGAATCCATTGTATTGGTACCTTTGGCACCTTCTTTATGGGTACAGTTCCTCTCAAGCTCCTCCCTTACCCTTAAGCCACTGCCCTACAGGCATCCTCCAAATTTAGTTGCTGCCATTGAGCTACAATGACGTATCCAATAACTCAAGCCATTAGAAGGATATTGTAACTAATTTGTGCAGATAAGTGAACCTTCATTGTCAGTTCTTTGTCAGCAGTATTTCATAAATAAAATAACTCCTACAGAGCTTTTCTTAACTAACTGCCTTCTTGATTCTTTTTTCTTCAATACCTAACTATCCTCTCTCATTCCCTCCCCAGTGCGTGTCGGTCTCATAGGCATCTTTAGCCTCCCTCTCTGTTTCTGTCTATTAGAGTTTTTTTTTTTTTTTTGTCTGAACTGTGATCAGAGCTCACGGATACAAGGTTGTTTTATATCTGTCAGAGTTTTTTTTGTGGTCTGAATTGTGATCAGTGCTAGCTGGCTACAGGTTTGTCAGGTTATTGAACAGTTTTCAGGATGGGTAAAGAGCCTAAGAGTATTTAAAAAATCTGAAAAGTGCTGGCACAAAATTCTCTCAAAGGACCACTCAAACCTAGTGTAGTTTGTTTTGGGCATTTCTCCCCCATTCGACAAGCTCCTGGACCTCGTTTGGTCATTAAATAAAGTGAGATACTAGTGTTTTCATCCTAGTACCTCCAGAACTTCCTCAAGGAGTTCTGGAGAGTACCAGGACGAATGTGCTAGTATCTCACTTTGTTTAATGATATTTTTTTTATTGTTTTTACGTGTAAGTTTGTTAGTAAACCTACTAAAAGGAGTTTTATCCATGCTGGACTTGCTGCTGCTTTTTCTGCTGGTCGTTCATCATTTTCTTGGATTATCACAAGGACACGTTAAAACAAAAATAATTCCAATGGTATAACAGGAAAAAAAAAACGATTAGGACTAAAAGTAACTCCTTTAATCATAAAAAGGTTTAACAGTAAAGGAGCAAATGTAATAATTCCCACATGTAAAAGTACCTAATTTAGAAAAAAAGTTATGTACTCACCATAATGTTCCATCTGAGTAGTTGGACTTCATTTGTCATCAACCAGTGGGTATTCAGATCCAGATCAGATCTGAGATGGCAGCTTCACCAGCATCTGATCCGAGCTCCAACGTCCTCCCCTTACCCGTAATACCCCTCCATCTCCTTCCTTCCCACAGATCGAGTTTGCTACACCATACACATAAACCTGATCCGATATACCTTACTAACAATGAAGAACAGGAGAGCCGCATAGGCATACTCTCCTGCCTACCAAAGTAAGAACATAATGAGAAGGTCAGGGAGAAGGAGGGAGGGACTGTTGATGACAAATGAAGTCCAACTACTCAGATGGAACATTATGGTGAGTGCATAACTTCTTTATCTGAAGTAGTTGACTTCATTTAATCATCAACCTGCGGGACAGACTCCCCAGCTACCAAACTTCTGGGTTGCCCTCATGGAAGGATATTCCGGAGCACCGCGGAGCCAAAGGATGCTCTCCCCATAGATAGCATGTCCAGTTTATAGTGAGAAATGAAGGTGTGAGATGAGAACCAAGTAGCCGCCGAACAAATATCATCCAAAGACACCCTAGACCAAAAGGCTGCTGAAGTAGCCATGGACCTGGTAGAATGAGCATTTATCTGTCCTGGAGGTGACATGCCTCTGTTTTTGTAAACCTGAAGGGTGCAAAGGGTAATCCATCTGGCAATGGTTACCTTAGAGATCGGTTTGCCCTGAAAGGGTATAGAAAAGAACACAAACAACTGGTCAGACCTGCGAAAGGCCTTAGTCCTATGTAAATAGAAATGTAGATGTCTATGTACATCTAATAAATGCAATTTATATTCACCCCTGTTCTGAAAATTTGGAAAGAAAACAGGTAAATTGATCGTCTGATTGATATTAGTTTCAGATGCCACTTTTGGAAGCAAAGAAGGATTAGTACGAAGTGAAACCCTGTCCTTATGGAAAATCATATATGGAGGTTTGATAGATAATGCATGGAGTTCTGACACCCTCCTAATGGAAGTGATGGCCAGTAGGAAGGCTTTCTTCCACGATAAAAAATTTTGATCCACAGAAGCAGCCGGTTCAAAAGGTGGAGCAACCAGAGCCTGTAAAACTAAGGTAAGATCTCAAGGAGGAGTAGGGTCTTTAACCAAGGGTCTTAAAAGAAGGATACATTTAATAAAGGTTTTACAAAGTCTGGAGGAAGCTAACAAAGCCATGTTCTCACCTGTATGGAAGTTGGAAATGGCAGCCAGTTGAACTTTTACTGTAGATGAGCTAGCGCCCTGCTGGAAAATGTGTGCCAAAAACTCAAGGACCGCTGGGACAGGAGCTGTGAAAGGATCCAGATCCCTTTGAGAAGCCCAGAGGGAAAAACACTCCATTTGCTATGGTATAGTTTTCTGGTGGACAATTTATGAGCTGCCACCAGAATAGTCTTGACTGGAGAAGGTAGACTGGGAGTCCTAGCAATCAATGGAACTGGAGCAGCCAAGCAGTAAGCTTCAGACCAACCAGGTCTGTATGAGGGACCCTCAAAGGGTGTGCAATGAGATCTGGTACCAGATCTAAGATCCACAGAGGAACTATCAGAGACCAAAGGAAGGGAAACCAGACTAGGCGAGGCCAGAATGGGGCAATGAGGATTACTTTGCTCCCCAACCTAAGAGCCTTCTGAAGGAATTTTGGTATGAGAGGTAGTGGGGGATAAGCATAGAGAAGACCGGGAGGCCAAGCATGGACTAGAGCGTCCCTGGGGGATTCCCCCTGTGGGGAGATCAGAGCGAAGAACTTGCTGCACTTCGCATTGGAAGGAGATGCGAAGTGTTCACAGCAAGGCCGACCCCAGTCAAGGAAGATCTGCTCAGCTACAGAAGGATTCAGAGACCACTTGTAAGGCATCAGAATAGTCCTGCTAAGTTTGTCCGCCAGTATGTTGGATTAACCAGAAATGTGCTTTGCTACCAGAAATCGGCTGGTGGAGGTCACCCATTCCCAAACTGTCATGGCCTCGCAACAATGGGGGTAAGATCTGGTTCGGTAAGATCTGGTTCCTTCCTGCTTGTTGATGTACCAGACCACTGACATGTTGTCTGTCTGAATTGCAATAGATCCCAGAGAAAGAAAGACATGAAGGGCCTGCAATGCTAACAGGACCACCCTCATCTCTAGAACATTGATATGCAACTTGGTCTCATTCGGGGACCACGTGCCCTGGACTGTTGTGCCTGAGCAATGCCCCCCCCCACCCTAGTTGGGAGGTGTCTGTGGTCACTGGGGCTTGGAAGAGGTTTCAATAAATGTTCGTCCCTCGACTAGTTCTGAGGAGTGTATCCACCAGAGGAGGGACTTCCTGCAAGCATTGTTTATATGAATGGGATGTGTCAATGGCAGATGTGATAATGACCATTGGACCGCTAGTGTCCACTGTAGTACCCGCATATGCAGATGAGCACAGGAAAGAAGAGTAATGGTGCCTGCCATGGACCCTAGGGCTCGTAATACCGCCTCGGTTGAAGGAAGTTGAGACTGAAAGATCACAGACACATGGTGTCATGAGCTTTGAACTCTCTCCAGATTTTTCTCACTCTCCTTGCTCCAGTGTAGTCTAAAACCTGAACTGGGTTTAGAGAAGACTTGGCTATGTTGATCGTAATTCCCAGAAAGTCTGACAGTTTCAGAAAATAGTCTCTGGCCTGACGAAGTAGACACTTGGTGGGAGCAGCAAGGAGCCAATCGTCCAGGTATGGAAAGACCTGTGTCCCCTGAAGCCTCAGGTGAGCCGCTACTACTGCCATCACCTTGGTGAACACCCTGGGGGCTGTGGTGAGACTGAAGGGTAGAGCTCGAAACTGATAATGATTGGCCCCTAGCCGAAAGCGGAGCAACCTCCTGGAGCATCTGTGCAGCTTTGTATGGTAGTACGCATCCTGCAGATTTATTGAGCACATCAGTCGTTCTCCTGCAGGTAAGGCAGGATGGATTGTAAAGTGACCATCCGGAACTTCTCTTTGGCAACTGACAGGTTTAGGGTGGAAAGATCCAGAATAGGCCTTAGCTCCCCTGTCTTTTTTGGCACCAAAAAGAACCTGGAATAGATGCCCGATCCAGACTGATCTCAGGGGACAGGCTGGATGGCTTGTTTCGTTAGCAGCTTTTTATTTTGAGTGCTGCTGCCTCCCTTTGCATGGATGGTATGTCTGGGAGGTGTTTTGAGGAATGGGAGGAACCACAAAGGGGATGGTATAACCTCTGAATATGATTTGAAGCACTCAACCGTCTTTTGACATGGACTCCCATGCTGTCAGGTGCAGCGAAAGATGACCCCCGTCTGCCCCCAGAGCACAGCAGTCCGGCAACCCCTCAGGGCTGCTGCATGGGCCTATCTGAGAACGGTTCTCGAGACTGGAAATTTCTTGGACCCCCCCCCGGCCTCCAGGCCGGTGTCTGTCTGGTCCACCTCTGCCTCTGGGAAAAGACGAGTCCTGAGTGTCCCGGGAATACGGAGACTTCCGGAACCACATCTTCTTTTGCCCACACTCACTCTTGGAAAAGGATCTTTGAGGGTTAGAGAAGTGGATCCTGATGGCAGACAGTGTCTTCCTGTCCTTTTCACTCTGGACCAATGTCTCCCGAACAGTCTTCCCAAACAAGGAAGAACCATCATAAGGGGCATTCGCGAAAGATGCCTTAAAGGGTTCCATGAACTGACATAGCCTGAGCCAGGCGTGTCGCCTCATGGCAATGCTGGACCCAGCTGGCCTTGTCGCTTCTTCAGTGGCATGCGAAAGGAAGTGCATGGACATATTAGAAACAGCTTTGAGAATGGCCATTCGCGCTGGTGCAGGATTTCCATGGTGTCTCCAAAGGAGACATAGTCAGGAGATGATCTGGGTGAATCTTCACCTTTCTCCAAATTGGTGTCCTCAGGGTGGGACTGTGAGGAGGAGACCAGGTGCCTCCTTTTGCATGTTCGTTTGCGAGGCACCTCTTTGGTGGGGCTGTCCAGATAGGACTCGCAAACTGTCTGTGGTTCCACAAGGGGAACATTCTGGGACACATCGAGCAAGGGCTTTCCCTGAATGGGCAAAATGGCTGAAGTCACACCCAGAGCTGAGGGAGTCGGAGCAGTATCCAAGCAGATGGTCAGGGGCTTCAATCCACTGGAGCGAACCATTTCCACCACATCGAAAGCCAAGGGAGAGCAAGCTTCATGGGGGAATAGCAAGAAAGCTGCTCTCCTCAGATCTGACGAGGGGATTGGAGTCAAGGCCAACGGAGCCGAGATACTGAGGGGAGGGCTGTGACCTGACAAAGTCAGCGCCAACTGAGGAAAATCACAACCCCTTGGATCCGACACCCAGGCTTTGGCTCTGAGAGCCACTTGATCCAAACTAGTCGAGTCTGATGGGCTCAAGGTAATGGCCAGCGTCGAGGTACCCGGTACCATCGGCGCTGACCCCCTGACTCCGGGACCTCTGGATGCAGAAACTCCGATACCAGGGGTCGGCTCGGGGAAGGAGTTATTGGGGTGAAAAAGGAAAGCAAGCTCCCCCTCCAGAGGGAGAGGGGCATGGCAAGACCCCCATCTGAATCTGGGTGCGAATAAACCTTTGCATCATTTTGTCCATGTCTTAATGAGAATTTTTAATTAATCACATGGTCAACTCATTCATTATAAAATGGTTCTTTTTTCTGTGAATCTTTTACACTGATGAAGGCTCTGTATTGAATTAACCGAAACCGGTCTTTTAAAAGAACTAATATACTTTTATTAAAATATTCCATGTTTATTTAAAGGTGCCTTGTATGCTGGTCCTTGTTTTTTGTTTGGATTGCTGTTTCTCTTGGGACCTTGCAGCTGCCGTACTCGCAGATGTTGCGCTACTTTCGGTTCACCACCCAGGAGAGCTCCAACCCCAGCCTGGGACCTTAACTTTGTTTTGGAGAAACTCACTCTACCTCCTTTCGAGCCAGCTGCTACTGCAGACTTAAAATTTCTTTCTTGGAAAACAGCTTTCCTAAATCACTTCAGCTGGAAGGGTTTCTGAATGACAGGCCCTTATGGCAGTGGAGCCTTTCATCATCTTTCATGCAGACAGGGTGTCCCTCAGAATCAATCCATCCTTCATGCCCAAGGTGGTATCCAGTGTGGCTCATAATCAGTCCATTCATTTGCCAACCGTCTTTCCCAATCCACAGAACAAAGGGGAACGGAAACTGCACTCCTTAGATGTGCACAGACAACTTAGATTCTACTTGGATAGGACTAAACCTCAAAGGAAATCTAAACAACTGCTGGTGGCATTTGCTGCAGGGGTAGAGGGGAAGGCTATTTCAAAGCAAACCATTTCTAAATGGATAGGCCATTGCATTCATTTCTGCTGTAAGCACCATGGAAAACCTATCCCCTAGGAGATCAGACCTCACTCCACCAGGGCTGCATCTACCTCTACCTCTACAGCCTTTCTCAGAGGCGTCCCTACCAAGGACATCCTAGAAGCTGCTACCTGGAGTTCTGTACATACTTTCAACAAGCATTATCATTTGCCAATTTTCTCTAAATCTAGAGCTGGTTTTGTCACTGCAGTCTTGCAGTGCCTTATAGCCGGTCCTAATGCTATCTAAATTCCTCCTCCCAACCATAGCTTTGGGAATCTACCCAAATGTAATGACTGCAACAGTGAAACACAAAGAACATAGTACAGTTGTGTACACCTACCATAAATGTAGATGTTCAAGTGTATTCACTGTTGCAGTCCTGGTTACCCTCCCTCCAGCCCCCCTAACTTCTTTTGGCTATACCTCTACTTTCCTTTACTATGCTTAAAAGCCTTTTTGGTGTATTTACTTTTTTGTTGGAGGTATATCATTGTACTTTTATATTTAATTGCTCCCCATTAGGGGGCACCTGACATCTGGGGCAAGAAAAACTGATGTAATGGCGTTGGCTGCATGTTTTATACCCCTGATGACCTGACGTCATGGAAAAAGGGACAGCAACCGATGCAGGACCCAAGACTTTGTTAATCAGGCCGACTGAGGGTTACCTGCAAGCAGAGAATCCAAATATAATGACTGCAACAGTGAATACACTTGAACATGTACATTTATGGTAAGTGTACACAACTGTACTTTGTCAGGTTGGCCAACGGGTTACTCATCATCTTTTTTCCATTGGTGTGTCAAGCGGTCAGTGTTCTGTCCTTTCAGTGTTGTCTGCTTGCTCATATGAAAGTTGGTGATGTGGCGTTTTGGTAATGTGTAGGGGACCCATAAATATATATATATATATATATATATATATATATATATATATGTATACTGGGGGCAAGCCCACCCCACACCCCAGAACATACCAACTGCAATATTTCCATAACTTGGAGAAAAGGGAATATTCTGAGGAACATCAGTAGAGGACTTAGTATATTTAAGTCCACATTGTTTTTGGTCATTAATTTCCTATTCTGTGTCTGACACAAATGAGTCTCATAATTTCTAACAGTTGTCTAATAAGCAAGTAATAACAGGACCAAACAAAAAATAAATTATTATAAAAAATGAAATTTAATATTCTAAAGAGTTACACTCAGTTACGTGCTTTCATCTATACAGCCGGACTTTATCAGAATCAATCAAATTAATCTCAATAACCCACTTTCTCAGATATCCATATATATGCTTTAATAGTAACCAAATTAAATGGCAGAATGCTGGCATTGTTAAGGGACAGTTTATTTGAATTTCTAGTTTGACAAGTAATGATGAAATTTTATTTGAGGGAACTGGAATCCGCTGCCCAAATGTTTCAGAGTAGGGTATAGCCAGTAGATTTATTAACATATTTGAAGGAAGAGGACAGGTAGATTTCAAACCATTTTTAAAGGGTGGTATTCTTATAAAAAAAACAAACTGGGCAAATAATCTAATTTTTGTAGGGCTTTAACTCTCTATCATCCATGAATAGTATACATTTGAAAAGTGTGTAGGAGATTACTAGACATTGGTCCAATATTATTGCCTGTGATGATGGTATTAAAAATTTGGGTCCTAAAGCGACCTTTATTTATATTAAAGGGGTAAATATTAAAAATATTAAAAATGTTCTAGAAAGAAATAATTTTGATGATGGAAATAATAGTAATAAAGATAATAAATGAGTACATATGGTAATTGTAAGGCTTGTAGTTGAATATTAGAAGGCCTTTTTATCATGGTGGTTAATTGTAATAATAAAATATTTCCACCAGAATACAGTAATTAGTAAAGTAGTATATGCAGCCTGCTGTGCCTCCTGTGATGCGTTTTATACTTGAAAGACTGAAAGGCAACTTAGTATTAGGATTTTGGAATATGTTAGACAGATCAAGAATAATAATTCCAACAATGCTCTATATATTGCCCTATATATTGCTATATATATATTGCCCTGCCCCCCCTTATTTCCTCCCACCCCCACTACCTCTACATTTATAGTAATTACAGCCACACCCACAGCTCACCCTCACATCACCTCCATCAATCACAGCTCCTCAAGTCAGATCACATTATACCACACCAACTTGCTCCACACAAAATACTCCCAATCACTCTCATTCCCATTAGGCATTTTTTACATCACCCACACTACTTACCCATCTACATGTAGTGCAACCCTATAATTCCTGTTCAGACCCCCACCTAGTACCAACTTAAACTTTATAACCATGACTGTCACACAACTAAGTCTAGTCTGTCTTCTCATACTTCTTTATAACACCACAAGTTGTCACTCTAGCAATATCCCTAAACTTAGTAGCACAACACTACATCATGCACTCTCATATACAGACACCACACATTATAATAATATCTGCCCACAATTGTTCAAGAACTACATAACGGACCAGTTCAGAACTAAACACATATGCTCTCATTCCTACTCCAAAAAAAATACAATACTTTCTCACATTCCTCACCAAACTCCAACATCTGTATCACCATTTTAACACCAGGCTCACCATAAGTGGGTATATCCACCCCAACCCAGGCCCAAATCCGGCCTGTCAACACAAACTGCTCCAACACAAATGTCAGAACATAACACCCCCACTATCTTCATCCCTGTGCAAATCAACAACAGCAGCAAAACCAACCATCTTTTAATGCTAAATATTAATATTAGAAGTATCAAAAATAAAGTACCTGAACTCCAAGCCACAATAGCGCACTACTCCCCAGACATGCTTTAACAGAAACCTGGCTGAATAAAAACATAACTAACTCAGTTCTTACTACCGGCTACAATATCATTAGACAAGACAGACCACTTCGTAAAGGGGGTGGAACTGCCTTACTGTATAAGTCCAACTTAACTGTACGTCAATTACCTAACTCCTACCCCTCCCCCAGTGATTGGGACATACTTATCTCACAACTTCAACTTCACCCTAAAAAGGTCATCACCACAATTGTGATCTATATTCCACCTGGTAGTACACCTGCTAGCCTTGAAGACTTCTTATCCTGGTGTTCTTCCACATACTCACAAGAAACCCTTATTCTGGGGGATTTCAACTGAGATTGGTCAACCTGCATATCAAACTACCAAGTAATCTAATAAATATAAAAACCACACAATCCACTCACAACAAACAAAATGGCTGGTGTAAAATACGAAATCCAGAACGCGAAGCAGATACCAGCTGTACCACAGCTATGGAATTTGTTAATAACAAATAAAACACAGGTGAGTGCTTTCAGGGCTATGCCCCTTCATCAGACAATCTATAAAAAGCACATCATTCATTATATAGTACTGACAAGGACATGTGATCCATGTCAATTAAACTTTAAAGACACAATGTTAAATAATAAAATGATACCATGTTAAAAGATAATCGAATATAGACATATGTATGTATATAAAATATATATAATATATGAATATCCACATTTATACATTCTGCACACACATATGTATGCACACATATGTGAACAACTCTAAATCATGTAGCTAAAGAATCTATGCAATATAATGTAATATCACAAGCCTGAGTAATAAGATACTAGGCTCATCAATGTTTAAGTGGACGGGCTTTTAAAAAAGGTTTCAGTGACACCATGTTATTCAAGCCTGGAGGTTTATCTGCATTGAATAACATGATCCATTTTTGTTTTGCAGCCTCTGCATCATTGACCAAATTTCCTCCTCAATTTCTCTGGCACGATCTGTAGAACCAGGAACTTAAAGATATGGTCTTGTCCTTCTTCCTTATTGTGCATCACAATTGCACTACTCTCCTTATGATTTTTAATGTCCCTGTAATGTTCTAATATTCTGTCTTTTAGCCGTCTGTTGGTCTTACCAATGTAGAAACTAAAACATGATGTGCAATAAGCAAAATAGACTACATTGGATGTGGTACAATCAGCATACAGGCTACTATTAAAACTGAAACCTTTGGATGGATGTACAAGACGTCTACTACTGTGGATATATTTACAGGCTGCACAGTCTCTGCAGATAAAAGTGCCAAGTCTATCAGAGCTATTCAAAGTAGCATATGTATCATTCTTGTAACATAAATATCTCTTCAATGTTTTGTTATTCCTAAATGTAAAATTGGGTTTGGACCCAATACTACCTTGTAAATCATCAATTGTCGAAAGAATGCCCCAATTTCCAGTGGTCACATCACAGACCAAGCTAATATTGCTTGCAAATGTTGACGGCATTCTTAATGTATTGTCAATGTTCCTATGTGGAAGGTCAGCCCTGTCATTATTGGTAATGATTAAACTATTTGGTTCAATGTTCTTGTATTCATTAAAGTAAGGTTTGTACCGTCCACTTCTATTTTTCCACCTATCTGCAATGCATCTATCTATGATGTGTGTATCGTACCCCCTTTCCAGAAGTTCTACTTTCAGTTGTTTTAGTGCTCTGTCTAACTCCATATCATCGTTAAACAGTCTCATAATCCTATACACTTGACCCTTGATGATGTTTTGCTTAGTATGGTTAGGATGCATACTAGTACAATGCAAAAAATTGTTCTGAAAGCGCTCACCTGCGTTTTATTTGTTATTATAAAATTCCATAGCTGTGGTACAGCTGGTGTCTGCTTCGTAATCTAATAAATCTCCATGGCTACAAGCAGCTAGTCCACATTCCAGCTAGATGTGATAAAAAATCTAAAAGGGAATCCATCCTTGACTGGGTCCTAACTAACAACCCCACATTGTACCCCCATGAAAGCAGTCTCCCAGACACCTTTAAGTGACCACAACATAATATACTTTATACGTAGTAGAGCAAGCATATGCAAAACCACTAACTATAAATCCACTAGAAACACAAAAAAAATTCTCTCCTGAGGTCCTCAATACTTTACTCTGTAACTCTGAATGGATCCCACTAAAAATCCTCCCACTTGACCAGGCTGTAGCATATTTCAACAAAACATTTCTACAACACCTAGGCACTGTCGCTCCATTGTGCAAAATCAAGGTTAGCACCTCTACAAACCCCTGGCTCAGTAAAGAAACCAAACAAATCCTCAAGTCCATAGACACTGCCTGGCTTTATTATCAAAAAAACAAAGAAACACAAAGCCAAACTAAGTACCAAGAACTGCGCAACCGTGCAAAAAAATACATTAGGCTGGACAAAAAATCCTACTACATGACATTACAAACTAAATACCAATACAACCCCCAAAAATTTTGGAAAAAATGTAAGCCAGCTACTAAAACCCACCCAAAAGGCTAACCCCAAACCAACCACCACTGACACTAAAGTTCCCATCGAAACACAATTTAACTCCCACTTTGTGAACTCAATTCTATCCTTAGTATCACAGGACAGTTCCTTCCTCACTGCCCCCCTCCAACACAAATAACACTAGTACAAGCTTTACCCTCAAAACAGTTTCCACCACGTCAATCAAAAGCATGCTGTCCAAACTAAAAACCTCATCAACAGCAGACAACCTACTCCCTAGCTATTTCTTGAAACTCATAGCAGATGCTTTTGCTCTCCCAATCACCAGTCTCATAAACAGATCAGTTGTTGAAAACTATGTGCCCAAACTCTGGAAAATATCCTATGTTACACCCATACATAAAGGTGGGACCTCCACTGAACTTAATAACTACAGACCCATTGCTTTACTGCCCCCCCTGGCCAAAATCCTAGAAAAATGCATCCATACCCAGATGCTAAAATATCTCATAGACAGCAACATCCTGTCACCTACTCATCATGATTTCAGACCTGCCCATAGTACCACTACAGCCCTTCTCTGCTTCACAGACACAGTAAACCGTCTCAAAAATGAAGGCCTGCAGGTGTCAACTCTTTTTCTGGATATGTCCAAAGCATTTGACACAGTCTCGCACCTTATCCTGCTAAACAAACTAAACCAATATCACCTATCAGATTCCACTCTTACCTGGTTTCAAAGCTACTTAACTGACAGGTATCAAGCTGTGAAATGGGAAAATTCTCTCTCTCCTCAGCTTCCCATATCTATTGGAGGGTTCTATCTTAGGACCACTACTATTCACAATCTTCACAAATTACCTCCATACCTCCACACAGCATGCATCTATCATTCAGTATGCAGATGATACTACCTTAATCTGTGCTGCACAAAACATTCTCACCTTCCTGCAAACAACTCAACTAGCATTCTCTGACATTGAAAACTACCTAACTAAAGCCCAACTTATCCTCAGTCCAAAGAAAACTCAGCTTATGATTATAACCAGTTCTAACAAAAACACTTATAACAGTCAGTTCACTATCTACCCCACAAATGCTACTCCAATCGCTCCAGTGGCACAGGCTAAGCTATTGGGAATAACCATAGACTCCCACCTAAAATTTGATAGTCATCTCAACTTAACTATTAAAAAAGTACAGGCCAAACTGGGATCACTCTACCGTATCAAACCATTTCTTACCAACAACACAAGATCAGCCATTGCTCGCTCCCAACTTCTATCCACCCTACTCTATGCATCTCCCATTCTGACTAATCTCAACAAAACTGAACTAAGCAAAATGGAAGCCTGCTATAACAGAATTGCCCGCTTTGCTGCAAATTGCTCATATAGAACTCATCACTGTACTGTTTTAAGTCAGCTCCACTGGCTTGAACTGCCCGACCTCCTAACCTGCAATCAGCTCTGCCTCTGTCATTCTATCTTTTACCTCCCCAATAAGTGACCTGCCCTCAAAATGCACTATATAGTAGTTCAGTGGCTATAAAATGGAACTCTGTCCCCACTAGCATTCAAAACACATCACCCAAAGCCTCCTTTAAAGACCTCATCAGGCAACATCTCAAGCAATGTTGGCAGTGCCATGATTGCTCCCCAGGCTAGTGAAAGCAGATAAGGCACACATACTAAACCTAGAGTACTTGATAATAGTTTTCAATCTTAACTCACAAACACTGGCTAATCTACACTGTATGTACTGTACCTGTGTACTATGTATGTATTCTACCTATGTTCTAAATTTCAGCTGTACATCACATATCTATTAAGTACCCTTATTTTTAAATTTAAATTTTTTTGTTTGTTCTCTTCACTGTAACTGTTGATGTGCTGCATAACACTGTAAAAACATGTATTTTTAATTTGTGCGTATACTGATCATGTCTAAATGTATCTGTAATTTTTCTTTGTGGAGCTTTTCTCCCCAGGCCCCTGCTGAAAAAGGGCCTTTTCAGCTCAGTCAGACACCCCAGTTAACAAATGTAAAATAAAAATAAAATAAATAAATGTACATTCAAAAGTCTGTGGTGACTTCAAAAAAGTTTATTTTTTGTTGCGGATAATGAACCTTTATTTGACTGTGTAGCAAGGGACTATTGTCCTTTGGTTAAGAAGCTCCAGGATGATCTGCCCCAGAGGTTTAAAGTTTGTTCATTTCTTCTAAAGATTGCCCGTGTTTCTTCTTATGTTTAGACTTTTTAATCAGTTTAAAAACTGTGCCTATGTAAAAAGGGTAATAAAGAAAATATCCCTTGTTTTTGTGCTCTTAAGTCTACAAGATTCTTAAATATCCTGATTATAGAACAATAAACACTGCTTTGCTTTGCTTTTTCGTTAGACATGGAGATGATATTCTTTTGGTGGCTCTGACTGCAATGAGCATTGTTTTAGTAATTTTTTGGGGATGCCAGTTATCTTTAAATTAACGAGAATAATTCTTACTTGCAGTTTGTACCATAAATTTTACCAAGATATCTAAGAAGCAAAGGCCAGGATTCAGAAACACCTAACACTGCACAATCCTGTTTTGTAACAGGATTGCTCAGTGCATTATGCCAAAATGATTCAGAGACTGCAGTAACAGTACTGCTGTAAGGCAGCTCTGATCCACAGAACTGCATCAGTTTTTCTGGGAAAGGACGCTTGCACATGCGGCTGTCCCAGGGCACATCTAATGCTAGTTAGCTATTTGAATGTCTCAGGAACTTTTTGCTGGTATCAAAATAATGTGGTAGAAAGAGTCAGAGAGTAGTTGTACTGCACTTTTTAGGAGTGAAACGAAGGAAGTGTTTACCAGCTTTTGATGGCCTGATGATCCTTATGGCTGGAGAGGGGCTTTTAGCTCAGTGGGAAGGAGTAAGTACTGAGAAGCTGTGTGTGACAGGTATGTATGTACATGTGTAGAGGCATGCTTGAGCTGTCTGGATTTGTGTGTGTGTGTGTGTGTGTGTGTGTGTGTGTGTGTGTGTGTGTGTGTGTGTGTGTGTGTGTGTGTGTGTGTCTGTAACTGCCTGTGCAGTTGCATTGCGTGGGTTAGAGTGGGGAGCACTAATCAGGTTGCCTGTATCTGTGCTCAAATCAAAGACAAGATAAGGCACTAATGAGATGTTGCTTCATGCAGCTTTATCATACGTGGATCATATTATATTGCCATCATTCTACTGAGTAGTGTTGCATTTCCATCACAGTGCTGGTAGTAATATACATTCTTAATCCTAGACAGTGCCCGAAGTGACATGGTAACACTTTAAAGCTAAGCAGAGAGATCATTTATTTCAGGTAGTCACAGTAACAAAGTGAAGCATTGCTTTCTAAATATTTGCTTCTGATTTCTTAAAATAGTACGGCAAGAGATTGAAACCTAAGAGTTTTACAGTTAGCAATGTGTTCAAATAGTTGCTGGTGGTCTTTACTTCTACTGCTCAGCTACTGGCTTAAGTCAAAATTTGTTAATGTGAATTTTCTTAAATTCACGGTGTAACAGAAATAAAAACATATAGTTTGAAATATGAAAGGATAAGTAGTTGATAGAAAATATCATTAATATACAAACCTTAACAGAATCACAAGAATAGTATTAAGATTTTTCTACTTTATCCTAATCCCAAATGCCTAAGTAAAAAGGTATATTTTTCACATGCATCTCGAAAAATAAATAGAGTTGCATCGTTTAAGCCACCAAGGTACAACTTTCCAAGAATCAAATCCAAAATAAAGATCCCAAATCTTGATGATAAATGGATTCTGGGAGTATCCAGCAAACCCTTACCACCATAGCATAAATATACACATAGGTGGTAGTGTGTCAGTAGCTCTGTGTGATAGGCAGCTATAGCTGTGAATAACTGAATAGGTTAAAATTAAGAAGTCCTATGGTTTTGTCATAGTCATTTTCAGTGAATCTGATATTTCTGGACATGCACTGAATTTCCATTGCAATGACTGTCATTATCGTCACTTATTTTTACACAGAATCAGAATTCTTTGTATGTGTTCCATGGATATATGATTTAATTTAGATGGTTTAGGTAAACGTGAAGGTTTCAAGTTTGTTGCCGCAGAAATTAAGACTCATCGCTTACAAAATCAGGAACTAGAGTTGTAGTTCTTGTGATCTTTTAACTGTAGTTGATACCGTGTTGCAGACAGAGAACAGGAGTAATTTTTCAGCACTGGTGGTCATAGGTCTTTCTCCATAGTTATGTAACAGTGTTTGGTATTTTTAAATAGGGGTGTGTGGGATTGAAACAAGTTCTGCCTTCAGGCAAAAAAAAAAAAAATTAAAACACCATTTTGTAATTTTATGATATTGTGCTTTTTTCAGTTGATTTTAGTTATTTTGCATTTTTTTATTAGTAGTAGATTTGTGGGTTAATTTTTATTTGCATAATATGAAAACTAAAATTAACTTGCATGTCATATTCTGAGTGCTATTGCAAATTTTGCATCATGTTTGCATTCTTTTGTTGACCCTGAAATAGGTAGTCATGTTATTGATGCTGTTTATATTTTCATTTATTTGGGCAAAAAGCCTGTAATCTGTTGTTGACTAATTATAGTAGTTATGATTTCCATGTACTAATATGTCTTGTGGATGTCTGCATGTTTCACTGCTCTTACAGAATACATACAGTAAATATGACTGGAGATGATTTTTCGCTTTTGTTTTAACTTTTTGTGTACCTCTAATAAACATAGCTGTATGTTTGTTAATTACATTTTCTCCAGGTAATCAAGAGCTGTGCTGAACACTTCTCTTGTGATTATTTTTAATATACCTTTAATCTAGTAATGGGCGGGTGTTAGCATTTTTGTGTTATAAATTGTTAATCACTGTTCATTGTATTTTACATATACATTTCAAACAATTTTGGAGAGAGGGTTGGATACTGTTGTGCATTTCTATCTTGACATTATATATTTTTGTATATGTGATTACTAAGTTCATAGGTTGGTACTAGGCTATCAACCCTAGGACCTATACAGGCCTAGCCATAACAATTCCTTGGCTATTTCTTCCCACACTATTTACTTCCCTGGATCCCTGTCTAGCAGGGCGACTGACGTGTTCCCCGGGGGTGAATTTCCTTTCTCCCATCCAATCATTAAGGTTCCTTTTGAAGAGGGCCAAAGAGGCACTCTGCTTGACATGTATGGGCAATCTATTCCAGAGTCTGGGGAGTCTCTGGGTCAGGAACCAGGTCCAGAAGTAAGCATGCTTTCTACAATTGAGTGATATGTAAACATAGTAGTTTATTTATTTATTTATTTATTTATTTACATGCACGCTAGATGATATATCCTCTAAATGCATGTGAGCTGGCTTGGTGTTTATAAATGCATGATTTTTAAAGCTTTGCAAATTGGTACCCCTTGTCATGTTTGTGCTTCTGGCCCATATCATTTTGGCCACACCTTCTGTATTTCACTTTTTACATCTGAAACGATGACCGTTCTAATTAAGAGTACCATTTTGAGTACTGCCTTCATTTCTTCTTGCGCTGTACTTCATAATTCATTACTGATGACTGCATATTTTTAACTATAGCTATTGTAGCCCACATATGGTGCAGGTTAGAATTTGGTATTGACAGATTTTTTTTTTTCCTATTATAGTGTTCTACTGAATGTGGTGTGGGAACACAGCGCCGTGACATTATCTGCATTAGTAAACTGGGAACTGACTTTAAGTTGACCGATCCATCTGAATGTGTTCATCTGGAGAAACCTGCCTCAATCCAGCCCTGTGAGATTGAGTCGTGCAAGGCGAGATGGTACACAACACAGTGGAGTACTGTAAGCAAGAGAGATTATTTAATTTTTGCTGTTCAATGGCATACTGAGCAATCTGTTTCTGTGAGACTAGAATTTACTTATCAAACCTTTTGATATTGTAATGTCCCCTTTTGAGCTGAGACATTTTCGCTTATGACTTCTGTTAAGTTTGAAAAGAAAATGCCATACTTAAATGCCAGCTGTGATGTGGGAACATGTGGAGCTAAACTTAAAAGAATTTGTTCAACGGCAAACCAGAAAAGCGCCATTGCAAATTATTTTTAAAATGAGCATTTTGTAAATCTACTTTTTTTTTCAATAGGCATTTTGTAATTGCATATTTCCAAGAACATCAGGTAAATTTTTACGGGTACTTTATTTTTCCACAGTGTCATCTAAACTGTGGAGCAGTTTAACTTTACAACTATGTCAAAGCCCACAAAAATCCATCTTCATGAAAGCTTTTAAAGCATTATTAGCAGGATATTCCTGTTTGACTTCATTACTACGTGATGAGTATTTGCACTCTTCATCAAACCATTCTTCAAACAACACTATAACAAAACAGCATGTCTCACAATGTCATTTTTTAGAATATTGTAAACGAAACGTAAAATTCACAAAATGTTTTTATAAAATGTTGCAAATGACATCCTGCGTAATTAAAAACTGCATATTGGTGGAAGCAATCCCTTGTGTGAGGTTCAAACCCTATATGCCTGAGATCTAAGTTTAATGAGAGTATACAAACTCTGTGAAAAGGAAAAAAATAGTTAAAAAGAAAAAAAATCCTTTAACTCTGAGGCATCCAGCCGTGATGATAGTATTAGGAAGCATGTACAACAAAATAGCTGCCTGTGCACTTAAACATTAGCATGTACATCTCTGCATCTGGAATTTTTCTCCATAGCCTTTTGTCAAGAATGGACTCATGCTTCAGATGCAAATGGACTCTGCCCAGTTAGAACTTCCAGTAAACAAAATACAAATAACTAAGTAAATGTTACTACTGTGGTATCATTTTGACATCATAATAAGCAAAGGCTTTATGGAAGTGAGCTTGTGGTAGCTGAAGGATTCCAGTAAGATTTCCATTTAATGTCTTAATGTGCCTTTTACTTTGGGAGGGTCACACATGGTGTGGACCAATTTCATTCATATAAAATACACTTTAGGTAGTGAATCATTATACGGACTTGGGTATATTAAACCACTTTTCATTCAGTGTACATGTTGACACCATTACAAGCCTAGTTGTAAAGCAAATAGGTATTATGGTTAGGAATGTAGTAATAAGTAACTTATCTATTTTAGCATTCTTATATATATGCTATGTAAGACCTAAATTGGAGTATAATAGTATATCTTGTGTATGTACTAGGAAAAAATTAAATAGATTAGAATCAGTCCAAAGGAAATTGCCAAAGAAAATGACATATAAAGAAGGACGTAAATATCTCAAGTTATACTCACGGAGTTACAGATAAATTAGGGGCTAATTTATCTTTGCCTATAAGCTGTTTCATGGCAAATATCTACAAACCCTGTTGGACATTGAAACGTGTCGGAGTAAACCTGAACTCTGGTTTACTGAGTTAAGATTTCACTTCCCTAGATTTAACACGACCTCAAGATCTTCCTTCTTAAATCTTAGATATGTTGCTTTATGGAATAAACAGCCCATCTTTATAAGGCAATTGGACAGTATAACACAATTCAAGATCAGTTTACAAACTTTACATTATTAGGCAGATGATTTAGAATATGATCCGAGTATATGTGAATCAGTGTTACTTAATGTTCATGTGAACAGAATATAGCACAATAACTTATGAATTTATGAACTTGGTATTAATACGTGAAAGCACTTTTACAGATTTTATCACTGTACTCTTCTCAAAAAATAAGCTTGGTCTTGTATTACAAAGTAGATTAAACTGCTTCCCCTTGTAATGCTAACAACGTTTTAAACCTGAGCCAAAACTTTCCACTTGTCAGTTTATTGAACATTAACCCTATTCTTTCACTATGATAATCAGCAAAAAGTACCAATAAAACCCTTCAGAATGTATAACTCTTACAGTTCTACCCTTTTTAAAAAGTACTTTTGTCATATCTGATACCAGCTTTAACCAGCAATTATAGACATGGAAAATGTTACTACTTTAAAAAAACACATTAGATCTACACTTTAAAAAACAAGTCACATCCAGCTGTTTGAACACCCAGATCCATAGCTACCTATTCTTATGCCCTGTGCTGTTTCCCTTATTTTTTTTTTTACTCAGATTTTTTTTTTATTTAAAAAAAAATGATATATAATTCTGTAACATATTATAAATAATAAATTGCATAACTATATACAATATATACACCAGCCTGACAACAATAACTGTATTAAATGAAAGAAGTCATATTTGAATACAACAAACTATTTATCAGAGGATATCAGTTTATAGATGTAAAGTGTCAATCAGTGACGCACCTTTTTTCCATGGGTTGTTAACCAATGGCCTAGGAAAAATCCGTAGCTCCTTGATTTTCATTTCCATCAAAATTGAGCTCTTCAGTAGTGTGTAGAAATCTTCCATTGTTGGTGTTATGTTTAAGTTCCATCTTCTGGTTATACATTTCCTTGCTGTTTCCCTTATTTGACTCCCCTTGACTTTTAAGATGAGAAGAGCAAAAAAAAAAAAAGTTCATTCCTCTTTGAAAACTGTAGCAAACTGCTTTGTACAAGTTATGGTTCAGCCCTGACCATAAATGTTTGCCAGCATTCATTTCTGAATGCCGGCACTGCACTATTGATCAGCATTTGCAAATCACTCCCCCAACACCTTGCGTCTGGGGTGGCTGCACCCCCCCCCCCCACCCGCTTAACCACTGTGAACACCTACCGTAATAATAATGAAAACATTACATATTTGTTGTGCTGCTACTCCAAATGACTTTTATCTGGCCAAAAATGATCAAGTTTCTTTTATATTGTGTGTGTGTGTGTGTGTGTGTGTGTGTGTGTGTGTGTGTGTATATATATATATATATATATATGTGTGTGTGTGTGTATATATGCATATGATGTATGTAAAAAAAATGCCAGAACATATGTCTGTTTGTATCATGCCTATAATGCATTTAATCAAGAATCGTGACATAGTATATCATAGGCTCATAGGAGGTTACTAGGCTAACACAGCCCCAGGGCCCTTACAGGCCTAGCCAAGTTCAACCCATTTTCCCAAGGGAGTCTGGTCTGGTTAAAACGAATGCTTGTTAACAGTATAGAGGTTTAACACAAAACAGTAAGTATGTAACACACAAAATATGTTAATTATGATGTAATTGGCTGCATTATTGTTCCTTTGTTTACTGTTCCCTGAGAAGCCAACTTGAAGAGCATAGTCTGCCAGAGTTAAACTCCTTGATTCCAGTTTTCCTTAAGAAATCACTGCTGGTATGGTTTCAGTGTGTGCTGGCAGTAATTCCTTTCTTTTGGCAGATTTTTCCTTTCCTTGTGTTTGAATGTCCATGCAGTTAATATATATGTGTTTGGGGAGGCATGGGAGTCCCCTACAAAAAAAGAAAAGCACTTTTAATTATTTCATGGAGTTGATTTCTTCAGCAGTTGTGCTTGCCAAGTTGGCTTCTTAGGAAGTTGTAACTCAGGGAGTCATAGTGGAAGTTATACGTTTCTTACATACGTTTTGTATATAATTGATTTAGTTCAACATTTCTAATTGAAATAGTTATAATTTTTTGTTCATACACATTTGACTGAGTTTTTTTGTTCCTGTTCTACAAAAATATTTAGCCTTATTTTATATTTTCTTAATAATGTTACTGAAGTGCTTCTCCCGAGCTTGCATCTGAAAAATGGATTAAAACCCAGTTGGACATCCCAGTAACAAAAGTGTAAATAAATAGTAAAAATAAATTAAAGAAGGCTCCTAAGACTAGACAGCTTAAAAGGCTGAAGTCCCATTTTTTGTGAAGAAAAAAGATGGAAGACTAAAAGGAAGACATCTGTCGGTGCTTCTGGTGAACTGCAGTTTTAGTTCATGGATACGTACTAGGCTATTGATCTGTGAGGATCTTAAGAAACCTGGACCTGCATTCCCATAGTAATTATTAGCCCTTACATTTTGCAGTGTGACTCACCATACACAGGTCATACAAGTAAATGTTGGGTACTTACATGTTTCACCTGTCCATGAGGGCCATAGGTAGTAAACCAGGTGTGAATTTAAGGCTACTCATCCGTTTGTCCATGTTACGTTTGATTAGAGTAAAGAAGTACTCTCTTTCACATGAAGGGGATATAATTTATTATTAGCTCTGTACAGTGCTGAGTATTGCTTCTGAGAGTTCAGAAATAGTTAAAGAAGGCTTTGTGGTTATCTTTTGCCTGGGTGGCCATATTTACTTAATATCTGGCTTTGGTTGATTTGATCAGGATTCAGAGTTCTTTATTTTGTCGGCAAGTGTGCTTTTGGCTTCTTGCAAGTTACATTTATTTTTGCTTGCAATGAGTGTTTTTTTAATTTATTATAGAGCATGTTTAAATTAGAGCTCCACCATAAGAGTTTATTTTTGAATTCTGTGTTGTATTTATTTCTGAAGGGGGTCGGGTGCATCTATACATATATTTACATGTGCATAGAACTTGGTAGTAAAGATTCCGCACAAGCAGTGATATTGTTGGGATGGAAGGGGCTTTTTAACAGGTTTTAGTAGATTAGCCTTCATATAGTCTCTGAATACTGAGGCATTGGAGGGTACTTAGCTCCATAGCTGCTGACTATTTAGTTTCCTGTAGTCCACACAGAACCTGGTGCTGCCATCCTTCTTTGGTACCATCACCGCTGGGAAGGCCAAGGCACTGCTGGACTCCTGGATTACTCCCAGTTCCAACATCTCCTGTTTCTCCTCCCTTAGAGTCTGCCTGACTCACTCAGGCACCCTGTAAGGGGCCTGATTTGTAGGTCTTTGGGGCCATGTATCCACATGGTGCTGCACCAGGTGGGTGCACCCTGGTTTCCCAGTGAACATGTCTCCAAACTCCTGTAACACTGCTCGGATTTCTCGAGTCTGGGTAGAGGATAGTCACTGGGACATTGCTACCCCTTCCATTGAGTTGTCAGTCTGAGCCTCACTGAGGAGATCAGTCACAAGATCCTCCTCAGACTCCTCCTGCCATCCACTGCAAATACTCAGCACAAGGGCCTCCTTATCATGGCAAGGCTTTGTCAAGTTAACATGGTACAGTTTGTGCCCATGCCTCTTGCCAAGCAGTTCTACCATGTATTTCACATCATTGACCTTCCTTACCACCTTGAAGGGTCCCTCCCTAGCTGCCTACTGCTTATTGTGTCCGACAGGAATGAGCACCATCATCTGCTGTCCCACAGCATTCTCTCTGACTTGAGCATTCCTGTCATATCAGACCTTTTTCTGCTGTTGGGCTCCTGCCAGGTTCTCCTGGGCCAAGCCTGTGAGCTCCCTAAGCCTTGTCTTGAGGTTTAGGACATATGCCACAACAGACTCATTGTGGGATTCACACTAACCCTCCCACTCATCACGAATCAAATCTAAATGTCCCCATACCCTATGCCCATACAACATTTCAAAGGTGAAAACCCAGTGGATTCTTGGGGTACCTCTCTGTAAGCAAACAGAGGAGGCAGATATTTGTCCCAGCATCTCTTAAACTGGTCTGCAAACGTCCATAGCATGGTCTTTAGTGCAGAGTTTAACCTCTCCACAAGACCATTAGTCTGGGGGATAAGGGGTTGTCTTTAGGTGCTTCACCCCACAGCACTCCCACAGAAAAGCTAGCAGGTATGACATGAAATTGGCACCCCTGTCAGTCAGTATTTTTCTTGGGAACCTACCCTGTTGAAAATCTCTAACAAAGCATTTGCCACCTTCTCTGCCTCTGTGGAGGGCAGAGCCACTGCCTCAGGATTTATAGTAGCGTAATGTATTTCCACTAGCATAGTTCTTCCCTGTATTTCCACTAGTATATACTTCTTTCCTGTGGAACTTGAGGTACTCAGAGGCCCCACAGTATCCATAGCTACCCTCTGAAATGGCTCATCAAAAGAGCTTTGACCTTGTCTCCTGCCATTCCTACTTTTTGGCAATGCTCACAGGTCCTGCAGTACCCTGCTAAATCTCTGGCAATCCCAGACCAGTAAAAGTTCTGCATAATACGTCTCTTGGTATGCTTTATGCCCATTTGACCTGCAAAAGGAATGTCATGGGCTATGGCTAGAAGTGCCAGGTAGTAGACTCTGGAAACTGCCAGATGCTGTATTACTACCTCACCTTCTAGCCCTCCCTCAGGGGTCCAGTCTCTGTACAGTAACCCTTTGTTCCAGTATACAGAATCCCCTTTTCCTTGAGAATCAGGTGCCTCCCTAGCTACCTTCCTCAAGCCTTGTAATGTAGGGTCTGAGAGCTGAGCCTGTCTCAACTCTCTCTTTGTAACTCTTCCCAGCTCCCCTTCCTCTAACAGCGGTGCTTCACTGTCAGCCTGGGTACTTCTACTCACCTCTGCCCTTGCAGTCACTCTGTCCAAGGGAACATCAGTACCCACCAGCAACTGTGGCTCACATTCAGTTTCACTGCTACAGTGTAGCTCCCTCCCTGAAGTAGCCACATCACCAGTCCTGGCTTCAGGTGTGCAGTGTGTCTGGGTCTCCCACAGGATACCAGACCCACATGCCTGTCTCCAAGCATGACTGCATGCCACTGCATGCACACGAGGTACTGCATTATCAGAATCATTCCTTATCAAGACATCTGCAGGGATATCCTCAAACACACCTACTGCCTTGCTTCCTTTTCCACCCTCCCAGTCAAGGTGAACCCTGGCCAAAGACGTTTGGAATGAGATCCCTCCTAAAGCTCTAGAGTGGACTGCCCAAGCAAGTACTGCCCCTCTTTAACCACTGCAGCTTCACAATAGTTGTATCAGAGGCTGTATCTCTCTTGGCAGTAGCCTGTTTTCCATCCACCCAAGATCAGATATAAACTCTGCTGGTTGTTTGGTACTCCTCTTCTCTCCAGACAGCTTACTGGCATTCTGTTATTCCCACTTGCTGACTTTCTCCGCCTTTTGTTCCCCACCTTGCCTCCATGGATACCTGTATGCTACATGGCCCCACTGGTTACATTTAAAACATTTAACCCTTGATCCTGGCTGTGTACCTAAACTAGTGGCTTCCCCTGTTACAGGTGGACTGTGTTGGAGAGGTTTAGGCTGCCCACCATGGGTTCCCTTATATCCATGTGCAGCATTAGGTATCCCTTTCCTGTGCAGTGATGCCCTGCTTGCCAGGTATAGGTCTCCTTTTTCCCCAACTCATATGCAAAGTTGCATTCCCTATCTGTCAACCAGATTCTCATGTCCTCAGGCAAAATGCTAATGACTTGTTCCCTCGCCAAAATGCCTGCCAGCCCTTGAAAAGTGGTGACCTGACACCCACTCACCCACATATGAGAATAAGTGCTTAGTTCAGCAATATAATCACATACACTTTCATCTGCTAACACAGCCCCAGGGCCCTTACAGGCCTAGCCAAGTTCAACCCATTTTCCCAAGGGAGTCTGGTCTGGTTAAAACGAATGCTTGTTAACAGTATAGAGGTTTAACACAAAACAGTAAGTATGTAACACACAAAATATGTTAATTATGATGTAATTGGCTGCATTATTGTTCCTTTGTTTACTGTTCCCTGAGAAGCCAACTTGAAGAGCATAGTCTGCCAGAGTTAAACTCCTTGATTCCAGTTTTCCTTAAGAAATCACTGCTGGTATGGTTTCAGTGTGTGCTGGCAGTAATTCCTTTCTTTTGGCAGATTTTTCCTTTCCTTGTGTTTGAATGTCCATGCAGTTAATATATATGTGTTTGGGGAGGCATGGGAGTCCCCTACAAAAAAAGAAAAGCACTTTTAATTATTTCATGGAGTTGATTTCTTCAGCAGTTGTGCTTGCCAAGTTGGCTTCTTAGGAAGTTGTAACTCAGGGAGTCATAGTGGAAGTTATACGTTTCTTACATACGTTTTGTATATAATTGATTTAGTTCAACATTTCTAATTGAAATAGTTATAATTTTTTGTTCATACACATTTGACTGAGTTTTTTTGTTCCTGTTCTACAAAAATATTTAGCCTTATTTTATATTTTCTTAATAATGTTACTGAAGTGCTTCTCCCGAGCTTGCATCTGAAAAATGGATTAAAACCCAGTTGGACATCCCAGTAACAAAAGTGTAAATAAATAGTAAAAATAAATTAAAGAAGGCTCCTAAGACTAGACAGCTTAAAAGGCTGAAGTCCCATTTTTTGTGAAGAAAAAAGATGGAAGACTAAAAGGAAGACATCTGTCGGTGCTTCTGGTGAACTGCAGTTTTAGTTCATGGATACGTACTAGGCTATTGATCTGTGAGGATCTTAAGAAACCTGGACCTGCATTCCCATAGTAATTATTAGCCCTTACATTTTGCAGTGTGACTCACCATACACAGGTCATACAAGTAAATGTTGGGTACTTACATGTTTCACCTGTCCATGAGGGCCATAGGTAGTAAACCAGGTGTGAATTTAAGGCTACTCATCCGTTTGTCCATGTTACGTTTGATTAGAGTAAAGAAGTACTCTCTTTCACATGAAGGGGATATAATTTATTATTAGCTCTGTACAGTGCTGAGTATTGCTTCTGAGAGTTCAGAAATAGTTAAAGAAGGCTTTGTGGTTATCTTTTGCCTGGGTGGCCATATTTACTTAATATCTGGCTTTGGTTGATTTGATCAGGATTCAGAGTTCTTTATTTTGTCGGCAAGTGTGCTTTTGGCTTCTTGCAAGTTACATTTATTTTGCTTGCAATGAGTGTTTTTTTAATTTATTATAGAGCATGTTTAAATTAGAGCTCCACCATAAGAGTTTATTTTTGAATTCTGTGTTGTATTTATTTCTGAAGGGGGTCGGGTGCATCTATACATATATTTACATGTGCATAGAACTTGGTAGTAAAGATTCCGCACAAGCAGTGATATTGTTGGGATGGAAGGGCTTTTTAACAGGTTTTAGTAGATTAGCCTTCATATAGTCTCTGAATACTGAGGCATTGGAGGGTACTTAGCTCCATAGCTGCTGACTATTTAGTTTCCTGTAGTCCACACAGAACCTGGTGCTGCCATCCTTCTTTGGTACCATCACCGCTGGGAAGGCCAAGGCACTGCTGGACTCCTGGATTACTCCCAGTTCCAACATCTCCTGTTTCTCCTCCCTTAGAGTCTGCCTGACTCACTCAGGCACCCTGTAAGGGGCCTGATTTGTAGGTCTTTGGGGCCATGTATCCACATGGTGCTGCACCAGGTGGGTGCACCCTGGTTTCCCAGTGAACATGTCTCCAAACTCCTGTAACACTGCTCGGATTTCTCGAGTCTGGGTAGAGGATAGTCACTGGGACATTGCTACCCCTTCCATTGAGTTGTCAGTCTGAGCCTCACTGAGGAGATCAGTCACAAGATCCTCCTCAGACTCCTCCTGCCATCCACTGCAAATACTCAGCACAAGGGCCTCCTTATCATGGCAAGGCTTTGTCAAGTTAACATGGTACAGTTTGTGCCCATGCCTCTTGCCAAGCAGTTCTACCATGTATTTCACATCATTGACCTTCCTTACCACCTTGAAGGGTCCCTCCCTAGCTGCCTACTGCTTATTGTGTCCGACAGGAATGAGCACCATCATCTGCTGTCCCACAGCATTCTCTCTGACTTGAGCATTCCTGTCATATCAGACCTTTTTCTGCTGTTGGGCTCCTGCCAGGTTCTCCTGGGCCAAGCCTGTGAGCTCCCTAAGCCTTGTCTTGAGGTTTAGGACATATGCCACAACAGACTCATTGTGGGATTCACACTAACCCTCCCACTCATCACGAATCAAATCTAAATGTCCCCATACCCTATGCCCATACAACATTTCAAAGGTGAAAACCCAGTGGATTCTTGGGGTACCTCTCTGTAAGCAAACAGAGGAGGCAGATATTTGTCCCAGCATCTCTTAAACTGGTCTGCAACGTCCATAGCATGGTCTTTAGTGCAGAGTTTAACCTCTCCACAAGACCATTAGTCTGGGGGATAAGGGGTTGTCTTTAGGTGCTTCACCCCACAGCACTCCCACAGAAAAGCTAGCAGGTATGACATGAAATTGGCACCCCTGTCAGTCAGTATTTTTCTTGGGAACCTACCCTGTTGAAAATCTCTAACAAAGCATTTGCCACCTTCTCTGCCTCTGTGGAGGGCAGAGCCACTGCCTCAGGATTTATAGTAGCGTAATGTATTTCCACTAGCATAGTTCTTCCCTGTATTTCCACTAGTATATACTTCTTTCCTGTGGAACTTGAGGTACTCAGAGGCCCCACAGTATCCATAGCTACCCTCTGAAATGGCTCATCAAAAGAGCTTTGACCTTGTCTCCTGCCATTCCTACTTTTTGGCAATGCTCACAGGTCCTGCAGTACCCTGCTAAATCTCTGGCAATCCCAGACCAGTAAAAGTTCTGCATAATACGTCTCTTGGTATGCTTTATGCCCATTTGACCTGCAAAAGGAATGTCATGGGCTATGGCTAGAAGTGCCAGGTAGTAGACTCTGGAAACTGCCAGATGCTGTATTACTACCTCACCTTCTAGCCCTCCCTCAGGGGTCCAGTCTCTGTACAGTAACCCTTTGTTCCAGTATACAGAATCCCCTTTTCCTTGAGAATCAGGTGCCTCCCTAGCTACCTTCCTCAAGCCTTGTAATGTAGGGTCTGAGAGCTGAGCCTGTCTCAACTCTCTCTTTGTAACTCTTCCCAGCTCCCCTTCCTCTAACAGCGGTGCTTCACTGTCAGCCTGGGTACTTCTACTCACCTCTGCCCTTGCAGTCACTCTGTCCAAGGGAACATCAGTACCCACCAGCAACTGTGGCTCACATTCAGTTTCACTGCTACAGTGTAGCTCCCTCCCTGAAGTAGCCACATCACCAGTCCTGGCTTCAGGTGTGCAGTGTGTCTGGGTCTCCCACAGGATACCAGACCCACATGCCTGTCTCCAAGCATGACTGCATGCCACTGCATGCACACGAGGTACTGCATTATCAGAATCATTCCTTATCAAGACATCTGCAGGGATATCCTCAAACACACCTACTGCCTTGCTTCCTTTTCCACCCTCCCAGTCAAGGTGAACCCTGGCCAAAGACGTTTGGAATGAGATCCCTCCTAAAGCTCTAGAGTGGACTGCCCAAGCAAGTACTGCCCCTCTTTAACCACTGCACGCTTCACAATAGTTGTATCAGAGGCTGTATCTCTCTTGGCAGTAGCCTGTTTTCCATCCACCCAAGATCAGATATAAACTCTGCTGGTTGTTTGGTACTCCTCTTCTCTCCAGACAGCTTACTGGCATTCTGTTATTCCCACTTGCTGACTTTCTCCGCCTTTTGTTCCCCACCTTGCCTCCATGGATACCTGTATGCTACATGGCCCCACTGGTTACATTTAAAACATTTAACCCTTGATCCTGGCTGTGTACCTAAACTAGTGGCTTCCCCTGTTACAGGTGGACTGTGTTGGAGAGGTTTAGGCTGCCCACCATGGGTTCCCTTATATCCATGTGCAGCATTAGGTATCCCTTTCCTGTGCAGTGATGCCCTGCTTGCCAGGTATAGGTCTCCTTTTTCCCCAACTCATATGCAAAGTTGCATTCCCTATCTGTCAACCAGATTCTCATGTCCTCAGGCAAAATGCTAATGACTTGTTCCCTCGCCAAAATGCCTGCCAGCCCTTGAAAAGTGGTGACCTGACACCCACTCACCCACATATGAGAATAAGTGCTTAGTTCAGCAATATAATCACATACACTTTCATCTGCTTTGTGCCTGTGCTCTTGAAACTTTTTTCTGTAAGCTTCAAGTATTAACTTAAAGCATTCCAATAAACATTTTTAACTGTATTATAATTTAAGCAATCAGTATCAGACAATTTAGAAACAGCAGTTACAGCTTTACCATGGAGTAAGGGGGTCAGGAACCATATCCAGAGCCCTTTGTCAACATTATACGGTTTGCATACTGTTTCAAATATATGAATAAAACTATCAAAATTATCACCTTCTTGGTACTGAGGAAGAAGTTTACTGATCTTTATTTCTTCTGGATTACGGTTATTCCCTTCCCCATTACCTCCATGACCCTGGCGAAGGGTCAGCATTTCCTTTTCATGTCGCCTCTACCTCTCAAATTTTCTTCGGCTTCCGGACGTCTCATTCTCTCTTTTTCTTCAGCCTCCAAATGCCACATCTGCTCTGCTGATTCTAATTCCAACCGTTTGGCTTCCAGTTCAAGTCTCTTTAACTCCAGGTGGGTTTGAAACTTCTCTGAGGAAAAGTTGAACTGTCCTGTTTCTGAGAGCTGCAAGTCCCCATCAACAGACTGGCCGTCCTCCTGGTTTCTGGTCTGTGCTGCAGCTGTGATTAAGGCTGCAGTCCTTTACCCTTTAGTCAGGTTAGCATGCACCAATCCTTTGGCTTAGCACATCTCAGCCAACTAGTTACTTGTCAGCTTGCCATAATCCTCTGTTGACATCCTTGCCTGCTCTCCCTGAATAACTGTGCTAACAAAAAGTAAATAAATAAAACTGTTATGATATGAAACTCTGGATGTCTACTTTGTGGCTGCTTGAGAGTACAAACACCTTCTTTAGTGACCACTGCTTACAGGCTGCATGAGTTCAATTAATATCCACACTACTACTCAACAGTATGTGAGCATGTGATGATCCCACCACTGCCAACCAATATGTGATGCCCACCACTGCTGTCAGTATGTGAAGGCCACCGATATATGATGTCCATATGCTTGGGCAGTAAGCAAGGAGCCTAAATCCTCACCACTGACACTGATGAAGGATGTGCACTTGGAATACAGTTGGATACACTCAGTATTTCCAGATGCAGGCCTCTCTGCATCAAGTACAATTTCCTTTAAGAGCATTCCAGGAACACACTCAGCCCGGGGTCTGGATGTCTTCCTCCAGGTCCCCAGTAGGATTCCCCACTAGTACAGCTCTAGGGTTAGGTCCTCAGCTGAGTGTCCAAGCCAAGCCCTCCAGTACCCTCTCTGTGAACCCAGTGCATCTTGTCCCTGCCCTAAGTAGCTGATACACACACTTTTTAAGATGTAATTTTCACTCTCACTCTCACACACACACACACACACACACACACACACACACACACACACACACCTGGGAAAGGCTGGCACAGATTACCTGCTCTGCCAGCTTTGCCCAGACTAGAAGTTAGATTCAACGCCACCAGATACTCCACAATCAGCTACTCTAAGGCCCTTAACAAAGTTTATATACTGTGTAATATTAATACTAAAGCAAATGGTAGTAGTTGACCAAGATGGCTAGGCCTTCTGGAGTGGCCCACAGAGTGTCATCATCTAAATATAAGTAATCTCATAGGTTCATAGGTTCATAGGTTCATACTAGGCTATCTGCCCAAGGGCATTTATAAGCCTAGCCCATAGTTATGTGGCTTTCGCCACCCCTTTAGCTTGAAGAAAACTATGCCTATTATTTTGCTGTGCCTCTGTCAAGCAGTGACACTGAAGTAATCCCTGGGGTATATCTGCGATCTCCCATCCATTGGTCAAGACTCCTCTTGAACAAGGCCAGCGAGGTGCTCTGCCTCACATGTACCGGGATTTTGTTCCACAGCATAGGGAGTCTCTGGGTGATGAATCTGTCCCTCCAGCACGTTCTATTAATAACCATGTCAAGGTTTAAGTCTCCCGCCCTTGTGGTTCTGAGGGATCTAGATTTTTTGAGGTGAAGCATATTCATCAAATCTGTGTTTGACATGGCCTTATATGTCAGGCACAGGTCACCTCTGAGCAAGCGGTATGCGACTGAACAGAGCTGGAGTTCTTTCAGTCTGGCAGCATAAGACATATTTTTGAGACCCTTTATCCTTTTGGTGAGGAACTTTTGGGGCCTCTCAAAGGTTAAATACTTTTTACAAGGACAAGCCACAATAAACGTTTTAAATATATTTAATAGTAAATAATAAAAGAACATGAAAATATTGAATATATATTTACAGTAAAGCACAGAGTTCAAATCAAAGAAAATATTGAAGTTAACATTGATGGACAGACTCATACAAATAAAGAAAAATGCTATCTAAACTAAACTTCACTATATTCCTGACTAATCTAAAATAATTACTATTCCCTAGTTAAGTTACTTACTACTGCAAGACAAGATGCTGTGGGTGTGGGTCTTTCTAGTCAGGTTCCCCAAAACAGAATACTCAATACTCTGAGATTTCCCTTTGTAATATCTAAAATATAATTTCCAAGAGGGCTGGCAGAATGACCTCATCTGGTCACCTGAGTGTAGGTTCTTACAGTATTTCCCTTTGAAGCTGAGACAGGAATTTATCATAGATGGCTACAATACACATCTAAATGTTTATGGCAGTGCATGGGGCTTTCTCTGTTTTTACTGAGCAAATGAACAAAGGCTTTTTTCCAGATCTAGCGTCTGTGGTCCTGTTCAGCACTGTAGGGTGCAGTTTCAATGATCTAACAGCTTATTTAAATTTCCCTTATTTTTCTTAAAGCAAGCTAACTAGTTAACCGTTGATGTCCCAGTATCATCTGTTAAAACATATATATTTAATTCAGCTACAGTAATACATGTGCTTTTCTCTTCATTTCAGCAGGATGCACTGTTGATACGTTTCAACACAAGCAAAGCTCACAAATACATTTTCAGAGCAAGCATCTGTACAAATCAGTTTGATATGCAAATGATATATAGTTCTAATGCATTTGTAACACAAGCATCTTGTATAAATCAGTTTGATATTCAAAGGACATATAATTCTTTACAAAACTCCAGCTGGCAATGCTGGCACTTGCCCATGTCATCACAAGGATCATAGGATCATAGGTGGTTACTAGGCTATTGGCCCTAGGGTCTTTAGAAGCCTAGCCATATTATACCCTTGTTCCGATATAGACTATGAGGTATAGTCTGTATTCGCACGAGTCTATGATCAGCACCGACTGCCCCTATCCAAGAGGGATATAGGTGAAACCTCTGGGGTAAATTTACAGTTTACCATCCAATTGTCCCAAGTTACTCTTAAATAGGGTCGTTGAGGAGCTCTGTTTTACGTGAATTGGTTGTTTGTTCCAGAGAAGTAGCAACCTCTGGGAGACATGTCTGTCTCTCCAGCAAGTCCTGTTAATGTCGCAGGCTAAGTTAAGTTCCCTAGGGCAAGTGAATCTTGTCCCATTTGATTTGCGGATGTGCAGCATTTCCATTAAGGCAAGGTCCGAGACTGCTCTGCAGGCCATGCACAAGTTGCCTGTAAGAAGTCTGTATGATACAGAGTACAGTGACAGTGCCTTCAGTCTGTCTGTGTAGGTCATGTGATGAAGGCCCTGAATTTTCTATGTGAGAAACCTATGAGGTCTCTCCAGCTGCTGCAGGTGTCTGGTGAGGTATATACAGACTGGAGCATTGTACTCTAGTATTGGTCTGGTGAGGGATGAATACAGAGGAGATTTAACCCGGTACGTTTTTGATGCTATGCCATTACTCATGAGATGTGCAGCATAGAAGGCCTTCCTTACCACTGTGGACACATGATGATCAAAGTTAAGGCTGCTATCAACTTATGTTCCCAAATTTGTCACCACTGGGTTTGAACTTAGGGGGGTATTATTAATATTGTAGTTTGCAAGGATTTCTTCTTTGCCAAAGGGGAGGGATAATAATGCATTTTTTTTACATTAAGTTTTAAGTCCATGGCTTTGGCACCAATCATTTGTCTGTGTAAGCCCATTTTGTATTATGTTGACATCTTTGGGAGATTCAGTGATTGCACCCAGTTTGCAGCTATCAGCGAACTTGGTAAGCCACAGGCCATCTACTTTCACCTTTAATTCTGAGAAATAGATTTAAAATAGTAGGGGCCCCGGCACAGATCCTTGTGGAACACTATTGGTGACAGGTTTGCTGGTAAAGGTGGAATCCCCAACATGTGAAGTTGTTCAATCTCGCCTTCATTCTTACTGATGGGTTCGGAGCTGAGAGTCGGCCAGTTTGCAAAGCTCGGGGACTCTTAACAGCTTGAGGCCAAAGCCCTATCCCACAGTGCAATGTCACCAAAGCCTTGGATGAATGCAAAACAATACATACTGCCCATCTCAACTTAGCTAAGGCCTTTGATACAATCCCCCACTCAGGCATCATTGAGAGACTCACCCAGCTGGGGATCAAACCATACATCATTAGATGGGTAGCCAACTGGCTCACTGACAGAATGCGTATAGTCAAAAAAGAAGTTATGTACTTACCATAACGTTCCATGTAAGTTGTTCTTCTCGCCTTCATTATTACTGATGGGTTCGGAGCCGGCCAATTTGCAAAGCTTGAGGTATCTAACAGCTTGAGGCCAAAGCCCTATCCCACAAAGCACCACTACATTCCCCAGATCTAGTTTGCCGCTGCAACTGATCATGCATTTCTCTACAGCTCAGGCCGTTGGAGAGATAATTTGCTATTTTGTGTTAATATTTTCAGAATAATCTTATTATTTCTTGTTAGTTAGTGTTTATATAGGCTTGTAGTTTGGACACTTTATCCGTTTACGGATTATATAGCCTTTTTGCATAAACCATCTCTCTAATTGTTGGGCGTTGGCCCCTGTTTTGTACTGTCTGTGTTTAGCCATTAGGCTTATTTGCCCTATCCTTAGCAGAGTTAGGCTTTTGCAGTTCTGCAATTTTTTGTTAGCCGGTTAGGCTCTTAGCCATTTTTAGGCTATTTTCTGTTATTCACCTTAGCCTGTTAGGCTTATCCTGTGTTTGCTATAAACATTAGAAAGATACAGTATTCTGCCTTTATTGTACTTGTAGCCAGTTAGACTTAGTTTTTTTTGCTGACAGTGTATTGTTGTTTTCCTTGTTAATATGTCTGAGAAGGCAAAATCAGGGTTTAAAAGATGCCCTGAATGTAATCAGAAGATGTTGATAACTGATTGCCACTCCACATGTGTGTATTGCTTGGGTGAGGTCCATTTACAGGAGGTTTGCTCCATTTGTCATGGGGTTCAGCTCTAGAGTCTTGGCTGAAAGGAAACTTAAGTTAGTGGAGCGAGAATTGATTGTCTGCTTTCCAGTCAGACTTGGATTCTGCTCTGGATCAACCAAAACCTTCTTCACCAGCTTCTTCTACTAGTTCGGGTCCGAAGGGCTCTTCAGTTCTGAAATCTTCTAAGAAAGCTCCTGTCTTGGCTCCATTGTCATCAGAAATGAACGTACAGGTAGTTGGTAGGAGCCGGTCCCCAGTCTTGGAACTGGTATCTCCTACCTTGAGATCCCCAATTCTGGGTTCACTGGCTCCCTCGGTGGTTTCCTCTCTGGCTTCCACACTCTCTGATTCAGCCATGGATCTAGTGGTACGGAGACTTTTACAGGATCCAGCACTAGTTAAAATTCTGTCGGCTTCGACTCAAGCAGCTTCGGAACCGACAAAGTCCTCTGCTGTTGTTTCTGCTCAGCCTCAGACTCGAATCAAGACATCGGAGCCGGAGGAGGTTATTCAGTTGTTTGTGGAATCATCCGTACCAGTACTCTCTTCTGAGCTGTCGATACCGACAACCCTGATGCCCTCTGCTCCGGCGGCGGAATCAGGGAGCCGACACTCAGTTGGTTCCAGGGGGAGGGTCGAACCGATACGTCGGTTCCAACTCTTCCCCTTGGGGCTTCGGCACAGATAAGTTCAGCTCCTACCTCTGGCTCGGAGCAGGCAGTTCTGGTGCGGAAGGAGTCTTCCGTGTCTTTGGACCCGGGTGCTTCCTCGCATCGGAGCCATGGTGCCTTCAGTGCCATGAGGAGGGCTTTGTCCCCCCAGACTACCACAATCTCTTATATGGCCACCTCCCAAAAAGCACATGAATCTTCTCCGCTACCACAGATTCACCATAAGCGTAGGGACCCAGAGCCTCTGGATGCCCCTTTGGGGGAACCCTGCTCTTCTGAGACCTCCCCAGAAATTCCCACTGAGAAGGTTCCCTCAGAAGAGGTTATGTAAGAAGAAGAGGAATCCATCATGTCGGACACTGATTTGGAGGAATCAGAAGGGTCTCCAAGGTCCCCCTCTGAGGATATCTCCTTTGGGGATATCCTTGAGATCCTTAAGCAGAGGGGTGACTGGCAGCCCGTAAACCCTACCATGGATGAATCGGTGCTCCTGAAGGCTTTCGGGTCCCTAGCCTCCACCTCTTGGGTGTCTCCACCCTTCGATGAGTTGATGGATCTTTTGTCTCGAAGGGCGTAGGAGTCGCTGGATTCTATGGAGCCTCTCCCTAAGAGACCGAACAAATACATTTCAGCGCCTCAAGATAAGTCTTTCTTATCCAAACCCCATACCTGTTGATGCCATGGTGGTGGCGGCAGCCACTAAAAAAGAGATGTCAGAGACTTCTACTTCTGTCCATCCTCCTAATAGAGAGTCTAGGATCATGGACAGATACGGGAAGCACATGTTCAGTTCTTCGACCTTTGCCCTTCTGTCATTGAACTATCTAACCCACTTCACAAGGCTTCAGAGAGATCTCCTGAAAGTGCTTGGAGATACTCTCCAGGGTGCAGTAGCCGATTCAGCGGCGGACAAATTGACGTCTCAGCTTGCTACCCTCAATTCCATCATAAACTCTTCCATGCACTTCTTGTCTTGCGCAGTTGATAGAACGAGTAGGGCAGCGGGTACAGGAATTGCTTTGCAAAGACATTCCTGGATGCGCTTATGTTCTTTTGCAGAACCTTTTAAGTCGTTGTTTGTGAATGCCTCTTTCAGTGGTTCCTCTTTGTTTGGACCAAATGTTGAAGAGACCCTCACCAGATGTGAGCAAGACGGTAAGACTCTGTCTGCCGTAGGAGTCCATTTTTCTACCCCTAGTAGACCTTATCCCAAAGGTCAATGAGGAGGGGAAATGTGGTTCCTTAAGACCCAAGGAGCCTGTCCGAACTCACAAGGTGAAGCCTCCTCCAGGGCAGAGGGGCAATGGCAGAAGACGATACCCTCGTGGCAGAGGGGGTCCGCAGAGGGATCAGTTCCTTGGGAAGCCCAATCAGCACTCCTGAAAGGAGGCCCGACTGTCCTGCTCAGGAGGCAGTCGGGGGACGTTTGTCTTTGTACCTTAGGTACCTGGCTAAAAATCTCAGAAGACCGATGTACAAAACGTTATATCCAGAGGATATTCCATCCCCTTTCTTTCACAACCAAGACCAACAAAAGAAATCCCAGACGTTCCACCCAGTCTATGGGATGTGGCATCCGTAGAGGTCCAAAACTATTGCAAAAAAGAGTCATCCAACCAGTCCCAGCAGACCAGTAAGGATCCGGAACTTACTCAAGATTCTTTTAAGTACCAAAGAAGACAGGGGACTGGAGACCTATTTTGGACCTCAGCAGACTCAACAAATATGTGGTAAAGATGAAGTTCTGGATGGTCACACTTCAGTCCATACTCCCGTTCTTAGGGAGGGACAATTGGATGTGCTCTATAGATCTCCAGGATGTGTACTACCATATCAAAAGCCAGGCCATCCAGGGATCATCTGCACTTCAGGCTGGGAGCCAGTCACTTCCAGTTTCGGGCCCTGCCCTTTGGTGTCACTACAGCCCCCAGAGTGTTCATCAAATGTATGGCAGTGGTCATGGCTCACTTGAGACATAAGGAATCCGGGTGTTTCCTTACTTGGACGACTGGCTCCTTCCAGCTCCCACCAGGCATCAACTTATTCGGGCAAGGGACACTGCCTTAGATCTTTGTTTCCAACTGGGTATTACGATAAATTCAGAAAAGTCTTCTTTTATTGCCATCGCAGTGTACAGTATTTATAGGAGCAGACTTAGACACGGTCAGCATGTCCCTGAAGCTCCCTCCAGAAAGAGTGCTTACTCTACGACAACAAATTGTGGATCTCCTGTCAAGGCAAAAAGCACCAGCATCACAGATTCTCAAGTTGCTCGGCACTATGGCAGCAGTGATTATTACAGTACCCCTTGCGAGATCTCACATGCGCATTCTTCAGTGGCTGCTATTCACACAATGGACATTTCAGGACTTACCGATGAATCACCCAGTTCTGATTACCAACTCTTGCAAGGATGATCTTCGGTGCTGGGTAACGTCCAAGACGGTGACTGTGGGACGTCCATTTGTCCTCCTGGCTCCAGTTGCAACAGTGACCACGGACGCCTCCCTGATCAGGTGGGGGGGCATTATCAGGGACGGACAGCTCAAGGTACATGGCAGGCTCACGAGGCTCATTTGCACATAAATGTCCTGGAGATTAGAGTGGTTCTTTTAGCTTTGCAGTCTTTTCAAGACTCTCTTCCTCTAGGCACAATTGCGATCCAGTCAGACAACATGTCCATAGTCTGGTACATGAACAAACAAGGAGGAACCAAATCTTACCCCTTATGTCGAGAGGCTCTAAGATTATGGAAATGGGCAGAGTCCACCCAGTGCTTTCTGATAGCAGCGCACATACCAGGGAAATCCAGTGTGATAGAGGACAGACTCAGCAGAGCTATTCTGTTGCCTCATGAGTGGTCTCTCAAGAACGAAGCATCGGAAATGATTTTCCACAGATGGGGCCAGCCTTGCTGCGATCTTTTTGCCACCTCCACAAACACCAGTGCAGCAGCTATTTTGCTCTGATCCCTCAACAGGGACAACCCCCGAGGGACGCACTCGTCCACGATTAGCCCCAGCGACTCCTTTATGCTTTCTCACCTTTTCCCCTGATTCCCAAAGTCTTACAAAAAGCCATTTTTCTGGGCAGGACACTTTTCTTAATAGCACCATATTGGCTTTGTCAAATTTGGTTCCCCTTCCTGAACCCTCATCTACTAGAAGAGCACTGGATACTGGACCCAGTGCCGGATCTGTTGACCCACTCATCAAGAGCTCTTCACCCTTCTCTCCAGTCCATCAAACTGACAGCTTGGCTGCTCCAGTTCCCAGAATAGCCAGGTTCCAGAATTTATCAGAAAAGGCTCAACATATTCTCTTGTCGTCACACAAATCTTTAACCAGGAAACTTTATCTCAGTAAGTGGAAAAGGTTTTCCATCTGGGCACAGCAAAATAACATTGACCCTTTTCTGGCATCCATTTCAGATATTTTGGAATTTCTAACAAAACTGTTCAATGAAGGAGCTGCAGCAGCAACCATTCAAGTCCAACTGGCTGCTATTTCTAATTTTTATATAGGTGCATCTGAAAATGGTATTATGTCTAATAAGTTGGCTAAGGCCTTTTTGAAGGGTACGATGCACTTAAAACCACCGATCAGATCTCCTACTGCTCCATGAAATTTAAACCTAGTCCTGTCCAAGATTATTCTCCCGCCCTTTGAACCTGCTTCTTCTTGTGAGCTGAAATATCTTACTTGGAAGAACATTTTCTTGGTGGCTATTACATCAGCATGCAGAATTTTGGAGTTGCAAGCCCTTTCTATTAAGCAGCCGTACTTAATATTTCACAAAGATAGGGTTTCCATCAGAACGAATTTGTCATTCTTACCAAAAGTTTGTTCAGAATTCACACTTAATCAGACAATTGAATTTACCCGTTTTCTTTCCCAATCACTCAAATCCGTTAGAATATATGCTTCACAAACTTGACATCCATAGACAACTTCGCTTCTATTTGGACAGGACAAAAGACCATTGAAGGGCTGATCAGATGTTTGTCTCCTTCTCGGATTCTAAAAAAGGTGCACCAGTTTCTAAATCCACCTTGTCTAAATGGCTCCCTGATTGTATATCCTTTACTTACCGTGAAGCAGGCATTCCATTATAAGACAATGTCAAGGCTCATTCTACTAGAGCGGTTTCTACTTCTGTAGTCTTTTTGACCATGCTACCAGTTGATTCAATTTGTGCAGCTGCCACCTGGTCAAAGCCACATACCTTTATCTCTCACTACAAAGTAGACAAGGCCTCTAGGGACAGAGCTTCATTTGAGTCTGCTGTCCTTAAGCAGGTACTGCTGTGAGCCACCCAAGATTGTGGTGCTGGGGACGCTACCCATCAGTAAGAATGAAGGTGAGATTAAACAACTTCACATAAAGAAGTTATGTACTTACCATAATGTTCCGTGTGAGTTGTTCTTCTCGCCTTCATTGTTACGACCCCCCCACTTACCCCCATCCAGTGTCTGGAAGTTCAAGAGAGTCTGTCTTGGTTTTGGTTCTCCTGAGGAGTTTCCTCTCACAGGTGGTCTGTATGATTTCCTTTAACTCTAGGGTAGTTTTTACGCTAGTTGATCTGGGGAATGTAGTGGTGCACTGTGGGATAGGGCTTTGGCCTCGAGCTGTTGGAGACCTCGAGCTTCGCAAATTGTCCAACTCAGAGCCGAGGATCTCAGCTCTGAACCCATCAGTAATAATGAAGGCGAGAAGAACAACTCACGTGGAACGTTATGGTAAGTACATAACTTCTTATTTGACTGTATGCATTCTGTCAGTGAGCCAGTTGGTTACCCATCTAATGATGTATGGTTTGATCCCCAGCTGGGTGAGTCTCTCAATGATGCCCCAGTGGGGGATTGTATCAAAGGCCTTAGCTAAGTTGAGATGGGCAGTATGTATTGTTTTACTTTCATCCAGGGCTTTGGTGACATTCTCAAAGAAATCCACCAGGTTTAACAGGCATGATCTGCCCTTAACGAAAACAGACTGGGTCGGGTTAAGAGTTTGAAGGTCTCCTATATCCTTGTTGATAAGCTCCATGATGATTCTTTCCATGGCCTTACAGGTAAGGCTTGTTAGGCTTATGAGTCTATAGTTCCCAGAGTCGGTTGAGGGGACCCCCTTTGTGCAAGGGGATTACGGTTGCTGTTTTTTAGCTAAAGAATGTCTTGTGATTACCCTTAGTTAGGGATGCTGATTTAGTTTCATAGTTAGCTTTAGAGGACTTTGCAAAATACCTAATTTGCTTGTTGAAGCCGTGGACTGCGTTATTCATCTGCTGAGAATGTTCTCTATTGTTCTTTGACAGCAGTTTCTTTCTATTATTGTATAACCTATTTATGCTGAATGACCACCAAGGTGGCTTGTTTTTTTCATGAGGAACTTGTTTTGATCTGTACAGGTATGGCTGAGTCTATATATTTGTATAGCTGTTTATACAGGGCATTAGTGTACACCTCAGTATAGGAGTCATTGCTGTCAGTGGTGACAGGGGGCTTGAAACTATTTATACCATTACTTAGGAGACTCTACTTTGCTTTCAAGAAATCTTTCAACCTTTTTGCTCCTGGGAGGGGGTCATGTATGATCATTACTTCGAACGAGACGGATTTATGATCAGATTTCACCAGGGAGGGCCCCACACATGGGGTGGTGCAACAATCCCCCATGTTGGTGAGTACTAGGTCAAGGACATTAGAGCCCCTTGTGGGGGTGCAGACTATCGGTTCCACGGCATTTGTGTAATGATGTCCAGGAACCTTAGGGTAAGGATGTTTGTGCTCGTATATGTTTCCCAATTGATGGAAGGATAGTTAAACTCACCCATGACCAGGGTGTTTGGCTGTATTGTGAGTGACTCAAGTAGGTCCAGGTAGGCGGTGTGTTTTTGTTGTTCATGGTGAGGGACCTGTAGCTAACGGTGACATGGAGGGAGTTCTTTCCTGCAGTTAGTTACACTTGGAGTAAATCTAGGGAGTTGTACAGTTTAACCTGTCTTGAGAGATGTATTTGTCTTTGATGAAAATGGCTACACTTCCTCCTTTGGTTCTTTCACATTTATTTTGTGGTCTGAATGTGTAGAAGGCATTGTAGCCTTGCATGGCCGGGGTACTGTCTGCCGCCTTCAGCAAGGTCTCTGTGACTGCACAGACATCGGCATCTTCCAAAGTAAGGAGTGCTTCCAGTGAGTGCAGTTTCTGATTTAGACTCCTATCTTTACGCAGCATAACCTTGAGTTTGTCTCTAGAGGATCTTTTTATGTTGAGAATTTTGTTCGTATGACCTTGCCTAAAAAAGGCATTATGAGGGAGGAAAGCACCTTTGCCAGTAACCAAAAGCCAAGAGATGGCAGGTGAAGACCATCTCTAGCAAAGCAGCGTGGTCTGTCAACCATATCATCTCAGGCCGGCAGATAGTAGATCCCCCTGGATTGACACCAGAAGCTACGGCGGTTATGGAAGTTGATCCTTTTTTTGTTTGTATCAACTCATCTTCCTGGGTGAGATAGAGTGCTGCTTAGGGGTAGAGACATACCAGCTTGGGACACATAATCAGAAAGCTCAGTCATGTCTCTGTTCCTATAGTCCAGTGAGATATGTTTCATGTCATTCACTCCAACATGGACTATGACAGAGTTTTAAAAGTACTTGTTGAGAGACTTAAGTGCATATATGATTGTAGGATCCTGGCACCTGATAGGCAGCTGAGCGTGACCTTCTACGTGTCCAGCCTGGTGAGTGGGACATCTGTGTGTCTCCCTGTTTTGTCGCCCATTTGGTTTTGAGGTGTTTTTCCTTAGGGGCTTGGGTGAGATACTGATGCATGTGTTTTTATGTGTAGTGGATTCTGTTGGGACTGAATTATGTTCAGACGGTTTGCACTTGGGAGGTCTCTGCTCTTTTGCTATACTTCTAGTGAGTACCTTTATGTATATGGGTTTATGTGTTGTGGGCTTGGTTTGTTGAAGAGGTGAAGTGTGTGTGCTGACAACCTGTTTGGTATCTTGGTTGTTGTTTCATGAGAGAGCATTAATTTCAGATTCATTGTATAGATACATCTTTCACATATTGTATTTACATGTTTTACGAGTAATAGGTTGTCAGTATATATGAGGCAATTGCTACATTGCCTCAGCATGCCCATCTCAATCAGGCTGTCTGGAGAAATTGTGGGAAACTGTCCGTCCATTATGTCAGGTGTATTCTGTAATAAATAGTGGGGAGATGGATAGGTGCTACAGGTTCTGCTGTAGGACTAGTAAAATCAACAAATCTATGGGAGATTTAGGGGTAGAAACTTGCATCAATACCTTAAACTGCACAGTTGAGTTGCTCTCCAGGCAGCAGTCAGCAACTGCATTGTGCGTAGAGAAGCAGGAAAGCCTAGGATGGTTCACAAGCAGTTATCTAGGGGGAAATTGTCTTTCTAAGTCTTTTGTCTATACAAGGCAGTGCTAACCCCATTGCATGGTACACAGCTACATGCAAAAGTGGTACTTAAATACAAGTGAAGTTAATCAGTTTTTAAACAAACTAACCAATGGGAAAGCCCAAGACTGAGCCTTCTTCCAACATTTTCGAACTGAGATGGGTCCTTGGCTATACTCTTCTGCTACAGGGGTGCAGGGGGCCCTCTTAATGTAAGATGAGTGGTTTTAATGTTCAGATAATGCCAAACAGCCTAGATTCAGCAAATCTGAATCTAGCCTATGCTATAAAATGCACAAGTACTGGAAATATAAAGTGCAGAAAATAACAGTCTCAGACAGCAAAACAACAGTTGAAATTAAGCAGCAGTACAGTACATTTATTTTAAAAGTGCAATGCAGAGTATAAGAATACTTATTTTTCAGCAGATTTCAAAGGATGCCTTGGATTTAGTTTGGATTCACTCAAGATCTCTGGCTAAACTCACCGGTCTCAGAGCAGCTCTGATTAACTGAGCTAGATAGTTGAAGACACCTGGGAGAATGGTGTTTGGTTCAATACATAGGTACTCCGTACTAGTTAGGTAGGCGGTATGGGCCCATGGGTCATAGAGGAGATCCTGTAGTTAGCTTTGATGTGATAAAGGGTTTTGCTTATATTATAGTAAGTTGGATGTGGAGAAGTTTCAAGACTTTGCCTTGTCTAATAAGTCTCTAGTTTTATTTTTTAAGAATGTAGAGACACCTCTGCCTTTAGTACCTACTCCTAATGCAATGGGTTTGTACGAGTATTAGACATTGAAGCCGCTACTGAAGAAATGCTTACACTGGTCTTGAATCAGAACTCTGTGACTATGCATGTGTTTATCCTTCCTGGGTAATTAGAGCTTACAGGGTATGGAGTCTTTTGTAAAGACTCCTAACCTAGCATTGAGCAACAATACTTTAATATTGTCCTGATTCTGTTTAGGTATGTTGGACATTTTTGGCAACTGACTTTGCCTAAAAAGGCACAGTGAGAGTGGACAAGGTTTTACTCAGTATACAGAAGCCTTGGGGAGAGAGGTGCATGCCATCCCTGGCAAAGCAATTTGGGCTGTCTACTATCTCTTCCCAGATTGATGCATATTGTACCCCCTTAGAATGATAGCAGAATCTAAGCCAGTTGTTGAAGTCAACTATCTTTTGATCAGATTGTGGCAGCATTCTTGGAGATGGTGGAATACTGATCAAGGATAAGTTTATTTTTATTTTATTTTACACTTGATTACCGGGGTGGTACAGTCATTACAACTGATCATTTGCCCTGGTGAAATAAATCACAAAAAAGGAAAAATGAGATCAGAAAATAAGTTGTTCATATCAAAAACAGAACAGAAAGTAACAGTATGTAGCAAAAACTGTACAGTAGCAAGTAATAGATGTAGCAGCAGTTTATGAGCGAAATGCAAATTTTGCAATTCACATGATTATATTTCAGGTTTACGTCAAGGTGTAAATGCTGAAAGATAATGAGTGTTAGGGCAGGGGTTAGAAGATGATAGTAGTTGAAGAGAGTAACGATAGAGGTTGAGAGGTCTTTATGTGATGTGGTCTGCTGTTTGACAAGTACAGTTTGATTTGGTGCAGAGGACTTTTTTAAGTTCAGCTGTATATTTTAGGAGCAAGAAATGACTACAAAAGCCTATGTGTCATAGTCCTATACATTCCCCTATGCAACAATATTCCCATTCTTGAAGACATTCTTGCCTGGACAACTAATAACATAAAAAAATGAAACAATTATCCTAGGTGACATTATTATTAACTGGTTAGACATGTCTAATAACAACCTTTCCTCTCCTCTGACATCAACCTACATCTATACCCAACTTATTTCAGACATTACCAGACCTGGCAGTAGGAATAGGAAAAGTTCAGTCCTGGATTGGATCATGGTTTCTGACCCTGATAAGATTTCCACCTTTGGTATTCCTGCAGACAGTATATGTGACCACTCACCAGCATTCATAATACGTAAGCCCACCACTCTACCGAACACACACCAATATAGATATACCCGTAATCTTTCTCAGTTCTCCCCAAATACATTTAATGATATTTTGCTCAATGCTAACTGGAATCCACTAAAATCTCTTCCTGTTAATGAAGCTGTGGAATTCTTAAATTCCACATTTCTTAGTATCCTAAATAAACTTGCCCCTCTCCTGCTAAAAAGAGTCAAAACAAAACATGCTAACTGGCTTGCCAAGTCAGCAAAGCAAATGATGTCCTGCAGAGACAAAGCATGGAAAGCTTGGATAAAAAACAAAACTCTTTCCAACCTCATGCAGTATAAACAACTTCGCAGTCAGGCCAAACGATTAGTACTTAAAAACAAAAAAGAATACTTCTAAACCCTTCAAAACCAACATAATCACAATCCCAAGAAATTCTGGGGAGCAATCAACTCTTTACTCCATCCTGGGACTACCCGTAATTCATGCCCATATCCAGAAAAAACACCCTGTGAGTTAGCCTCTCTCTCTTTAACTCTTATTTCATTGACATTATTGCTAAACTTGCTACCACCTTCCCACCCATCAACACAGACCAATCAAACTGTACAATACTACATACCTCAACTACTACATTACTCACTTTCTCACTCTTTTCCATACCTACCTCCACCATACAAAAAGTCCTTCATAAACTAAAACCATGCACCAATGCCCCAGATAACCTATCAGCAGAATACTTACAATTTTCAGCCACCTCCATAGCTTATCCCATCAGCATTCTCATCAATAGCTCCATCCAGGAATCATGTATACCTGAAATCTGGAAAAAGGCATATGTTCTCACACTTCACAAAGGTGGCAATAACTCTGTAATCTCTAACTTCTGACCTGTTGCCATTCTCTCCCCATCTCAAAAATACTTGAGAAGTACATTCACACTCAGCTGCTTAGTCACATGACTAAAACACCACCACCTTTGTTCCACTCAACACGTCTTTAGGCCAGGTCATAGCACTAACACTGCCCTCATTTCCTTCTTGAACACAGTTAATAGAGCTAGGGATGATGGATCCATAGTGTCCGCACTCTTTCTCGATCTATCAAAAGCATTCGACACAGTTTCCCACTCTGTTCTGCTTTCTAAACTCTCAAACCTTGGCACCTCTCCCTCCACCATTCATTGGTTTTCCAACTATCTCACAAACAGGCAACAAGCTACTATTTGGCAGCACTGCTCCTCCCCTTTTACCAACACCGATACTGGGATACCCCAGGGTTCCATATTGGGTCCCCTCTTATTTAGTATATTCATCAATAACTTCCACACATCTCTTACCCACAGTACTGTAATCCAATACGCAGATGATTCTACTATTATCTGCTCTTCTAAATCTGCCTCTTTACTTCATCAACTTACCCAAAAAGCATTCTCCTCAACTGAATCCTGGATGTCAAAGACCCATCTTCCCCTCAATCCCAATAAAACTAAACTCTTAATATTTACCCCCAGAAAATCCAGCCCAGTTGACAAGTCCAGTTTCACTGTTCAGTCCCAAAACAATACTGTAATTGAAGTTGTTTCCAGTACCAGATTACTCGGTGTCATCATGGATGACAACCTAACCTTTGACCTTCATATCCACAACATCATCAAAAAAAAAACATCAGAAACTAGGAACCCTTTACAGGCACAACTATTTTCTTAGCTTCTCTGCTAAAAAGGCTCTTGCCTCATCACTCCTCATTCCATCTCTGTTATATGGTTCCCCGATCCTCACCAGTATTCAGTCCTCTCTAAAAACTAAACTCCATTCAGGCTACAACAAAGTTGCCAAATTTGCTACAAATGCTAAACTCTCCACCCATCACTGTTCCACACTACATCACCTAAATTGGCTCAAATTTCCCCATCACCTCACATACCTACAGTTAACCACTGCCCATAAACTTATTTACTAACCAGCAGCCTGCCCATCCCTCTCCCATATTCTGACCATATACCATCCAAATCAACACCTAAGGTCAGAAAACAAAAATGCTATTAAACACTGATAAACCCAAACTCTCACCCGGTCAAATGCTGTATTCTTTTACTGTCTCTAAACTATGGAATACTCTCCCTCCTTCACTCGGAACCATCAGTGATTCCACTGCTTTTAAAAAAATCCCTTTAACTTCATCTCTCTACAAATTGGATATACACCTGTACCCCTACTTAAAACCCCAAAACTTGACCCCCTCCCAAGATCCTACTCCTCTTCACTCTACAACCAGTCTGTTCCCCTTGTCTCAGTCACATCATCTTCTTCTGCTGCCAGTTTAGCCGAGCTATCTCCTACTTTTAGCCTCCTGCCTCCTCATTTCCTCTTAAGTTAATTTCCTCTCTCTGCTAATAATCTTACCTATTGTCTAAAACTTCTATTCCTACACTAGTACCATGATATTAAACAATTTTTCACTGTTATTATCAATATATGTAATGTTATTACCAAATTACTGTATGCAGTTATTACTTTATTTAATTGCTATCTCTACTTTGATATACTCTGCATGGAGTGTGCTTAATTTTTCTTTGTTATGTAATTAGATGTGGAGCTTTTCTCCCCGGGCCTCCACTGAAAATAGGCTAATTTCTGGCCCAGTGGAGTTTCCCGGTAAACAAATGCAATAAATAAATAAATAAGAAAAGAGAAAGAGTGGCCTATGCAGTATAGCCTGATTTTTGGGGGTTAGAGTTGGGATTGCTTGGGAGAAATTTCTGAGGTTGTAGTGTATGTATGTGTAGTATAAAGTTTGATGTCTAGCAATGGGAATGAATTGGGTTGGAGAAGTTTGAAGATGAGAGAGCCTAGTGGAAGTTGTAGTGTGTGTTGCACTGAGAGTTATTTGGCTTTTTAAGGGTGAGGCAGTTTTCCTCATTAATGGGTGAGTTAGTGATGACGTCTCTAGTGTGAGGAGGCTGTGGCTATTACAAGTAATCCATATTCAAGTTGGGCCAGAAGGACTCCTTTGAGTACTGCTAGTTTGGATTTGTATGGTGAGATTTTCCTGGCCCAGAAGAGAAGTGAGTTCACTTTTTCCCTTTAGTATAAAGTTTGACAGCTACCAGTAGAAATGAATTAGTTTGAAAAAGTTTGAAAATGACAGAAATTTGAAGACGAGAGAGCCTAGTCTGTGTTGCACTGGGAATCATTTGGCTTTTTTAAGAGTGGAGCAGTTGTGCTCATTAGAGGGTGAGTTAGTGATGACATCTCTAGTGTGCAAGAGTTTTTCTTAGAGGCTGTAGTTATTATGAGTAGTCCATATACAGTGGTAGATAAACCAGAGAAAAGTGTGATCTTAACCTGGTGGAGAGCCTGGGGGCATGTCTTCAAGTAGGTTACTGATTTGTTTATGTGAGATTTTTTTGAAGTAAAGAGGGGATGAAGGGAGGGGGCTCTGGGAGAGAGAAGTGGAGATAATGTTCATAGATTGCAGGGAGTGGCTAAACTTTGTGAAAGTTAGAGCAGGTGAGTGGTCCTTGATTAGTCTGGATTTGGTTTAGACAGGATTTGTTGTCCGAGGATTTGCATCCAGTAAGCAGAATGACCTTGTGCCAGAAGTGTCATAGTTGTCTTACTTGTATACAGGCTGTGGTTTGCCTAACTGAAACAAAAAAAAAAAAGAAAGAGAAAGGGAAAGTTTTGTAGACAGGTCAGTTTAAGGGCAGAAGTGCTGAATATGATTTTATTAATCCGTTTTTTGTTTCTGAATGATAAAGCCTTCATGACTGTTACTACTGTTTAGACTAAAATGTGACCTATGTGATAACTACTATTGGGTCACAAGTAAAACATAGATGCCAACATTATACAAACCTCAGTAATCTTTCAAGTACAGCATTTTGGACTCTAAGCAAATGTGGGGTCTATATTAGATAACCGAATGTTATCTTTAGCGAACGTTCACATGAGCAAAAATGCCGGGAATTGAAATGGTGTTTGCGGGGTCGTGGTACAGTGAGGAGTGGGATATTTGCCCTTTCCTCACTGTAGTGCAATCTCGAAGTTGGAATATATAGTTAGCACGGGGTGTGGGGGGCACAGCCCCCCACAATACAAAGCTCGATTACTGTCATTTCCGCTCATGTGAGCGTTCCCTAAAGATAACATTCATTTATCTAATATAGACCTGGAAATGTGTCATTGAGTCTTAGCTATTATTTCTGTCCACTTTTAGTTGCTCAGAGGAAAAAGTTCTTATTTGTTATAAGATTTAGTGGTATGATTTTCAAAATTCTGTCATTTGGCTATTGCCCATCCCTTAAACAAGTACTAAAAATTACAGACCAAAACTACTCACTTAGAAGAAGCCAAGATAACATGCTCACACGTTAGATCAAATTTAAACTAGCCATTTGAGAAAAAGCCTCTTCAAGAATAGTACCTGTCGTACGGAGAGAAGATAAGGTCAGCAATAAAGGGAGAGTAGTATTGCTGGAATTGAATTTACCCTCAAACTTTGGTGAGCACCTTCATGAAGTGGACCCTGCTTTTACAAAATCTCACCAAGACGACACTGCTATATATATATATATATATATATATATATATATATATATATATATATATATGTCTGGATCCCTATCTGATGATAGAAACTTCACTTGACTGAATCCCATTTGACTGAGACCATAAGACTGAAATTTGAAAATACTGAAAAATCACGTGACTGAAACCCATAATAATGCTAAATTTCAACATACTGAATTGTAAGGTGGACGATATAAAACCAGAATAGGTAAGGGACTACACCCCCCAATGTGAGGGCCTGTGCCCCCCACACCCTCACTAATTTTATATACTAACGCTAGGATCGCACTACAGTGTGGAAAAGGTATATTCTGGTTTTATATCATCCACTTTACAATTCAGTATGTTGAAATTTAGCTTTGTAAGATTTCACTATTGTGGGTTTCAGTCAAGTGATTTTTCCGTATTTTGAAATTTCAGTCTTATGGTCTCAAGTCAGATGAGTTTCAGTCATATGAAGTTTCTATCATCTGACAGTGATCCATATATATATATATATATATATATATATATATATGGGATCTGTATGGATCACCAAAAGACAACATAACCGAAAGAGATTCGGCCGGGCATACTTGCACAAAAGTGCTTTTCACCGAAAAACACTTTCGTGTAAGTATGCCTGTTGTGGAGATCGCACTACAGTGGGGATAAGGGAAAATTCCCTTTTCCTCACTGTAGTGCGACCACAGAGTGAGAATGTTTAAGTAGGGGTATGTGGTGTGTGCAGGGGGGCCTGCCCCCCTGCAAAAATGTAAAAGTATTTTTTTTTTTTAACACACTTTAACGCTCGGTGAAAGCGCTTTCATTAAAGTGTGTTCGGTGATTGTGGATTCGGACTATTGAACTTTCGTTCAATAGTCCTAGATCCATATATATATATATATATATATATATATATATATATATATATATATATATATACGTACATGTGCATATAAATATATATATATATATATATATATATATATATATATATATAATTGTAATGTAGTGTATGCCATGGACAGAAGTAGTTTCAAAAATAAGACAGCTGGGTGCACAAGTCCCAGGATAAAAAGTCCCCACTCCTGGTGTGAGCACTGGTGCCAGGATTGGAAAATATTACAGTATAAAATCCTCAAGACATGAAACATTCCTTCAATGGGGTTGGGCCAGGCTCGTTGAATGACCCCCCCCCCCCACCATGTTGTAGACTGAAGTAGTAATCAACAAAAAACACAAAAACTGACATGCCAAAAAAGAGCCATGAAGATGATAGAGTGGACTATTGAAGATAAGGAAGAAATTATGTATTTGTTACTATTATGCAAGAAGCCCAGAATTTTCAGATAGAAGGTATTCCAAAAGATTGAGAGAAATTAGAGGAAAAAAAATACTTGCACAAGAAAAACTGTCAAAAGCTTCATATGCATATTTGTGTTCATTAATATAACAGATCCATGAAAAAACGTATAGACCAAGAAACTTTGGGCAATTTGGAAAAAGGAGCAACAGAAGAAATGCAGATATATAAAGAACAAAATCTTGAAGGTATCAAAAAGAAACATGGGCATGGGAAAGAAGGAGAGATCTGATGTGGTACAATATTTATGCAAAGGAGAAAGTCAAACTAATCAGTACAAAAAAGCAGCTCCAAAAATATTTGAAGAGAAATACAGGCAAATGCTCCCAGATGTGGAAAATTTCAAAATACAAAAAAAAAAAAAAAAAAAATCAAAAGGGGAACATAGAATAAAAGATTAGTAAAGTAGAAGTTGAAGTTATGGAATTCTTGCAAAGTTACGGATTTAGTGTAGTAAGTTTAACACAGGTTATACTACAGTGTGATGGAACCATCAGTCCGCAAAGTAATGAGAAACTGGTGGAGCAGGACATGGGAAAAAATAGATATTTAATAATGTGCAAACATTTATGCAAAGGAGAAAGCAAAAGTAATCAATACAACAAAAGCAGAAGAGCAATACAGGCAAATTTGTCCAGTTATGGAAATTTTACTAAAACACAATACCAAAAATAATGAAGCAAAGGGGGAAAGCAGAAAAGAGGATTAGTAATGGAGAAGTTAAAGAAATGGAAACTGAAGTTAGGATTATGCAAAGTAAAGGATTTATTGTAGAAAATCCAACTCTGATCACAGCATGTTGGAACAATGAGTCCCCAAATTAAGGATAAATAGGTGGAATGGAACACATCTGATCACTTGCCACATGAAGATATTCTAGAGCCTTCAGTAGGAAACCAGTACAAAAGTTCAGTTTGAGTTGCAGTGCAAGGGAAAGAGCAGGAATAGTGGAAACTCTGGTGCAGTCAATGTTTTGGAGTGACAAGCCAGTGAGTTCCCATATGAAAGAGCAATGGATTACACAGGATACAACTGAAGAGAATATGTCACTGGAAGATGTTTTGGAACTTTCTGTAGAATGCCTTTAGGAAACAGAAAACAAATGTCCCTTCAATTTAGAAAGAAAATGACACAGTGGAAGAGTTTCTTAACTTAATAAAGATTGATAAATATACTAAGATCTATGAAAGAAATAGATTACAGAAAGTCAGTAAGACCCATAATGTTAGAAGTTTGGTAAATCTAGTGAACACAGTAGTCAAGACTGTCAATAGAAATTCATGTGATGTAACAGAAGTAAATAGGATATAGTGTAGTGCAGCTAAGTTAATAACCAATAGTCTTACTGCAAAAACACAGAACAATAAGGGGAAGGAAAGGAAGAAATCTAATGCCATCATGGAAGTATTGAATAAAGAAAACTATAAAGCAATTACGACAAAAAGTGCCACTGTTAGAGTGTAGAAGAGGGAACAGATCAATAAAAATACTTAGAAAGATAGAAGTGATAAAACAATGTGCAGTATCAGTGCAAACCAAGATCTATAGTCCACTATTGGAAATAATAAACTAAAGATATCACAACAGGCCAAAAAACTTAGCAGATATGCAGATTAATATAAAGGAAAGATACAAAATAAGCAATGCATTGATGAAACAAAGCAAAATGAATAGAAATACCAGCAAAAACAAAAGAAATAGAAACGTGGGATAAATAAATATGAAGACTCAGTGAAACAGATGCTGAATGGATGTGAGAAGTAAAAAAAAAAAAAACAGTAAGAAGTTCAAATGTACAAGATATGAAGTAACAGCCGGAGAAATTGAAACAAAATTAAGAACAGCTCCTAAATGGAAAACCCCAGGCCCAGATGCAATACCTAACTTCTGGCTAAAGTATTAACATCTTTTCATGAAGATTTAGCCCTGTGTAAGAACTTCTTTATATGCACATCCTAAACTGAACCAACCTGGTTAACAGGAAAAATGATACTCTTTAAGAGTGAAGCTTGCAAGCTATCCTAAAAACTATAGACCAATGACTTTCCTTCCAACAGTGTATAAACTGTATAATGGAATTGATGCCAACAGAGTTTATAGTCATTAATAAGAAAACCCAATAATGGCAATAGAACAAAAGGGTAACAAAAGACAGTCATATGGAACAAAGGATTATTTATTGTTAAATAAAGGCATAATGGAGAGTTGTAAAAAGGGAAAGAATCTAAGCATGGCATGGATAGATTACAGAAAAGCACTTGACAGCATCCCACAGTTATGGATAAAAGAATACTTACAGGTATACAAGGTGTACTCTACATTGATCAATTACAAGTGACCATAAAATAGTGGTAAACAACTTCACAACTAAGCCACGGTAAAGGACAGATTATTATTCCAGGGATAAAAATTCAAATGGGGATATTCCAGAGTGACTCTTTGTCACCACTGCTCTTTTATCTTGCCCTTGACCCTTTAAGTTGCCTACTAAACAGATTAGGTCATGGTTATATTTTGGCTCCTAGAAAACAACAAAGTGTAAAAACTTCTCATCTTCTTTTTGTAGGTGATTTAAAACTGTGTAGTTCTTCAGGTGAGGAGCTGAAAACACAACTGCAAGTGGTCAAAACTTTCTAAATAATTGTAAGATCAGGTTTCATTTAAATGTATTTTGTTAGACAAAAATACAGTATTCTCTTTTTGCGTAAGTCTAGAAATGCAGCCATATTAAAGCAGGCCTTCACAGTTTGCATACAGTTCAAGTGAGGGCACTTTCAATCAGTGAGAATAACCTGTAGACAAGTATACTGATAAGAATAGAATGTGCAATACATTGAATACAATCACATTTTTTTTGCATGGTACAAGGCTTGGGAACCAAGGTTAAAGAGGTATGTAGACATTTACAGGATTTTGGCATTATTAGAATACCTCCACTGTACATAATAAAACATTCTTAACCAAACTACAGTGTGTGCAGACTTTTTTCTGAAAGGTACAAAAAGATTTGGCCCACAAAGGAGAGACTGGTGCCTGTTTCGTACAAGTTTGGATAAAGACATTCATTCCAGTCTCATTTAAGTTTCTTCCATTTATTTCCAGCTTATTCCAGTATTCTAAAATCCTGTAAATTCTTACAGTGATATAACATTTCATTTACTCTTGATAAATGCACAAAAGTAATATTTAAAGCAGGAAAACTGCAGCACCAAGAAAATATTAGTCTGGGACAGGAATGTGACGTAAAGGAACTTGAGCAGTAGGGAATGTATAAATATTTGGGAACTGATGAAGGATCAACAATAAAACATGAACAAATGCAAACAAAGCTCAGTAAGGAATATTTTAGAACAAAAATGTCTAAGCTATAAACCATTTTGCTCTTCCTGTTCTAACTTACAGATTTGGGGTGATTGACTGGCCCCAAGAATTATTAGATCAGTTGGTCAGGAAAACAAGAAAAAGGTTTCAAGCTTATCAAATGATATATAAAAATCAGTGTATACCAAGATTATATATTCCTCATTCTGAAGGAGGTATAGGCCATGTATAGATCTGGAATCATAGGACTGCATACATATCTGCTGACTTCACCAGATCCAAAAATAGTTGAGAGGAACAAGACTACGATGACTTTCCTGCTTAGCTTAGTAGAAGCATATCTGTGTCAAGTGGGAATGGAAATCAAACCAGAAGTAGACAAAATCAGGCTGCAGCTGAATGTGTGAAAAAAAAAAAGAAGAATATAAGAAGGATCAGATGAGAAGGCAAGAAATGTGGAAAAAAGCATAAATATAGTTGCAAGTACAGAAAACTCCTGGAACAACCTAATTTTGATCAGGATCTAATGGTTAAGGAGAGGTAAATTTAAACCAGAAGTTGAAAGGTTAATATTGGTGGCCCAGGATACTGGACTACATACACATTGGTTTAAAAAGTCCATTAAACATCTGGGAGGAACAGACAAATGTAGATTCTGTAAAATGGAACTAGAAGAAGCCACACATCTTGCTGCTGGTTGTGATAACTAATGGTGAAGAGCCTTTATACTGAAGGGCATAATGATGTGGCAAGACTGTTATGCTGGGAATTCTACAAACATTAAAATATTGAAGTAGCTGGGAAGCATTGGAAACATAAGCCACAAAGCATTATAGAAAATGATGGAGTTCATATCACATGGAAAAAACAAATATAATAGTTCATGAAAAGAAGTCAAAAATAGCATTAATCATTGAAACTGCAACATACAGTAATTATAGTGTCTTATTTAAAGAGAGACAGAGTCATAAAATACCAGGATTCGGAGGCAGTAATGAGGGCAATGTCAAAGATGGATAACCAGACAGTTCCAATAGTAGTAGGAGCAATGAGTATCATAAAAAGGACTTTACAGTCATATTTAGATATATGTTACTGATACATGTAACTGTATGAATTGCAGGAGGAGTCAATTCTGGGCACTTTGCGGGTGCTACGAAGAGCATTTATGGCTAACATCAAAGACTGAAACAATACTAATTTCTCAAACTTTAATCATACTTTGACTTAGGAATGGGGTCCATTCCCATCATAGTATTAGAAACACAAGACAGTTGGAGAAATTAAACCCAGAGAGAAGACAACTACCTACTGAGATAAAAAAAAAAAAACATTAGACATCGTAAGGTCATTTAAAAGTAACTAAAAGCATTATCTACTAAATTCAAATATAGATTTGATGTTGTCAGTTTTCATTCATTTCTCAACATATGGGTTCGGATCCAATCCTGGGATCTGATTCGGCCGCTGTTCTACAGCTCATGGAAACCATAAATTCCCAAGCTCCTCCCGTACCCATAATGCTGTAGTTCCCATCCTTCTCCAGATATCGTTTGCCGCATTTGGAAACAGACATGGTCACTACAGCTCTTGAGTGTATTTGTTTTTTCATCTAACAGTAACTTTTCTCCCTTTACCTGTACCTTTGGTATTTTACTGTTTACCATAATTGGTATCTCCCTTGGACTTTGCCATTTCTCAGCAAACTTCCTTTTCTACTTTTTTCCCTTGTTAGTCTAGCTTCTTAATAACCGCTTGTTGGTCTTTTTTTACAGTTACCATTGCTGGTATTTTTTGGGGGTTTACTATATCATAAAAAAAAAAAATCAAAATCTCTCTATGTATTATAATTCCTTTATCTTCTTTTTCTATTTTTGCCTTTATTAGAGGCAATGGCAGATAAACCGTCAGGTTTTAAAAAATGTGAAAAGTGTGGGCAAAATGTGTGTTCATTGTTTGGATCCAGAACACTTACATGCTTCTTATTCCATCTGTAAGTTTTTTAATCCAACCACCCTTGTGGCCCAGAAACATAAATTGAAAAGGTGTCATTCCATCAGCCTTCTTAGAATCTCTTTCTGGAGTTTAAACCTCCAAGCCGGACAAAAAGGAGGCAAGTAAAAGGTCTTCTGATCAGGATGTCTCTTCGCAGTCTTCTTCGGATCTGACCTTAGAGCCGAGAAAAGAGAGTGGAAAATTTTCAGATCTGACAAACTACAAATCATTGGAACCTACCACTTCAGACACCAGGTCCGACTCTTCGGATCCTTCTCTCTTGGAGCCGAAACTACATCCCAGAATGAGATATTCATCGTCCCTGGACCCAGTCCCATCTCGGCTACCTTCACCATTCCTAGAAAGATGTAATTCTCCCTCCATTGCCTTTTCCTGTTCCTCCAGAAGTCTCACAGAAGCAGATGTGGACAGAATGATGAGGAAGTTTCTTTCGGTACAAATACAGATGGGAGGTCTCCGGTCCCACCCCCAACAGGTCTGGAGGTCTTGACTTGCACAATTCCACATATTTTGGCTCCTTCTCTGACCCGTCCTTCAGTTTCGGAGTCCTCAGATCCGAGTATCCAGGCGCCATCTGCTTTGGATCAGAGGATGTATGTTCCTCGGCGAAGCCTTCTGTGATTGTTCCGGCTCCAAGTGTGCTAGAGTTGGAGGGCTGTTGGGCACGAAGCTTAGTTGCTGGATCCGGGGGGTTATGGTCGACTCCGAAATTCTCAGAGCCATCTCTGCCTCTCAGAGCCTTGGCATTCGATAGCTCAGTTCCGACTCCTGCCTTGGGGATGTTTGCTTTGGACCAGAGGGAACCCTCAGGCCAGAAGCACATCATCTCATCTCAGACGGTTTCTTTCTCCCTAGGGCATTCTGCCTTCAAGGTAGTATAGAGAATTTTGTTGTCTAGAGATCAGATGTCTCTTCCCACCTTGTAGCTTCCTTCTGTTTTTCAGATGTCTTTGTGTCATGAGCCTCAGCATTCTACTCCACATGGGCAGCCAGCCCAAAGTCTCCAGGCAGCCCCACAGGGTAATCTAATATCTTCCGATATTTCTCTGGAGCATCCCACCGAAGAAGTCCCTAAGAAGAGAAAGTGCAAGAGGAGGTACTTAGACTCCCCTCAGGAGTCAGTCATGGGAAGATACCGATTTTAGTGAAGGGGAAGGGTCCTCAAGGTCTCCACCTGAAGACCTTAAGACGTTGCATTTGGAGACATTCTGGAGATCCTGAAAGAGCGGGGTGGTTGGTGCATCGGCAACCCTTCCCAAGAGGAATTGGTATTCCTGGAAGCTTTTGGTGCTTGCGCATCTACCTCCTGGGTGACTGTGCCCACTGACTAGCTCATTGACTTGATCCATCAGGAGGTGTGCAAGGAGCCAGCTTCTGTAGAACAGATCCCCAAGAGAACAGATAGGATCCTGGCACCACTGAAAGGAAGGGAGTTTTGGTACAAATGAGTACTGGTAAATGCTACATGGTGGCAGCCACCAAAAAAGAACTCGTGGAACAGAGTTCTTCTGTTCACTCCCATAGCAGGGATTGTAGGGCTCTGGACAGATTTGAGAAGCAGGTTTATACATCAGCGACCTTTGCTCTTAGCTCCCTGAATTACTTGATGCACTTTACTAGATTACAGAGGATTTGATCAAGGAGCTTTCAAAAACCCTGTCAGGGACTAGTACTGCTGAGGCAGAGTCTTCTGTCACTTCACAGTTAGCCACTCTTCAGTCCATTTCAAATTCTTTTTATGAGGCTCATATCACATGCAGCTGAGGGAGCCTCAAGAGTGGTGAGTTCAGGCATTTGCCTCAGGAGATATGCCTGAATGCTCCTGTGTAATTTTGCGGAACCCTTCAAGTCATCTTTCATCAGTGTTCCTTTTGATGGAAGTTCGTTGTTTGGACCCAAGGTTAAGGACATGCCCTCCAGATGTGAAAAAGATGGAAAGACCCTGTCTGCAGTTGGTGTATGTTTTTCAACTCCTCAGAGCACCTTCTCCAGGAATCAGCAAGGTGGTCAAAAGATGTGGTTTCAGAAAATCCCATGGTCCGTAACATTCACCACGTAGAGAAAGATCCCCCTGGGGCAGAGGAGGGAACTCCAGTGGAAGACGTCATTCACATGGCAGATGTGGTCCACAGAACCAGGGATTTTTTCTTTAACAGAACCTATCAACTCTCCTGAATGAAGGCCTGATTTCCCACCTCTGGAGGCAGTCGGGGGTCTGCACCAAAGAGCCTGGCTAGATATCACAAAAGATACTTGGGTGCAGAAGATTATTTCCAGAGGCTATATAATTCCCTTTTCTTTGCTGCCACCATTACAGAACAAAATTCCTGACATTTCAGCCAGTCAGCGGACAATAGCAGCATTAGAAGTACAAAAGCTGCTAGTCAAAAGAGTCATCCAAGAGGTCTCCCCAGACCAGAAAGGATCCGGAACTTACTCAGGATCCTTTTTAGTGCTAAAAAAGTCAGGGGACTGGAGACCAATTTTGGATCTCAACATTCTGAACAGGTCAGTTCAGCGTACCAAGTTACAGATGGTCATGGTTCAGTCCATTTTGCCTTTCCTGCATAAGGACAACTGGAAGTGCTCTGTAGATCTCCATGACACATACTATCACATAAAAATGAACAGATAGTCCAGGAGATACCTATGCTTCTGGCTGGGTGCAGTCACTACCAGTTCAGAGCACTGTCCTGTGGTCTCACCACAGCCCCCAGGCTGTTTACCAAGTGCATGGCAATGGTCGCAGCTCACTTCAGACTGCAGGGATTCCAAGTGTTTCCATATCTAGATGACTGGCTCCTCACCACCTCGACCAAGCATCTACCAATCACAGCTCGGGACTTTGTACTCCAAACTTGATGTAATCTAGGCATCACAATCAACCACAAAAAATCCAACTGTCTCAATCCCTAGAATTCATAGGAGCCAATTTCAATGCAACATCAATGATGGCATATCTACCTTTATCGAGAGATCAAACCATCCATTTTCAAGTCAGCAGAATTATGCAGAGTTCAACCCTACCAGCCTGCAAGATATTACTCATTATGGGGTCTGTCTGCAGCAATAGTAGTGCTCCCACTAATGAGATACCATATGAGAATTCTTCAGTGGACATTGACAACTCAGTGGTCCATCATGTGTCATTCTTTGTCCACCAAGAATGTTATCTTTAAGGCTTGCAAAAGATTTCCTTGGTGGTGAATTCATTCATATCAACTATTGAAAGGTCATTCGTTCATTCTTCCTCAACCCAAGGCCATAGTAACCATGGAGGCTTCCCAGATCGGGCAGGGAGGGGCCATTTTTGGGGAAGACTGTTCAAGGCACATGGTCCCCCGAAGAGCCAACTTGCATATCAATGTAATGGAAATGAGAACAGTACTCTTTAGTATAGCAGGTGTTTCAAGACTCTCTCCCCTCCAGGATTGTTGCGATACAAATCGACAATATGTCGGTATTATGGTACATCAACAAACAAGGACGAACCATATCTTACCCCTTGTGTCGAAAAGCTATGAGAGTGTGGCAATGGGAGATTTCTTCAAACCGATTTCCAATTTTAGCGCATATATTGGGGAAGTCCAGTGTGACAGCAGACAAGTTGAGCAGGTCCATTTTAAAGTGGTCTGTCAACACCAAAGTGGCGAAAATTATATTCCACCAATGGGGCCAGCTATGCTGTGACCTATTTGTATCCCCCCGAACAACAAATGCAGCAGGTTCTTTGCCTTAATTCCCTCATTGGGGGAGTCACCAAAAGATGCTGTCCTTCACAGTTGGCCCCTAGGTTTTCTCAGTTCTTTTCCTCCAACCCCCTTAATCCTGAAATTCCTGTAGAAACCATCTTGTTTGAAGAGCAGATTCATCCTCATTGCCCCTTATTGGCCTTGACAGCTCTGGTTTCCCTTCCTTTGGCCTCATCTAATTTATCAGCCTTGGATTCTGGATCCAATTCCAGATCTCCTGTCTCACCCAACAGATTTGACTCACCCGGATATCTTGGGCCTCAAGTTAACTGCACGGTATCTCAGTTCCAGTGATGGTCAGACAACCTAAGCCGTCTTCCCCAGTGCACCACATTCTTTCATCTTTGCATAAGGTCTCTACTAGGAGAATCTACAAAAGCAAATGGAAAAGATTTGTCGTTTTGCCACATCAACATGACACGGACCCTTTTCAGCACCTATACATAAGATCCTTGAATTCTTGGCTTCCATTTTCAGTTATGGGTCTAGTATATTAACCAAACCATTAACCTTCCTGTATTCTTTCCAAATTTTTCCAACAAAGGCAAATACGTGTTACATTTCTTGGATGCAAACAATTACTTTTCTGTATGCACAGAACTGAAAAAAATAGGAAATCTGATCAATTGTGTCATTTTCTGAAACCAAATTGGGTCATCCGGTTTCAAAAGCTACTTTATCGAAATGGGTGACTGATTGTATTTCCTTTGTGTGTAACAAGTTAGATCTGGTCCTGTCTAAACCTTTAAAGGCCCATTCAACAAGATCTGTGGCAACCTCATCAGCCTTCCTAGCCAGAACTTCCATGGATGATATTTGTTCAGCCACAACTTGGGCTAACCCTCATACCTTTAGCACTCTTTGCAAACTAGATCTGGTCTTGAGAAGAAGAGCAGATTTCAGCTGTACAGTACTCTTTTAGCTGGGGACACTGTCCTATATGTTGAGGAGTGAATGAAAATTGACAATGTCAGAAAAAGAAGTTATATACTCACCATAACGTTCCATCTGTGTTGTCCATTTTCATTCTTCCTCAACTCATGTCCCTCCACCCCCATCATGTTTCTTTGAAGACTTCTGGAACAGCAGGAGAGTGCTCAGGAACTAAGTTTCCTTTCTTTGAGCTCCAGAAAGTGATTTTCCTTAGTATGTGCATATACCTATATTGTACCTTAAGGGGCTGCAAACAAGAGCTGGAGAAGGAGGGGAACTGCAGCATTATGGGTAAGGGAGGCGCTCAAGAGTTTGTGATTTCCACGAGCTGTAGAGCAGTGGCCTTGTTGGATCCAAGGATCAGATCCGAACTCATATGTTGAAGAAGAATGAAAATGGACAATACAGATGGAATGTCATGGCGAGTACATAATTTCTTTATTTACTAGATCTAGGGATGTCATAGTCTCACTTTATTCAGCCCTCATTGGGCCAGTCATTGAATATAATTCCCCCATTGAAATGTATCTGTCTAGATAATGCAGCAACTGGAACACCCACAGAGATATAGAAAGTGTGTAAGGGCTAAACAATATGTTTTAAATGGACCAACTAAAAGCCCTGTCACTATACTCAGTATCCTACAGACTGCTAAGAGGTGACCTATGACTAGCATACCAGACATCCTCTAACCTAATACTGATGGATTTATTGCACATTAGCAAGTTAGATGGCATTGGAAATACTCAGTCTTGGGATCTAAACCTCTTCTGCAACATCAACAGAACGGTCTTTAGGGACAGGTATATCTCACAGAAGATTCCTGTGTTCTAGAACAGATTCCCCATACACATAAAACAAAACTCATCCCTGTCCATATTCACGGGCAACTTGGATCTGTGGATAAGAAACACCCCAAGATTGTCCCCTGTGCTAGTAATGGATAGAGGCAGCTCCTAAATGCTTTATCCCATGCATGTTCCTTCATATTATATATGGCATGATGCCAGTTATTCTCATTAGGCATAGAATATAATTATCAACCATGGGAAGGGATTTGTGAGGCCAGTCCAACATCAAATAAGATAGTTAAACCAAAATAAACCACACTGAAAAACAAAAACTCGAAATCAAATGCCAGCCAGTAGTAAAAATTCAAAATGAGCGCTTTTGTTCCTCTTTATTTTACCCGGAACTTCATCAGTTTAAGAACTAAGTGATGACAAGACCGTGATATAGACCACGTCATCCAATAAGAATTAGTTTAAAACATAAATATTTAAAATAACTTTAAAAACATTGATTAAAAAATGAAGTCATAATAGTTAGTTTAATTAAATATGCCAACTTAATAAAAATAGATCTATACCAAATCAAACAATATATAATATAGAAAAAGGAAAAGTGTGTGTGTGTGTGTGTGTGTGTGTGTGTGTGTTAAAATGTATAAAATTCAGAAAATTTATTTCATCAGCTTTTAATGCAGAATACTGGTCAAAGATATATGACCATTTATACCTGGAGGCTGAGTAGCGTTTAGTAATATCTCCCAGTATACTTCCCTAGACTCCAGCATAGCAGACCAGTTACCACTCCTTATATTTCTGTGTACCTTTTCTAGTACACAAAAAATACATTTCATAAAAGTGTTATATTCTCTCGAATGTCTAGCCAATGCATTAATGTGATCATTCTTTTTTAATGCATAAAGATGTTGGTAAATCCTAGTTTTAAGATTTTTTTTCTCTCATCTGTGTAAAGTGCAGGGCATGACAAACGTGGCCACTTATGCAACTCCGCTGGTGTTGCAGTCAAACTTCGCTTGTACAGTTAAAACCCTAGGGTAATTTCCTATCACTGAATTAGTCATCTCATTAATAAACCTACACTGATTGCATCTACCACATTTCTTCATGCACTTTGTAGCACCTCCATTCATGATAGTTCTGTCGTTGTCCCTTTCAAGTATATTTAAGATTTCTTCCCCTCTTGTAAACCAACTTATGCATATCATAAGGTTTCTTGAAAACCCCATATACTTTCCTAAAGTATTGACTTTACGTATAATCATACACTGTTATCATAGTCGTGTTGTAGTAACATCTGATCTGAAGTTGTCAGTTTTCATTTTATCCTCAGCGGATGGGTTCAGCTGCAATCCCTCGGAACTGACTTGGCTGCCTGCTAAAGCTTGTGGCAACCAAAAACTCTTGAGCTTCCCCTCTACTCATAATGCAACTGGTTCATTACCTCAGATCTCGTTTGCTACTATAAGCTTCAGACATGTTTTTTTGCCTACTCTTGATCGTTCCAGTTAAGTGATTTTCTATTGTCTTTTTACCTGATATTTTTTCCCTTTTCATCAAGCCTTCCTTTTCTGTATCTATAGTATCCTTTTTTACTGTTTACCTCTGTCCTTTTTTTGTACTTTGTGTACTTCTTAGGTACCATTTTTAGTAATTTTCCCTTTATCTCTCAGTAGTGTACCTATTACCATCGTTGGTATTCCTTTTCATATCCACAAAAAAAAAAGTATGGCAGACAAAGGCAAAGAAAAGGAGAAAATCCCTGCAGGGTTTAAGAGATGTGCAAGTGCTCTCACAAGATCTATTAGATCCAGCACTCACTATGTGTTTTCTGTTTAGCACCCCACAATTTACACGAAGACTGCTCCATTTGCCATGCTTTTAGGCATCTGGCTCTAGTGGAGTACAAAAACTAGCTGATTTTGAAGGGACTCTCACCCTCCTCCTTTAGTGAGGCTATTTCTGGCTCGTCATCCAAGAATCCTTCTTTCCAAATCAAGTCCAGCTTTTTAACCTCCTCTTATAAATTCTTCGGAGGCAAAGAAACACATTTCTTTGGTGCCAATACCTTTGCCAACACCGACTATAAAAAGTCTAAGTGGTCGGTTCCTCCTGTTATGTTGGAACTTTTAACTCAACTGGCAGTACCGACAGTTTCCTCGGTACCACTTTTAGAAAGAGCAATGCTTTCAACACCATCTTCATTGGTGCTGACTAAGGAATTTATTACAGTGCCTAGGTCCAGGTATTACCCTTCCGTTGACCCCTTTCCAGATAGGCTTCCTTTTTCTTTCCTGGACTGTCCTTTAGTCTCCAACAAAATCCACCCATTCTTCTAGAAGCTTCACTGAAGAAGGGCTGGAGACAGTGGTGAAGAAGATACTTTGGGTGCAAGAAGTCACAGGATCTTCTAAGCCTCCTACCCCGATGTGTCAGGATCCTTCTTCTTCTGCCCATCCAAGCACCTTTCCTCCTCTGACTTCTGTAGTGAGTTCAGAGTCCATGGTTCCAAGTTGTCCGGTGCTGACTGTTTTGGTTCCAAAGTTGTCTTCTTCTTTGGTGCCGATTACATCCCTAAGTTCTCCGGCTCACTCTGAACTGGAGACCTCCTGGAGCTGTACCTGTCCTGTCGGTTTAGAGGAGTTTGAGTTGACCCAAATTTTTTTGGAGTTGTCTCTTCTCCTCAGAGCCTCGGCACTGATCAGCTTGGTTCTGGCTTCCGCCTCAGGAGAGATCTGCCCCGGTCAGGGAGAGACAACTGCAATGTCAAGTTCTGCCTTTTGGGGCCTGGACTTCATTCCTACCATGGGGTGATTGGCTTTTGAGCAAGGCCATGGAGAGGACCTTGTCTGTTCCAAGACAACAATTGGTTCTATCCCCCTCGGAACAGTCTCCTAAGTCACTCCTTGCACCAGAGTCTCATCCACTTCATCCAGCTGGACAGCAGGTGCCAAGGTCTCAGGGACCCCCACATTCGAGAACATCTTCTTCCGACACCTCCCCAGAGCATCCCATGGAGGATGTTCATCGGAAGAAGAAGTGTAAGAGGAAACACATTGATTTCCCTGAAGAATCATACACTGAGGACAGAGATTTCGAGGAAGGCAAAGGAAACCATGATCACCTCCTGATAATGTCTTCTTCAGAGACATCTTGGAAATTTTGAAATAGAGAGGAGGTTGGCAGTCCAACAATTTTACGTCTGAGGAATCTGTGTACCTGCAGGCCTTTGGCACCTGACCATCTACTTCCTGGGTGACACTGCCCGCTGATGAGCTGATTGAGTTGATCTCAGTCATCTTGGAAGGCCTCCAACTGTATTGAATTCTGTCTTCAATAAAGCAACTAGCACTTGCAATGGAGGGTTCATCGGGTCTGTCCAGTGAGCCTCCGAAGAAGGTAAAACAAAGATTAGGATTGAATCTTTGGCTGAACCTCTGAATCTGGACATCCCTGTCGAGGTCTGTGATGGCCCAGTGGTCCATACGGTAGCTGGTTCTCTTTCAGCAGCATGTACTAGTTCGTAGACCGCTAGGGAGAGTACCATGACCAAGTTTGCAGAGGCTTCACAGACATCCGCTCAAGATGGTAAGGGGGAACCATGTCTCTTCTTTGGATGCCCCTCACACTACTACACTACTTCTCCTTGCTTAGCCACTTTAGACAGTCCAAAGTCTGTGCCAGATCCTAGGCCTATGTTGGTCCATCCATCCCAGCCTAGGGTAGATCCTAGTCTTAAAAAGAAACAAAAACACAAACATTTTTCTTCTTCACGGGATCCTTCCCCAGACTGGCAGGCTTTTTATCAGAAAATTCTTAATGCTTTTCTAGCCTTAAGACCTTCCTTTGCTTTACCTCGTACTTCACCCTCCACCTAGCCTTGCCTAGGAGTTTTGCTTTGGAACAGGAACACTCTGAAGAAGAAATTTAATCTTCAGATGAGTCTCGTGCTTACTCAGCATAAATGGACTCTCCCTTGCTTTATGCTTCCGCTAAAGTAGATTCAAATGGTGGTGACTCCCCTGAGGAAGACCTCTCTTTTGGAAAGACAGTTTCCAGGAGGAGAGATTTTTTTCAAATGGGAAAGTTTCCAAGTTTCAGAAGTACAGATGAGGTGCTACAACCTCTTACAAATGGACTCTTCTTCCCTTTCTGCTATTCCACCCGTGTTGTCTGCCTTCCATGATGCTCCAAAAGGCCGGATAGGTTTTACAACATCCCAGAGGACAGCAGATATCTTTTGCAATGTCCTCCTGCAGATCCTGCTGTGAACTCAGTGTCTGTAGATAGGCCTTCCAGGTTTTTGCCTTCCATTTCTCTCCTTCCCTCTGACAAAGATAGTAAGATGATGGAGAGGCTAGGTAAAAAAGTCCACACATCTTCTGCTTTGGCCTTCAGGGCCATTAACTACCAAATTTGTATGTCCAAGTATGTTTTGACCCTTCTTTCTCAGGCTTCACAGCTTCTGACAGACCTTGCAAACTCTATAACCAAGTACAACTTTCTTCCCTTTTGATTCTAAGGGGATCCAGTGTCTGTCTGCGTCATTCTAAGGGGATCCAGTATCTGTCTGCTTTGCATGACATGGTCGACAGACCATGATGCTTTGCCACAGATGGCCTGCACCTGTCACCCCTTGGATTCTGGATACTGGCTAAGGCTCTTGCTGCCCCTATAGTGTCTTTTTTAGGCAAGGTTCATATAACAAATTCACCACCGTAACAAGAACAGGCAAGCAAAAACTGAGGGTAATGCTACTCAATGCTAGAAGTCTAAATCTCAAAATGCACTCACTTGAGGCACTCCTTAAAATGGAGAACATCAATATCTGTGCAGTGACTGAGACCTGGTTCAAGGCTCCAGAGAGCAACCCTGCACTACCAGGCTATAACTCATACCACACTTTTCGGCCATGTAACCTGGACTGAAACACCAAAGGCGGAGGTATGTCCATATTCATTAAGGATATCCACACCTCCAGGCTAGTTGCTCAGCATAATGCATCTGAGGTTATCCAAGTGCAACTAACTCTGGGCAAAACTGCAATCCAAATTTTAGCTTGCTACAGATCCCCCACCATGCCCCAGGATTCCCACTCCTCTTTTCTTGATGTACTGGAAAATATTAGGGTTCAACCAAACACCCTAATAATAGGCGACTTCAACTACCCCACCATTAACTGGGAAAACTACTTGTGTACCAACTCCTTAGCTCAACGCTTTCTGGAATTCATAAACTCCAATGCCCTGGATCAACTTATCCACACCCCCACCAGGGGCAACAATATCCTAGACCTAGTCATTACCAACATGCGTGACCGGTGTTCCACACCTTGTCAACTCTTCGTTGGTCCGATCTGACCATAAGCTAATCACCCTTGATATCCACATCCCGCCCCCCCCCCCCCCTAAGGAAACCACAGTAAAAAATTTCTCCAAAGCCAACTTCATGCTTCTTAAGACAGAAGTGGTGAACTTCATGACACCCATGCAGATGGACAATACAGTTACAACTGCTGAATCCTACACAAATGCACTCTATAAGAACTTACATGAGTGCATGGATCGTGCTATCCCAAACATAACCAAGACGCTATCCTCCAAAAAAGGAAGCCAATCTGGTGGTCCCCTGCCATAAACAAACTGTACAACAGAAGGAAGAAACTGTTGCAAAAGAGAGTAAAATCCCATGAGTGGAGGAGCTCCCTGGTCAGCCTCAATAAGAAGCTGAGATCCCTTATAAGATCCTCCAAAGCTAGCTATGAAAACAAAATCGCCACTAATTCTAAGTACAACCACAAAGCATTCTATAGCTGTGTCAAGAATCTCAATGGCAACACCCAGATCTGCTCTGAGTTACAGCACAATGGCACAAAAATTACAGAACCAACTGATATTGCCAACATCCTGACAGATAGGTTCAGTGCTAACATTACCCCCCCACCACCTAAAGGGCCCATATCTATATAGGAAGAATGCAGAGCACCTGTAATCACAACAACGCAGGTAAAAGCTGCACTCTCTAAAGCCAAAAAACACAGCATCCATGGGACCAGACAACATCCCAGGCTGCGTTTTACATGAACTTCAGAACGAACTGGCTCCCCACTTAAGCACCATGTTCAAGCACCATGTTCAATAATAGCCTTGCATCGGGCTTTGTGCCCACTGAATGGCACACAACAACATTTATCCCACTCCACAAAGGGGGAGCCAATACTAATCCTGGGAACTATTGACCTATTAGCCTGATGAGCCTGGTCTGCAAGGCCATGGAACGTATCATCATGGAACTCATAAACAAAGACACTGGTAACCTCCAAACTCTGGATCCCACCCAGTTCGGGTTTGTGAAAGGCAGATCATGCCTCCTGAGCCTGATCAACTTCTTTGAGGCAGTCACCAAAGCCGTAGATGAGGGTAAGCTGGTTTACACAGCCTATCTTGACCTCGCCAAGGCTTTTGACACCATCCTCCATTCTGGAATTATAGCTAAACTCAGTAAACTAGGTATAAATCTCGGTCACAAGATGGGTTGCCAACTGGCTCACTGACAGAACCCACACTAAAGGTTGCAGACTCCAAATCTGACCTCACACCAGTGATAAGTGGAGTTACCACAGGGTTCCGTCCTGGGACCTCTGCTGTTTGGTATCTACTTCTCTGAAGTACAGGCTAACACAGAAGGCCTCTGGCTAACGAAGTTTGTAGATGACTGCAAACTAGGAGCCATAGTCATGTCCCCAAATGATGTGGACATCCTACAGAAGGGCCTCGCTGAGACAGATGCCTGGTGTCAGACCCATGGCCTCAAGCTCATTGCCAAGAAGTGCAGTGTCATCCCCTTTGGTAAAAACTCTGTACCCATGAACTACCACATAGGCAGCAATCTACTTAACACCAAATGTGTGATAAGAGACCTTGGGACCCAGATGGACAGTAGTCTCTCCTTTGATAGTCATATCGCCACAGTAGTAGGGAAGTCCTTCTACATGGCACACCTCATCATAAAAGGGTTCTCATCCAGAAAAAAAGAGGTCATTGTTCCACTCTACTCGACACTCATTAGACCCATTATAGAGTACAACGCCCCTTTTGGAATGTACCACACAAGACATCTGCAGCAGCTGGAAAGGCCACAGAAGTACCTCACAAAGAGGATTACTGGCCTCAAACAAATGCTCTACACTGACCACCTCAAAAAACTCCAGCTTTACTCCGTAGCATATTGCCTACTCCGAGGTGATCTCTGCCTAACATATAAAGCTATGTCAAACCCAGAGCTGTTGGACATGCTACCCCTAAGGAAATCCCAATCCCTCAGAGCTACATGCTCTATGGACCTAAACCTTGTCACCACAATAAACAGGACATGCTGGAGGGATAGAGTCCTGTCCCAGAGACTTCCCATATTCTGGAACAGGCTACCCATCTATGTCAAGCAAAGTTCTTCATTAGCACTCTTCAAGAAAAATATTGGTAAATGGATAGGAAATAGGAAATACACCCCGGGGATCACTTCTGTGTCTCTGCTCGACAGTGGCATAGGAAAATAACTTTCTTGGGTGGCGTAAGCCAGGGAACCTTGTTGGCTAGGCTTACGTAGGCCCTTGGGCCATAGCCTATTACCTACCTATGAACCTATGACAGGGTTTTCCCAAGTTGTTTGTCACTCCATAAAGTGCAGTTGTGATGCAGCTGAGGTATCTGCCAGATCAGCTGCATCTGGATCTGTCCTTCAGAGATATTCTTGGCTAAGATTACAGCCCTTGCCTGATGATGTCAAGGTAAAACATATGGATGCATTTCTTGACAATTCTGCCTTTTTTGGTGCTAATGCTGCTGCCCTTTTCGAATCCCTTCACGAAAAAGGAAAAGAGTTACAGGAACCTAAGCACATTTTTGTGCCCCCATTTCGTAAGTATCATAGGAATTACCTTTCCAAACCACACTTTGTGAGGAAGAAAACATGTACCCCTCCTTCCTCTTCCAAAAAGGGACACACAGGCAGAGCTCTTCCAGAACTCAACCAGCCAGTGCTCAAAAGCCCCCCTTTGCTGACAAACCAGGTAGTCTCTGGCTACCTGCTCAGACTCTCCAGTATTCCTCTTTCCCAGTGCCTTTCTCACTTTCTTTTCGCATGGACAAACATAACCACAGACAAATGGGTCCTTTTTATTATCCAAAATGGTTACTACATACCCTGGAAATCCATCCCTCCTTTCATGGGCATCCCTCAACCCCCTCAAGAATAGCTTCTTCATTTTTTTCAGGTGCTACGAGAACTGTCCTTACAGGGGACCATTCAGGAAGTCCCCCCTCTGCAAAGAGGAAAAGGGTTTTATTCAAGGATGTTTTTAGTCCCCAGAAAAGATGGTCCATGAAGAAACGTCTTAGACCTGTCTCAACCCAGCCTTTTTCAGGATGCTCACCTTTCAAACCTTGTTCCCTCTCCTACTAAATCAGGATTTCCTGGTTTCTCTAGATATCAAAGATTCATATCTTCACATTCTGTTTCACCCTGTGTTCAGGAAATTCTTACACTTTTCTCTTGCTTCCTCTCATTTTCAGTTTTGTGCTTTGCCCTTTGGACTCTCCATGGCTCTAAGGGTATTCACAAAATGCTTGACTTCTGTCATTGCCTTTTGCAGACTTCACATAATTCTCATTTACCCCTACTCAAACAACCTACATATTCAAACAGACCATGCAGACACTCTCCTAAGGAATCTTCAAACTACCATCTCCTTGCTCCAAAGCCTGGGGTTCACTGTCAACTTCCCACAAAAACCTGACTGTACCCAATCCAGTGAGGCAACCAAAGCCAGGTCCACACAACCAGGAAAGATTTAGACTTTAATACGCCTATATAGTACAGAATTGATTGCTTTCATCTGAAAAATTAGACTTCTTCAGAATCACAAATCTATTCTAGTTACACATTTAAATATCCCACCCAATGTAATCATGTGATCGTAAACAGCCAGTTGTAAAACAGACGTGATTAAGATAAAAACAGTTGAAACAATCTTAAAATATAAAATGCAAATACCAACAGTGCAAAATTTGACAAAACTTAAACAATGTAGGACTTTCAACTTGAGCACTCAACTAATGGAAGTGTGTTCATTTAAACCAGGGGGGACTGTGGCATTTAACCTGATTTGCTAACACAACTCCCTCTCTTCAATCAATTCTTCCCATGGTCCTCCCAGGATTGCTAACAATGTGATCTAAAACAAAAAGCAAAAAGTTATGGTCAGGGTAAGTTGTCGTGTGTTTGGCCAAATATTTTTTTAAGTTAATCTTCTTTATGTCCAGCGCATGTTCATATATTCTCTCTCTCAACTTTCTTTGGATTGTAACCACATAAAAACTGTTACATTTCTGGCAGATTGTTAAATACACCACGCCCTGGGTATTGCAGTTACAGTGGGATTTAGCTCTAATTGTTGTGCCGTTAACCACTACTTGATCACCCACTAAGACATGTTTGCATTGGCTACAAAAGCCACATTTGTGTGTACCGGGTCTTTTGTTACTACAAATAGACCCTCTCTGATCAGAGTTTTGTTCCAAAAAATGTTTTGATGCATCTACCTCTCCTATAAACCATAATTGGTCTATTCCCTGTTTTGTCCAAAACATCACTGAAACAGGAAAAAATTGACCAGTACTTTGTCAACACATCTCTAATAGAATCTTCTAACCAGTGTTCTGTTACAAAAGCAAGGTGATGGTTACTTGTCGGGGTGGTATTGTGATGAAACATTTCTAGTACTATATTAAAGGTCGTTTTCAGTAACGGGAGAATCTCTCCCTTCTCCCTCCTATCAACCACCTCTGACATTACTGTGGAAATCATTCTTTTAGGGTAACCCCTTGCATGAAACATTTCACCCAAAGTCTTGCTTTCCAATCTGTTAGTTGTCATCCAAAACCATCCTGGCCAGTCTAATATACTGACCTTTTTACTATGCTACATTTTTTATGCAAACTGCAATAAATCCTCCCTCAACCCTTCTAAGGATCAGGTTTTCATGGGTTGCAAGATAAAGACAGAGCTTATGGTAGCTTTTTTGTCCCTACAAAAATTGCTATCTCTTCTGACCTATTTTTAACAGTTGCTCCCTTTAACTTCATTAACAGCCAGAGAGTTTCTCAGAATGCTAGGGTTCATGGCATCTGTTATCCCCATGGTATCCTTAGCCAGACTTCACATGTGATAAGTTCCAGTGGTATCTGAAATCTCTCTGGTCCCAGCATGCTCATCCTCTGGATTTTGGTCTTCCTCTTCTTCCTTGTCTGTAGAAAGAATTACAGTGGTGGATTCAACAAATAGCTCTGAATCTAGGCCTTCCTCTACAACCTCCTCACCCTGTGCTGGAGTTATTTACAGATGCTTCAGACCTGGGGTGGGGAGCGACATTGGGAAACTTAAAAATTCAAGGGCTGTGGGAAACTTAAAGGTTCAAGGCCTATAGCCTCCCTCTTTATGGAAACAACATATCAGCATCAAAGAGATGAGGACATTGATTCTTCCTCTACAAGCTTTCCATTCTTCTCTTCACCCAGATCCCCTGAAACTGTTCACAGACAACACCTGCCTTGCAGGCTGGCCCTTCAGGCTTGGCAGATCGTTTTACATTCCTTCAGCTCAAAACATTTTGGCAGACACTTTAAGCAGGTCCATGACACAAGCCCACAAATGGGTGCTTTACAGGGATGTGTTCTTGGACATTCTCCTCAGATCTGTTAGCTTCCCCTTTGAACAAACAACTTTCAAAGTTTTGTGCCGGAGTCCTAGGTCCTCTGGTCTGGAAGGTGGACACGCTGTCATTCTCATGGAAGGGTTTGCTTGTTTATGCATTCCCCCTTTTTCCACTCATTCAGAACATTCTGCTGAAAATTGACCAGGACAAACCAAAAATCTTGTTGGTGACTCCCTTTTGGCCAAGTCAGCACTGGTTCCTTTTTCTTCTGCAACTAGTCAAGGGCAGATGTCCTTCAAGAATGCAACTGCAGTCATAACATATGGGTTGTCCTGCCTCAGGCAGCCCTCGGTCGGCCGAATTCCAAAGTCTGGGTCCGGCGTCGGCTGGTGTCGCCTCCTCTCGGCGTCTGGCGGCTGGAGTATAAAGGCATCGGCCGACGCCATCTTCTTCAGCCTTTCTTGCCGCGTGGTGCCCGAAGCAGAAGCAGTTCGCAAGTGCCGGTCGGTCAGCTCCTGTGTTTTCAGTACCGAAGTCATCTAAAAGCTAAGTACCCCGTTGGGGAACATTTTTCTTGCCTCAGCCGATGTCAGAACAAATTGAGAAAGTTAATAATTGTTTGTCTTGTGGTAAACAAATACCTCATAAGGATTTCCATTCTTACTGCCTTCCTTGCCTGGGCCCAGACCACGACGTCTCGGCCTGTGCTGCCTGTGCTTGCTTTAATAAGCGCACTCTCAGGCGCCGGGCAGAATTTGCCGAAGACTTTTTCGGTGAATCTTTCGCGTATATCATGCCGTCGGATCAACCGACAACTCAATCTGCCAAAAAACGAAAGGACCGGGACCGACATCCTCGGCCCGCGTCCACCACCGATGCAACTCCTAAACCCTCCGCTAGTGCTTCGGTCCCTTCGGAAGCGGTAATTCAACTGCTCCAGGCCGACACAGCGTTAACACGACCTTCGGTCTCGGAGATCTCTCCGGTGCCGGTTGTTGATTTTCCTCCGGAAACCGAAGTTCTGGATCTACCCGACACCATTTCTGTAGACAAGGTTACTCCTGCACGTGGGGCTGCTAGGCCTCCTGTATCCATGTCCATCAAGGCCTTTGCACGTGCTAAGGCCGCCAGCCAGGCCAAGGCCCATCCTAAACCTGCTGCTCAGGCCCCTTCTTCTGATAAACAGATCATGTCTCTTGCTGCAGATCTTATTTCTCTTATCAGGGGGTCTCAGCCTCATCCAGACAGAGGTTCTCAGCCACCTGCAGAGAAAAGGCCCAGAACTGAGCAGGCTGACAACCTCTCTTCAGATGAAGCCTCTGGGGATTCTGAGCATTCTGATACCCAAGAAGAATCCTTCCAGGCCTACGAGGACTCTAATGCTGAGGAATCAATTCCCTCTGCCTCCCCTCCAGAGGATTTCTCGTTTGGAGAAGTCCTGCACTCTATGAGGGAACATTTTAAATGGCAGGGTCAGGAATTCTCTGATTCCAGGAAAAGGCTGCGTACCTTCCTCAAGCTTCCCCAGCACAGACCTTTAGCTATTCCTCCAGTTATGGATGTTTTGGATGATGTTTTCTCTGACTCCAGTTCTAACCCTGATTCTCTCCCCCCTGCTCCTGTCAAGCCAGACAGATATTATAGGGTCCCTGACACTCACAAGCATCTCTATAAGGCCCACTCTGTGGATCTAGAAACTATTTCACAGGGCCCCAAGGGAGTGGCTACTTCCACTGCCAAAAATCCACTGCCAGTGGACAGGGAAGCTAGGTCCTTGGAGAGATGGGGTAAAAAAGTTTATACCTCTACCACCCTAGCCATGAGGTCACTTCACTGCCTTTTTCACATGTTTCAGTACCAGGATTTTTTACTGGATGATTTACAGAAAAAGTTAGCTTCTCCTGAGCCTATTGATAGAAAGGCATTGCAGGAACATATACATAACACTCAGCAGGTTAACAACCATTTTCTTCAGTGTGGTTATGATGCATTGGAAGCTTCATGTAGGGCAGCTATGACTGGGGCTGTGATACGTAGACATGCTTGGTTAAAAGATCAGTCTTTGCCTGACCATGTTAAAATAAAGTTACTTGATGCACCTCTGGAAAAACAGAAGCTTTTTGGTGCTAATGCACAAGATGTGTTGAAATCCATTGAGGAAAAAGCTAAGTCAGTACAGACAGTCAAGGATTTCCTTCAGGTTCAGCCACCCAGATTCAGCAGAAACTGGCCTTCTAAGAATTGGTCCTTCCAGGCTCTGACAAGTTTCAAAGGGGAAAAAGCAGGCGTGCCCGAGGTAGAGGGCAATACCGAGGATCCTACAGGGGCCGCCAATGGCAACCTCCAAATCAAAGAAGTGGCGCAGGCAGCCCAGCTGCACCACAAGGACAATTACAATGACTTGACGTTCACACCGCCTACAAAGGCTCAAAGAGAAGCACCTTTGGGCGGAAAATTATCCTTATTCTCAAAAAACTGGCATATCTTAACCAAGGACAACTGGATTCTGGATTTAATAGACAAGGGTTGCAGATTCCACTTCCATACTTTACCAATAGGACAAGGCATGCCAAACCTGCCACATCATCAAAGGGCAGAGGCACTCACTCAAGTTTCAAAGCTGTTAAGTATAAAAGCAATAGAAAGGGTTCCTCCTCAGGAACAAGGCCAGGGATTTTATTCAAGACTGTTCCTTGTTCCAAGAAAAGGAAACAACTGGAGACCTATACTGGACTTGTCAACTCTAAATACTTTTCTCATTGTGCCAAAGTTCAAAATGCTGACGCTGCAGCAACTCCTTCCCATGCTGGGCAAGGGGTCTTGGCTGGTCACTCTGGACCTCAAGGAGGCATACCTGCATGTCCCAATCAGACAAAGCTGCAGAAGATACCTCAGATTTCTTGCAGGGACAGAGCATTATCAATTCTCAGCATTGCCGTTTGGCTTATCTACTGCGCCCAGAGTGTTCACGAAATGCCTGGCATCAGTAGTGGCACACTGCAGACTCCAGGGGATTCAAATATACCCCTACCTGGACGACTGCCTCATACAAGCAGACAACAAACAAACCTGAAAAGCAAACTTGGACTATGTCATTCAACTACTGCAGGCCTTGGGATACATAGTCAACATTCAGAAGTCAAGACTACTGCCATCCCAACAGATTATTTTCCTAGGAGCCAAACTGGACACAGAAACTCAAATGGCCTACCTCACAGAGGAAAAACAACAGCAGTTACCAGAGTACTTCAAAGGCCTAGAAAAACTCTCCCAGCTGACTGCAAGGAAAATCCTGCAGGCCCTGGGGTTCATGGCATCTTGCATTCTTCTGATACCTTTGGCAAGACTTCATATGAGAAAGCTGCAATGGTACTTAAAAAGCTTATGGTCCCAACACAGCCAAAGCCTAGAGGACGTATTCCCACTTATTCCATGTCTGCAAAAGGAATTTTTGTGGTGGGCTCAAGCAAGTCAGTTTAACAAAGTCATGTCTTTCAACAGACCTCAAGCAGGTCAAATGATTACAACAGATGCCTCAGATCATGGATGGGGGGCGCACATGGAGGGCAGATGCATTCAAGGTCTATGGACACCAAAGGAAAGACATCTGCACATAAACCAAAAAGAGATGTTGGCAGTGATACATGCAATCGAGTCTTTCGAAAAATCACTACAACAAGGACATTTGCTAATAAGGACAGACAACACCACTGTCATGTGGTATATAAACAAGCAGGGAGGCACTCATTCTTATCCCCTCTGCAGACTAACAATGCTTCTCTGGGAAAAATCCCTGACTCTGAAGATACATTTGCAATCCCAGTTTGTGCCAGGCAAGGACAATGTACTGGCGGACAACCTGAGCAGAAATTTCTTGGATCCACACGAATGGATGCTGCATCCTCACATTTTCTCACAACTAACAAAGACATGGGGAAGACCGGACGTAGATCTCTTTGCTTCCCACTTAAATCATCACCTGGAAAAGTTCTGCACAAGGACCCACCATCCTCTAGCCTGGAAAACGGATGCTCTCTCCTTCAGCTGGAATTCCCTAAAAATGTATGCATTCCCTCCTCTACCTCTGCTGACCAAGGTGATACTGAAGATCAAAGCAGAACAACCAACAGGCATTTTGATAGCTCCAGACTGGCCAAGGCAACACTGGTACCCATTGCTGTTGAGCATAACTCGGACCAGACCGTGGCCTCTGACCCTATGGCCCCTGCTTCTAACACAACACAATTACAGGACTGTCCATCAAAACCTGAAAACATTGCATCTGACAGTCTGGAGGTTACCATGACTCCTCCAGCTCTCTCTCTTTCCAAAACAGTTCAAGAGATCTTACTGGAAGCATGCAGATTTTCCACCAGAAAAACCTATTCAGCCAAGTGGAAGAGATTCAGCATCTGGAATGCCAACAGGGGTCAGGATACAACATTACTGAGTATACCTCAGATATTAGAATACTTGGCAGAAATGTTTCATACTGGACTCTCATACTCTTCTATAAAGATTCACACCTCAGCAATCTCAGCAAAATACAATTGTGACCCACCAGTGTTTTCACATCCTTTGCTAAGACAGTTCTTAAGAGGGATAAAGAATATCAAACCTCCCAGAAAACAGCCAGTACCTGCATGGGACCTCAATTTCGTTTTGGAAAAATTAACTCTTCCTCCTTTTGAGCCAGCAGCAACTTCAGAAATGCAATTTCTATCATGGAAAACGGTCTTTCTATTGGCAGTCACATCTGCAAGAAGAGTCTCGGAGATACAGGCACTCATGGCAGTGCCTCCCTTCCTCATTTTTCATCAGGGCAGAGTTTCTCTAAGAACCAATCCTACATTCATGCCAAAAGTTATTTCCAGGGTGTCTCTAAATCAAGCTATTCACCTGCTTACTTTCTTTCCCAATCCTCAAAATAGGGGGGAAAAACTGCTGCATACTTTGTACATACACAGGCAACTACGCTACTACTTGGACAGAACTAAGGCCACCAGAAAGTCTGACCAACTGTTTGTAGCCTATGCTGCAGGAGTACAAGGAAAAGCAATCTCCAAACAAACAGTTTCAAAATGGATTGGACACTGCATCAGATTCTGCTATTCTTTCCATGGAAAAGGTGTGCCAGCCAATATTAGGCCACATTCCACCAGAGCTATAGCCACATCCACAGCTTTCCTAAGAGGAGTGGCAACAAAGGACATTTTAGAGGCTGCTACATGGAGCACCATGCATACATTTACCAAGCACTACAACCTGCCCTTATACTCCAGATCCCGAGCAGGCTTTGCTTCGGCAGTCCTGCAGGGCATTTTAGCTACACCATCCCTCTTAGTTCCATCCACCCCCAGCTTGGCTATGGTATTCAACCCATATGTTATGACTGCAGTTGCATTCTTGAAGGACATAGTACAGTTTTGTACCTACCATAAATGTACATGTCTGATAGATATGCAACTGCAGTCAGATTTTCCCACCCTCCTACCCCTCTGCAACTTTCTTTATGGGTCCCTACCCCTATTCCTATTAGCTGGGGGTATCTCCTATGGTGTATCTGTTTATTACTGTTGTGCATGTCTGGAATTTTTTATCCATTCACCAAATTTAGCCTTCCTAGGAGGGCACCTGGCATCTGGGGCAAGAAACACTGAAGAAGATGGCGTCGGCCGATGCCTTTATATTCCAGCCGTTGTGACGTCGGAGAGGAGGCGACACCAGCCGACGCCGGACCCAGACTTTGGAATTCGGCCGACCGAGGGCTGCCTGAGGCAGGACAACCCATATGTTATGACTGCAGTTGCATATCTATCGGACATCTACATTTATGGTAGGTACAAAACTGTACTTTATCACAAGTTACCTCACAGGTTGGATCTTCTCACACAAGACAGGGGATCTCTTATTCACCCACATCTAACAACCCTGAACCTATCTGTGTGGGTGATAAGTTTCTGATCCCTTTTCGACACCTTTTTTTCTGAGGACGTGTTTCTAGGCCTGCAGGAGGTCAGGAAACCCAATACTAGGAAATCCTACTTGTCCGTATGGAAAAGGTTCTCCATCTGGTGTCTTAAGAAACAGCTAGATCCACTTTCCGTGGATATTCCCCCAATTCTGTCTTATTTGTGTGAGCTGCTTAAGGCTGGATTGGCTTATTCTTCTGTTAAGGGCCACTTATCTGTCATTTCTGCATATTTGTCTCTGTTTCCTTCTTTAGCTTCCAAGGTAGAGATTAAGATTTTTCATAAGGGCGTCCTTCATATCAGACCTCCCAGAAAACCTGTTCCTCCCCCTGGGATTTCAGTTTTGAAATGAAACAGCTTACTTAGGCTCTTTGAGCCCTGCAGTCTCAGCTTCTTTGAAACATTGCACATGGAAGACTATTTTATTTGTAGACATCACTTCTGCTAGAAGAGTCTCCATACTTCAAGGCTTAATGGTTTTCATAGTCTTTTCTCATTTTCCACAAGGATAGGGTCTCTCTCAGCACTAACCCCTCCTTCATGCCTAAAGTGGTTAATGATTTGTCCTTTAACCAGTCTATTCATTTACTTACTTTCTTTCCTTTCTGTCAAAATTCTAGTGAAAGGGTACTGCATACCTTAGATGTACATAGACAACTTAGATTTTACCTAGACAAAACTAAGTCCATTAGGAAATCAAAGCACTGTTTGTTTCGTTTCATCCCAGACCACTTTGAAAATCTGTGTCTAAACAGACTGTTTCTTCTTTGATCTCTAAGGCCATTTCCTTCTGTTATGTTTTCCATGGAAAAACTCTCGAGTAAAAGCTCATTCCACTAGGGCTGGGGCCTTCTTCAAAGGTTTGGACACTCCCTCTATTTTGGAGGCAGCTACATGGTCTTCTGTCCATATTTTTACCAAGCATTACAAGCTGGATACTATCTCCAGATCCAGAGCAGGCTTTGCAGGGCAATCCTGCATGGTTTCATGGTGACTTCCTGTGCTCCAACCTCCCTTTCCCTTTCATAAGCTGTGGCATTCTCCCTCATGTTATGAATACTGTAACATGGGAGTAGAAGAACATAGAATAGCTGTGTAAAATCTTACCATAACCATAGATGTCCTTCTCTTCCATGTTGCAGTATTCTATCCCACCCTTCCCCCTTGGTTCATGCTTTTCTTTGGATGATATTTTGCTTCTGTCTCATATCTTTGGCCTGGTGTTCTGACTGGGGCATTCAGTTCTGAGGATGGTACGTGCAGATTTCACTTTTATGGCCTACGCTAGCTGCTAGCCTGTGTGCAACGTCACACGTACCTTGCAGTAGTTTAAATCTTTTGTATACTGGCAGGACATTCGGGTCACCTAAGTGGGAAATCCCTCATGTTATGAATTCTACAACATAGGTTCATAGGTAGGTACTAGGCTATTGGCACCAGGGCCTATATAAGCCTAGCCAAACGGTACCCTGGCTTTTGCCACCCAAGAAAATTATTTTCCTGTGCCCCTGTCAAGCAGAGCCACAGAAGTGATGCCCGGGGTGAATTTCCTATCTCCCATCCAATCATCAAGATTTTTCTTGAAGAGTGCAATGAGGAGGTTTGATTGATATAGATAGGTAGTTTGTTCCAGAGTATGGGAAGTCTCTGAGACAGGAATCTATCCCTCCAGCATGTTCTGTTTATTGTCGTGACAAGGTTTAGGTCCCTAGAGCGTGTAGCTCGGAGGGATTGGGATTTCTTTATGTGGAGCATGTCCAACAGCTCTGGGTTTGACATAGCTTTGTATGTTAGGCAGGACATCTGTGGTTATGGTAAGATTTTACACATCTATTCTTTATCAACCCCAATCCACCTTTTCCTTTCTCACTCTAAATTCCACCTCAATTTATGGATTTTAATCTAGACCCCTGACAGAAGGTAAACACCATTTCTAATAACCCTTTTCCAGTTTCTCTAATAGACTATAAGGCTACCCCATAATAACTGAATTTAAGAAATCCACTTTCTGCTTAACTTTAAATACCCTCCAATTGCTTATTTCTTGTCTAATGTTTCCTGCATCCCATTATCACATTTCCTTTTCCCAAGATTAATATCTAAAACTGTTGTCACTTTTTAGTAAATACCTTTTTTTCTGACAGTGTTCCACAAAACCTGTGCATTCTTCATTTATAGTTGACTCAGCTTCACTTATTACCTCCTGAAATACGTAAATTGCTTCCTTCGTCCATTTGTTTGTTTTTTGTTACTACCCTTAGCATTATCTGTCTGTTAAATCTGTAGGTATTGTAACCGTATACTTTGTTTCCTGTTTCTGTGTATGTAACTTAAGTTTGAATTCATGAACAAATCCACTCTTCATCAGTGTGAACAACATAACAGTTAATGGGAGTCTGTGTTTTACACTTGTTCGATATCTACTCCCCAACCAAACCATCCATGTACTAAAGAAAGGTATATATAGATATGCATGTAAGCTATCCCACTATTATTTCTGAATGTTTCCCAAATCCTTAATTCTTTAACATTTTCATATCACTCTGTGACTGTCTCTAAAGCTTTAAATGTACCCCTAACAATTTTCTTAATTTTCGTTTTCTCATACATTTTTCCTCAACTACTCTACTTAATATACCTGACAAATGTAGCTGAAGCACTTTCATTGATTTTGTAGTCCGTATGGCATAACGAAATTGGATTCCAGTTTATCAGGTCTTCTCTATCCTTTCCTGTCAATGTGTACCTTAGTATTGTTAAACTCTTGCTTTTTATTCTGTTTGTTCACCACCCATTTAATACTAAGAGAGACGCTCTTTCTCTTCATCTGTTATATTCTTGTAAACATCTTACCCACAAAATATTTTTTCCAGGGACACTATATTTTTTCATTCATTTCAGATTTGCTTCCAACTGTGTCTTAGTAAGGTTAGTTTCCAAGTCTTCCTTCTCTCTTTTTCTGCGTTAATTTGTAAACTTTTTTGTGTATGCAACATTCTTTTAGGCTTTTAATAAACTTCACAAACCTTATTATAAGGCATTTCTTTGATCTGTTCCCAAATTTAACCCTTCTTACCTTTATTCTTCAAGCATTCCATAAACATCTCGTCAGTCATAACAACAGCATTACTTAGTAAAAGATCAGTTTCCTCCTTTTACTGATAATTTTTGTCTTTGCACTGTATATTTCATCCTTTTAAAATTTCTTTCATGTATTACTTTGCTAACTTAAACTGTTCCTGCTTGAGTTTTGAGTTTATTATACTTGCTTATCAATTCCATGTATTCTTAGTTACCAGTTTCAAGAATTATTTTTTCTTATGTATTACATATTATATTTTCATTTAAAATGTATTCACCAATCTGTCCAGTTTGTGTAACACACCTGGCTATCTTTATGCTGATTCTGCTATTCTTTTTGTTTCATAAACCAGCAGTCATTTTGAATATTTCATTTTAACCTTAATATGCCCTTTCCTATTTTATTTTATTTGTACTTTGCTCAAATTCCCATATGTAGATGTCTGTTCTTTGAAAAGACTGCTATTTGCAAAGTCATTGCCACTTCCTTTAAAGTATCTGAAAAGAAAAAAATAATCTATTTCAGTATTTGTTTCCTTTAACATTTGTGTATTTTCTTCCTTGGCCTACTAATTGCCATGCGACCTACTGTTAATTGCCATGTTTCTATACCAGTAGGTATTCTTTCAAATCTTAAAAGAAAAAAAAAACTTCTCTTGAAAGACACAGCCTCTTAGGTAACATCATTTTAAGCACCTTTGTCTGTAACTATAAGCGAAAGTTTTTCAGCACACAAATATTTTGCTGAAAAGACAGGTGTAGCAGTTCTGTACAGGACATCTGCACTAGGGCTCTCCCAAAAGAGGTACCCTTGGATGTATCAGCAGCACTACAAGCAATGACTGATATTCTTTCGTTCATTTTGTGAACCAGGCAGATGCACGCATGTTAAAGTGAATAAGTTATTGTATCAACATTCACTACAGTTCATCATCCTGGTTCAACTATAATTATATCCATAATAATCAATTCCCTCTTTAGCCAGTGCTGTGGTACAGAGGGACAAAGCCCTAACTAAGGCCTAGGTAACCTGGGTTCGATAAGTAGCTTGGGCATCTGAGGCACAGGAAGAGAGGGATGTGTCTGCCTATCTAAGGGTGGAGGGTGTGTACGTCTAGGTCCTCCCCGAGGGAAGACATGCTCCATAAGAGGAGTAGCCCTCAGATGGAATAGACAAATGTAGGGGAGGGTGGAATAAAGTTAGATCATTAAATAACTCCCCCACCCCGCAGAAGCAGTCAGCAGCATGACCCCCTCCCAGGCTGCCCTTAAGATCCACAGCTGCCCCACCCCTAAGTCTGAGAATTTCTTAGGATGGAAGGGGCAAGCTGGTAAACCCAACGATGGATGTGTACACTTGGGACAGCTGGAAAGTATGAAACAGAAAGAGAGGGAATCTTCAATTTCCTGTTTTGTAGTAGTACTGCTTTACCAGACATTCATCTTCCCCTAAGGGACAAAGCATCACAGAAATCTGCATGTGGTCATTAGTGACATATTTTGCATGCAGAGACATACTTTTATCACTTATTGTTTCTTTACACCATTTCATTACTATCAAACTTCTCAGACATGACTTCATATTGCTAACATTTAGATAAGTAATTTTGACATTATCCATTTTCTCCTTTTTGTTCCCTTAACATCTGATGTGATAGTGTTCAATCTCGCCGTTTGTTCTTACACATGGGTTCGGAGCCGATCCTCGGCTCCGTGCCGGCCTCTTGCAAGCTCTGCATCGAGAAGAAGCTCGAGACAATCTAATACCCACAATCCCCCTCTGCCTTTACCTCAGATCTAGTTTGCCGCTGCTGCGTTCGCATCGCTGGGAGCTAGCTCGAGCATCTAAAGTTAAGATATAACTTAATTTGTTATATTTTATTGGATTTTTTTGTTCTATTAGATATATCTTGATATAGTGAGTGATTGTGTGTGGAGTGGCTTAAATTCTCGGTACCGTTAATCTTATTAATCGGTTAGAGTTTTTCGGGGCCTACAACCCTTCTTAAATTTAAAAAGGATTTGACATTTAAACCGGATTTGACACTTTTTTCTCGGATTTGACTATATTACTGGACTTGTCTTTCTCTTCTAAAATGTCTGATAAGGTAAAATCAGGATTTAAGCGTTGTCAGTGTGGCCAGAAAATGTCAGTGACTGACAACCATAGTTCCTGCGTCTACTGCCTTGGCCCTCTCCACTTGCAAGAGGACTGTTCTATCTGTCACTCTTTTAGTGGGAGGGTCATGACAGATAGGCGCAGGAAACTCATGGACAGAGGTTTATTAAAACCTTCTTTTCAGGAGGCTCTGGATGCTTCTGACCAGGCATCGAAATCCTCTAAGGAATCGAAGACGTCGGAGCCCAAGTCATCGGCTCCGATCTCTTCAGCAAAAGTTAGATCACCGGTTCCACAGACTTCGGGGCCGAGTGTTCAACTGGTATCGGTTCCTGAGCCTCGAGTCTTGGAACCGGTGATGGAGCTCCCTCCTTCGACCTTATTGAGGTCGGCTCCGTCTTCGGTTCCTTCGACCCGTTCTTCTTCAAAACTCTCTGATATCGATGTGGATCGTGTGGTGCAGAAGTTATTGGAGCATTCAGCCCTGTCCAAACTTATTTCGGTTTCCACCCAGTTGGTGTCGAAACTTGAAGGCCTCCCAGTGTCTCCATCCATTCCTCCTCCGAGACCTGTTCAGTCTTTGGAGCTGGAAGAGGCTGATCTTCTGATTGTGGAGCCCTCGGGTCCAGAACCGTCTTTTTCTCGGTCTGTTCCTCTCACCTCGACTCCGTCGGACCCGATACCGGAGTCTCGGAGCCGACGATCTGTCCTTGGTTCCGGGGCCGAGAGTCGAACCGACGTTTCGGTTCCGACTCTTCCCCTCGGGGCCTCGGCGCGGATCGATTCGGCTCCGTCCTCGGGGTTGATGCCTTCGGTGCCTGTGTCGGGGATTCTTCCCATTTCTTCGGAACCGGGAGATTCTTCGATGCGGGACCCGGGGGCGTTCGACCTAATGAGGAAGGTGTTGTCTACCCAGACAACCACATCAGTGGAAGCAACCTCTCCTCCCCATAAAGGGCCGTTATCCTCCTCTGCACTCACGGCCACATCCAAGCGTCGGGCACCAGTGTCTCAGCCACCCCTGGAGGGTGCCCCCTCTTCCTCGGAGGCTTCTTCGGATGCTCCCCACGAAGAAGTCCCTAGGAAAAGATTGTGTAAGAGGAGACACTTGGATTCTCCACAAGAATCCTTGACATCTGATACTGAATTAGATGAGTCAGAAGGGTCCCCTAAGTCACCTTCAGAAGATGTCTCTTTTTCGGACATATTGGAGATCCTGAAACAGAGAGGTGACTGGCAGTCCCTTCCCCCTTCTGAGGATGAGTCAGTTTTGCTGAAGGCATTTGGTGCTCGCCCTTCTTCCTCCTGGGTTACTCCTCCCTTCGACAAATTAATGGAACTAATTGCTCGAAGGGCGTGGGAGGCTCCTGACACAGTGGAACCAGTCCCAAGGAAACCCAATAAATACATCACGGCACCTCAGGACAAGACCTACTTAACAAAAGGAGTTCCAGTGGACGCTATGGTGGTGGCAGCGGCCACGAAAAAGGAGATGTCAGAGTCTTCCTCATCTGTCCATCCCCCTAATAAAGATTCTAGGATGATGGATAGGTACGGGAAGCGCATTTTTAGTTCAGCGGCTTTTTCCATGCGATCCCTGAACTATTTGACCCATTTTACACGTCTACAGAGGGATCTAGTCAAAGAGTTGGGAGATACCCTCCAGGGTACTACAGATGCGGCTGTCTCAGAGAAAGTGACAGCGCAACTTAATACCCTTACATCCATTGTGAACTCGTCCATGAGGCTGATTTCCTACGCCGAAGGTTCGAGTAGGGCAGCAGCTTCAGCGATTGCTCTTCGCAGACAATCCTGGATGCGCTTATGTTCCTTTGCGGAAGCCTTCAAGTCTTCCTTTACTAACGCCCCATTTGACGGTGCCACTCTTTTTGGCCCCAAAGTAAAGGAGACCCTTACCCGGTGTGAACAGGAGGGAAAGACTCTGTCTGCTGTCGGAGTCCGTTTTTCCACCCCAACCAGACCGTACCCCAAAGGGCAACGTGGTGGAAAATGTGGTTTCGAAAACCCCAAGGATCTTTCCCAGGCACACAGGGAGATGCCCCCTCTAGAGGCAGAGGAGGGGGCAGAGGTGGAAGACGCCGCCCAGGCGGCAGAGGGGGTCCACAACATCAAGGTGACAGGGATACACTCCCTGGTAAACCTTTCCAGCACTCCTGAGAGGAGGCCCGACTGTCCTGCTCTGGAGGCAGTCGGGGGTCACTTAGCTTTATACCCTCAGGCCTGGCAAAATATAACTACAGACAAGTGGGTAAAAAGCATGGTTACCAGAGGTTACAACATACCCTTTCTATCCTATCCCATTCCAAAGAAAAGACTCCCAGATGTACCGCCCCATCTGCGAGAGCCAGCAGCTATAGAAATTTCAAAGCCGCTAGAAAAAAGAGTCATCCAACCAGTCCCAGCAGACCAGCAAGGATTCGGGACTTACTCAAGGTTTTTTTTAGTTCCAAAGAAAACAGGGGACTGGAGGCCCATCCTGGACCTAAGCTACCTCAATACCTTCGTCAGGAAAGAAAAGTTCCGAATGGTCACACTTCAATCGATCCTTCCATTCTTACAGAAGGACGACTGGATGTGCTCAATAGATCTAGAAGATGCATACTACCACATCAAAATGGCCAGGGCATCCAGAGATCATTTGCGCTTCCGGCTGGGGGCCAGTCACTTTCAATTTCGAGCCCTGCCCTTTGGTCTGACCTCAGCCCCAGGGTCTTCACCAAATGCATGGCAGTGGTAGCGTCTCACTTGAGACGCCAAGGATTCCAGGTGTTTCCGTATCTGGACGACTGGCTCCTTTCTGCCACCACCCAGCGTCAACTATTACAGGCCAGGGACTTTACCCTTCAACTGTGTGTTCACCTAGGGATTTCCGTAAACTTCGGAAAATCCTTGCTTCAGCCATCACAAAATATCTTGTTCATAGGGGCAGAATTAAACACAAGTCAGTTAATTCTAAGACTTCCCCCAGAAAGGATATTATCACTTCAGACTCACATACGTCTTCTACTTTCGTCAAGGAAATCTCCAGCAAAACTGGTACTGAAGGTTTTGGGACTCATGTCAGCCTCCCTTATTGCAATACCCTTGGGAAGGCTGCACATGAGAGTCCTACAGTGGCTGCTGTTTGCACAATGGTCGTTTCAACAACTACCTCTAACACACAAGATTCTTATAACGAAAACATGCAAGACACATCTAAACTGGTGGCTTCAAACGTGCAACCTTTCCAAGGGGAGACCATTTGTGCTACCCACGCCTACAGTTACGGTGACCACGGACGCTTCCCTGATAGGGTGGGGGGGCATCTTTCAGGGACAGACAGTCCAAGGCGAATGGACCAATTTGGAGTACAATCTGCACATCAATGTTCTAGAGTTGAGGGCAGTGTTTCTAGCGTTGCAACACTTTGCTCCCCTTCTTCCTCTAGGAACTATTGCAGTTCAGACGGACAACATGTCGGTAGTCTGGTACATAAACAAGCAAGGGGAACCAAGTCCTATCAGCTATGCAGAGAGGCCATGAGAATCTGGCAGTGGGCGGAGTCCACGGGTCGCTTTCTAATAGCAACGCACATCCCGGGTCATCCAACGTCATAGCCGACAGGCTGAGCAGAGCAATTCTGTTACCGCACGAGTGGTCCCTAAAACAGTCAGTGGCGAAAAGGATTTTTCGCGTGGGGCCAGCCTTCCTGCGATCTGTTTGCGTCTCCAATGAACGCCAAATGCAGGAGCTACTTTGCCCTATTACCCCCTCCAGGGGAAGTCCCCAGGGATGCACTGATTCACGATTGGCCCCCGGGACTCCTGTACGCATTTCCTCCATTTCCCCTGATATCAAAGTTTCTCCAGAAAGCCAGAAACCTTCACAGGACAATAATCCTCATTGCCCCATTCTGGCCTCGTCAAATTTGGTTTCCCTTCCTAAAGACACACTGCATTCGGGGACCCTGGATTCTGGACCCAGAGCCAGATCTATTGACTCACTCGTCAGGGGCTCCCCATCCCGCGCTCCGGTCCCTCCATCTAGCAGCTTGGTTGCTCCAATTCCCAATTTAGCCAGGTCTGATCTCCTTTCGCCAGCAGTTCGGAATATATTGGTGGCTTCTCATAAAGCTTCCACTACTAAAACATATTCTAGTAAATGGAAGCGATTTGTATTCTGGGCGAATACACAGCAAGTGGATCCTTTTATAGCTCCTTTGAATAAAATATTAGAGTTTTTAATGGACTTATTCCATCAGGGTGCGTCTCCTGCTACACTAAGAGTTCAACTGGCTGCCATTTCAAATTTCCATGTGGAAGAAAGTGGGGCTCCTGTTATGGCCCACAGACTTTGTAAAGCCTTTTTAAAAGAGGTTTTTCATATTAGACCACCAGTCAGATCTCCTACGTCACCTTGGAGTCTAAACTTGTTGTTATCTAAATTAATGTTGCCCCCCTTTGAACCTGCCTCTTCTTGCCCATTAAAATTTTTGTCCTGGAAGACTCTCTTTTTGGTAGCCATTACTTCCGCTAGGCGAGTATCTGAACTTCAGGCTCTCTCCATCAAGCACCCTTATTTGATCTTTCACTCTGACAGAGTTTCTCTTCGAACTAATTCATCCTTCCTCCCTAAAGTGTGTTCTATTAACAATATTAATCAGTCCATTGAATTACCCACCTTCTTCAAAAATCACTCCAACAAAATGGAGTATATGTTGCACAAATTAGATGTTCACAGACAACTAAGATTTTACTTGGATAGAACAAAAGATCACAGAAAAACTGATCAACTTTTTGTGGCCTTTGCTGATAGCAGGAAAGGACTAGCGGTTACCAAAAGAACTCTTTCTAAGTGGCTAACGGATTGTATAATCTATGTCTATGATTCCTCAAATCTAACTCTCTTACACAAACCCAAAGGACATTCCACAAGGTCAGTGTCTACATCTCTGGCTCATGCAGCCCGCCTACCACTAGATGCTATTTGTGCGGCTGCTACTTGGTCTAAGCCACATACATTCATTTCTCATTATAAGGTAGACAAGGCTTCTAGGGACAGAGCAACCTTTGGTTCCACTGTGCTCAAGAACGTCCTTCCGTGAGTTCCTCAGGAACAAGGAGCTAGGGACACTACCCATGTGTAAGAACAAACGGCGAGATTGAACACTATCACATATAGAAGTTATGTCCTTACCATAACGTTCCATGTGGAGTGTTCATCTCGCCTTTGTTCTTACATTCCCACCCTCCCGCCCTTAAGAAGAACGTTCTTTTGATGCCTGGCCGGGAGCATTCTGCTACTGCTTTGCAGATGTTGTGTACATAGTTGGCATATATATATATTTATATATATGTCTATTTGTTCTTTTATATATATAGTTATGTATAGACTCTTGTTTCTGTGCATATGTGATGTAAGCATGAATGTGCTCTCTCTGGAGATTGGTTTGCTTGCAAACTAGATCTGAGGTAAAGGCAGAGGGGGGTTGTGGGTATTAGATTGTCTCGAGCTTCTTCTCGATGCAGAGCTTGCAAGAGGCCGGCACGGAGCCGAGGATCGGCTCCGAACCCATGTGTAAGAACAAAGGCGAGATGAACACTCCACATGGAACATTATGGTAAGGACATAACTTCTATTTGTAGTCTGTGGTTTCTATTTGAGTGGCTTGCCAATTAATCTCTATTATTCTCAATTTCTTCCACTCCTATGTGCTGTGGTCTGTTTCCTCTTCAGTTTCTAACAGTAACTATTTAAAATCTCGGGACCCACTAAATTGAGTCTTGAAACATGAAGACTGAATAGCTGAAAAAAGGAGTTACATATACCAAGTCCAAGATTGCCATTGCCCAGAATATTCCCTTTTCTCTAAGATAAGACAGTCTTGGGCTTGGTGTACATAACACTGGAGGTTGTGGGGGTATTGCCCCCCCCCCTGCAAAAAAAAGAGGTGTTTAAAAGAGAAGAGCAGTGTTTGACATTTTTTTTTGAGTGTGAGCACTTGGCATTATGAGTATTGACATTTCAGTAGGGAGACATTTTTAATACTTGAGTTTTATTCTTTACTTCAGTTTGCTATGACCTTAGGTTCATAAGAGCTTACTAAGCTAATGGCTTAAGGGCCCTTACAAGTCTCACCAGAATAACTTGATTTTACTCAATATATGGCCCCTGGGGCAAGAGGATAGCATGGATTTGTGCCTGTGCCTTGAGCATCTTACAGATTGCCCCTGGCCATAAGTGACATAGGCACTACCCCAGGTGTGAATTTGTGATTCCCCACCCAGTGATCTGAATTACGTTTGAAGAAGGCCAGTGAAGGGCTCTGCTCAATGTGAATGGATGCCTGTTCCAGAGAAGGGGCAATCTCTGAGACACATGTCTGTCTGTTCAGCATGTTTTGTTTGAGTCGCTGATTACGTTTAGATCCTTAGAATGGGTGATCCTCATGCTCTTTGACTTGCAGATATGTAGCAGCTCCATCAGGGCTGGATTTGTGAGTGCTTTGTAGATCAGGCATAGGTCACCCCTTAAAAGCAGTAAGAGACAGAGTAAAAGGATAGGGCTTTCAGTTTGTAAGCATAGTTTGTTGCTTACACCCTGTATTTTCTTTGTGAGGAAACTCTGAGTCACTCTAGCCGCTGTAAGTGCCTAGAAAAGGACATGCCAAGAGTACATGAAAAGAGACAAGGGTGCATTATATTCAGTTATTGGTTTAATGAGGGCTTAGTACAGTGGGATTATAATTTTCTTAGATAAAAGGATTTCCTCACCACTGTGGACACATGGCAGTCAAATTTCAGGCTACTATCTATTTGTGTATCTGTAGCTGTCACCTCTGAGTCCACTCTTAGGAGTGTACTATTGATGTTGTAATTTGCAGAGGTATTTGCCTTCCCAAAGGGTATTAAATACATTTTTTCTCATTTAGTTTTAGGCCATGGTTCTGGCACCATTCATATGTCTGATCTACATCTTTGGGGATTCAGTGGTTGCCCCCAGTTTGCAGTCATCGGCAAAATTTTTATCCAGAGGCTTTCCACATTAGCCTTGGCTTCAGAGAAGTATATTCTGAACAGGAGTGGTCCCAGCACTGAGCTCTGTAGCACACCACTAGTAAGAGGCCTCTCTTATAGGTTCAAAGGAGGTTACTAGGCTACCAGCCCTAGAGCCCTGACAAACCTAGCCATGTTTATCCCAAGTTGTCTCATTTGTTTGTTAGATGGAAGTAATTTGCAGAGCGCATCTGTGATAAACACCGACTACCTCTGTCCATGAGGGACATGGTTGCTACCTCCAGGATGAATTTGCAGTTTTCCATCCATTTGTCCAGGTTGCCCTTGAATAGGATCAGTGAGGAGCTCTACTTCATGTGAACTGGAAGTTTATTCCAGAATAGCAGCAATTTCTGGGAGATACATGTGTCTCTCCAGCATGTTCTTTTAATGTTACAGGCTAAGTTAAGAGCCCTAGAGCGTGCGACTCTTGTGCCATTTGACTTGTGGATGTGCAGCATGTTCATCAGGGCAGGGTCAGAGACTGTCCTGTAGGCCAGACACAAGTTGCCTCTCAGCAGCTTGTACAATACAGAGTACAGTGACGGGGCTTTCAGTCGATCCACATAAGTCATGGTTTGGAGGCCCTGTATTTTCGTGGTGAGAAACCTCTGTGGCCTCTCCAGCTGCTGCAAGTGTCAGGTGAGGTACATGCAGAAGGGAGCATTGTACTCTATTAATGGTCTGATAAGGATCAAGCACAGTGGAGTTATAACATCCTTAGACTTGGATGCGATGCCATTACTTATGAGATGCGCAAAGTAGAAGGCTTTCCTTACAACTGTGGAAACGTGTTGGCTGAAGTTCAGATTACCATCTAAATGTGCTGTCAGAATTGGAATTAGCTGGGAATTCCACTTTGGCAGAGGGGATAATAATGCATTTTTTGGAATTCAGTTTTAGACACTAGCTTTGGCACCAGCCATTTGTCTGTGTTAGCCCCTCCTTTAATATGCTACCATTGTTGGGGGAACTCAGTGATTGCACCCAATTTGCAATCAGCAAACTTAGTAAGCCAAAGGCTGTTTACTTTAGCCTGGACTTCTGAGAAATAGATTCCAAACAGTAAAGGGCACAGCACAGATCCTTGTGGTAGGCCACTGGTGACGGGTCTACTGGTAGAGGTAGAGTCACTAACTTTGACGGTATATTTTCAGTCGGTGAGCCATTTAGCTACCCATCAAGTGACATAAGGGTTAATTCCCAGTTTTTTTTTTTTTAATTTCTCCAAGTCTTTTGGGTTGCTAATACCATGGCGGGAATGGACCCCATTCCTAAGTTAAAGTACAATTACAGTTCATGAAATTAGTATTGTTTCAGTCTTTGATGTCAGCCAAAAGTGTTCCTTCTCAGCACCTGCAATGTGCCCAGTAATAACTCCTCCTGCAATTCATATGATGTTACATGTATTGGTAACATATTTAAATACGATTGTAGATTCTTTTTTATAAGACCCATTGCTCCTACTATTGGAACTGTCTGGGTGTCTTTTTTCCACATTGCTCTCCCTGCAGATCCTGATATGACTTTACACTGTCTTGGGTCCAGAGAGACACAGTCAATGGGTGTGGAGATTTCTATGATGAATGCTACTTTTGTCTTCTTTTCGTGGACCACTATATCCGATTTTCTAGCATCTATCTTTTGAACTGTTGGTAAGGGATGATCCCGTGTGATGTAAACTATCATTTTCTCTGATGAAGTTTTTCAATACCTCAAGTGGGAGATTGTGTCAAAAGCCTTGGGTAGGTCAAGATACGCATTATGCACTTTTTACCTTCATCCAGGGCTTTGGTGACTTTCTCAAAGAAATCTACTAGGTTTACTAAACATGATCTACTCTTAATGAAGCCAGACTGCGTTAGATCTAGAGTTTGAAGGTCACCTGTGTCCTTGTTGATAAGGTCCATGATGATTCTTTCCATGGCCTTGCAGGTGAGGCTGGTTAGAATTATGGGTTTATAGTTCCCTGTGTCAGTTGATGCCCCCCCCCCTTTTTGCAAAGGGATTACTGTTGCTATTCTCCACTCTGCTGGAACAAAGCCAGTTTTCAGGCTATGGTTAAAGGGAACTCCAAGCTGGTCTGCTAGGTCCTGTTTTAGATTGATTAATGAGCAACCTGGGATGTTATCTGGTCTCACTGAGGTCTTTTTTTTGGTCTTGGAGAACTATTTTACCTGGTCCCACTCAGACTGTCTGTTCCTGAACTCTAGAAATTGTAGGCAGAGGACTGGTGTTGAGTATGCTTTGAGGTATGGCTGATGGGGACAGGGGAGTGAAGTTTGCACCAAATCTGTCAGCTAGCAGGTTGGCAATTTCCTCTGGTAAAGTATGACTGCTGCCATCTACTACCAGTCTGGCACATAGCTGGGCATTCTTTTTTGATTTTGGATGTAGTTAAAGAATACCTTATGATTATCCTTAGCTAGGGATGCTATTTTACCCTCATAATTAGCTTTAGAGAACATTACAAGACTTTTGATTTGCTTGTTCAAGATGTGGAGGGAATTCTTTCTCTGCCGAGTCAGTTCCCTCTTTTTCTTAGATATCAGTATTTTTCCTTTTGTTATATAATTTGTTTATATTTGAGGTCCACCAGGATGGCTTGTTTTTTTGGGAGGACCTGGCCTTAATCCAGTCAGGCACAGCCGAGTCTATACAGGTACTTAAGTGTTTATACAGGGCATTTGTGTACACATCTGCATAAGAGTCATTGTCTGTGATTGTGGAGGGGAAAAATCTTTTTTTATCATCTCTTAGTAGGCTTTAGTTTGCTTTGGAAAAGATTTTTAACTTTTTTGCTCTTGTAATGGTAACAGGTTCAGTAGTTACGTCAAACGAGACTGATCTGATCTTACCAGGGAGGGCATCACATAGTGGAGTATGCAGTGACCCCCCCCCCCCATGTTGGTGAGTACTATGTCTAGGACATTTGAACCCCTTGTGGGGGTGCAGACCATCTGTTCCAGAGCATTTGTATTGACAAAGTCCAGGAACCTATGGGCAACCATGTTCATGCTCGTGTAGGTCACCCAGTCGATGGAAGGACAGTTTAAATTTCCTATGACTAAGGTGTTAGGCTGTATGGTAAGTGACTTCAGTAAGTCCAGTTAGGCGGTGTGCTTTCCTTGGTTCATGGTGTTGGACCTGTAGCTAGCAATGATGTGGTAGGGTATTTTGCTTGTAGTTAATTGGACATTGAGTAGTTTGTGAGAGTTGTACTGTCTGCCCAGTCTGGAAGTGTATTTGGCTTTAATGAAGATGGCTACACCTCCACCTTTGGCTCTTTTGCACTCATTTTGAGGTTTTAACATGTGGTAGGTATTGTAGCCTTGCACGGCCAGGGTGCTCTCTGCAGTCTTGAACCATGTTTCAGTGACTGCACAGACATCAAAATCTTCCAGCGTGAGGAGTGCTTCCAGGGAGTGCAGTGCAGTTTCCTGTTTAGACTCCTAGCATTTAGCAGCAGAACCTTGAGTTTGTCTCAGGTGGGTTTTGTTACGTTGGAAATTTTGTTGTTTTGACATTGCCTAAAAAAGACAGTATAAGGGAGGTAAAGTGCCTTTGCCGGGTCTATATTATGATATCGCACACTCAGAAGAGCGAACGACACATAATCGACCTCATGTAAGCAAAAGCTTACAATGTCGAAACCTCAGAACAGCAATTATTTTTTTCCAAAAAAAAAAAATGGTAAAACATTACATAATGTGGGGGGCTTCACCCCCCTACTTAGATATACCAACTCTGAGATCGCACTACAGTGCCGAAAAGGCTAAGTAGTGAAAGCGACCAAACAAATTCTTTCCCAGGGAAAGAATTTGCTGAAAAGCTGCTTCGCTATTTTGCCTTTTTGTGCTTTCGACAAAGACGCATTCGACAACCTGCGTCTGTGACAACATAATAGGGAGACCCTTTGCCAGTGTCCAAAAGCCTAGAGGAGACAAGGTGCAGACCATTTCTGGCAAAGCAGCGTAGCCTGTCGACCATGTCTGTCCAGGCTGACAGATACTTGAGCCCCCTGGACTGACACCACAAGCTAAGGCAATTTAAGCCAATTGTTGAAGTCAGTCATTTTTTGTTTATATTGGGGCATCATACTAGGTGAAGATAGAATGCTGCTTAGGGCTAGAGTCATACCTGCCTGGGTCACATAATCTGAGAGTTCAGTCCTGTCTCTCTTCATATAATCCAGAGAGTTAGGTTTCAAGTCATTCACCCCAACATGGACTATGACAAAATCATTAAGGTACTTGAGTGACTTGAATGCATGTGTGATTTAATGGATCCTGGCACCTGTCAGGCAGCTGACTGTGGCCTTCTCCTTGACCAGCCTAGTGAGGAGGATATTTGCCTGTCTTACTATGGAGTTGCCTATAACTAAGACATTAGGTTTTGAGGTGTTTTGCCTTAAGGGCTTATTTGCTGAGACACTGGTGTATGTGTTATATGTAGTGGTTTCTATTTACATAGCAGTGTTTGCAAGTGGTTTATGTTTGAGAGGTCTCTGATCTTTTGGTAGGCTTCTAGTGAGTACCTCCGCATATGTGAGTTTGTGTCATGACTTCATTTTGTGTGATATGTAAAGAGTCTGTGCTGACAATCTGTTTGATGTCCGGTTTGTTACTACGTGACTGAATTGATTCCAGTTTCTTAGTGTAATTGCATCTCTCATATAGCGTATTTGTTTTAGGAGTAAATGGTTGTCAGTATACATCAGGATGCCCATGTTTATCAGGCTGGCTAATGAAATGATGGGAAACTGCCCGTCCATTATAGCAGGTTTTTACTGTATGTACTATTAGGGAAGAGATTAGGTTAGTTAGACAAGTTGTTGTGCTAGGACTAACAAAGTTGTTTGTTTTATTGAAGGCTATGTATGATAAGTGTGGCAACGCTGCTCAGTGCTCCTCTAGTGCAGTAGGGAAGATTGGGAGGGTTCAACTGACATGTCTAGGGAAAAATTGAGTTTCAAGGTGTTTGCATCTATACAGGACACCCCTAACCCCTTTTGTATGGTGTGCTGCAGCTTGCAAACGCAAAGCTTAAATACAGGGAAAAATTAAGACACTTTTAAGCTAATCCACCAGTAGGAAAGCACACAATGAACCTTCCTCCAGCAATCTCCAGCTCAGACAAGGCTGGATCCACACTCATCTGCCACAGGGGTGGGGTGCAGGGGAGCCCTTCTTAATGTAAGATGGCTGGTTTAATGCTCAAGTGTATGAATAACAGTCTAGATTCAGCAGGTCTGAATCTAGTCTTTGCTATCTAGATATCAGAACAGTGCAAATCAAATGCAGAGAAGTGCAAAAAACACTTAAAGCCCTTTTGTGTGTTTCCCAGGTCAGATAGGCCAGGTAAACACCTACTGCCCACCAGATGAACAATCCCAGTCTTCCCAATGAAAAAGCACAGTAAAGGAGTGTCCAGAGTGAAATGCCACCACAAACAGACTTAAAGATATAGATACAGCAGTGTACTTTAAACAGGTTATACAAGTGTGGTTATTCAATAAAAGTACTTCAGTTTGAATAAATGAGCCAAGACCCACTCAATTGTACAGAATTTATAAAGGCACTAAAAACAAAATAAGCCCACCAGCCAATAAAAGTACATTCAGAAATCTCAAGTGTTTCCCCAGTTTCAACAGACCAGGCTGCCACCCAGTGCACTAGATGGAAAATCCACTGACCTCTTTTGTTTAAAAATAGTCGTTTGCTGGAGTGTAAAAATATGCTACTTTAACCAGCAGCTAGCTAGATCAAGTAGAACAGACAATGGGAGGCAAAATGCACTATTTCAGTGTAAGCACAAGGAAGTTACAATTCAGGATATCAACAGCAGTGTGGATAGATTAGGCAAATAATTAAGGATATCAACAGCAGTGTAGAACCAGAGGATCTTATTAAGCTCAATTTACAGTAGTGGTGGGCAGCTTAAAGTCACAAGGTTTAAAACAAATCAACAAACGGGAGAGTGGGTGGGAAACACAGCAGGGAATCACCAACAGTTCTTTAGTTTATTCAGTCTTCAAATTTTTTCAAAGACAGAATTTCAATGAGTATTACAGTTTCACTCAAGAGACAATTTAACCAATGAAAAAAACGTGAAATGAGCAGCCTAGATAATTTGTCCACCTCTCATGTAGAACAAAAACACCAGGCCAAGCGGATTTCTTAAAACAGAAAACAAAATGGAGCATCTATCAGAACACGGCTCTAAAAGGTCGCAGACAAAAAATATAGATTTTCTCACCCAGCAGGGAATCACCAGTAGTGCTTTAGCTTTTGCAGGCTTTAAATCTTTTCAGACAGAGTCCCAGAATCAGTGGCCCAGAATTTCACCGAGTATTTAAGTATCACTCGAGACAATTTAACCAATGAAAAACATATGAGGTGAACAGCCTAGATAATTTGTGTCCACCTCTTACACAGAACAAAAACACCAGGCCAAGCAGATTTCTTAAAACAGAAAACAAAATGGAGCAGGTTTCAGAAAGCAACTGTAAAAGGTCACAGAGAAAAAAAGGTGGGTTTACTCACCCAGTAGAGAATCACCAACAGTGCTTTAGTTTATGCATGCTTCAAATCTTTTCAAAGACTGGATCTGGATTCACCCACTTTAACCATGTATCCTGTCCGTGGGGATTTACACCAAGTTTTGTGATTTATTTATACTACCCGAGTGGGAAATTGTGTCAAGTGCCTTGGCCAGGTCGAGTTAGGCAGTATGTACTTGTTACCCTCATCTACGGCCTTAGTGACTTTCTGAAAGCAGTTCACCAGATTCAATTGGCATGAGTTGCCCTTGACAAAACCAAATTGGGTCAGGTCCATTTTTTGGAGCTTTCCTATCTTATTAGTTATTAGGTCCATGATTCTTCTTTCCATGGCCTTACATATAAGACTAGTCAAACTTAATTGGTCTGTAATTTTCCAGGTCAGTCATCCCTTTATGTAGAGGGATGACTGTTGCTGTCCTCCACTCTTTGGGGATAAAGCCTATGGAGTGCAAGTAGCAAATCTTATGGCATTTGCGCCCAAAGCCAGATTTTAAATAGTTACTGTTAGCATCATGACTGTTAAAATGCTTCCCTGTATCAGATTTTGTGATACATATCATATTCTTTCATTGCTTATTTTGTGTTCTGGTACTTTATGCTGTTCCATCTCACTGTCATTAATGGATTCAGCATTCACAGACCCTTTTACCTGTTACTGTTTTACACAGTCAGAGCAATAGTGTTCAGACCCTCCACATGTCATGCAGTATACAATTATTTGCTGAATGTCTCCCATTCACCACACTGATACAATTATTAGATAACCAGAATCTCTGTAGAAATAACACATGTTGGTTTTGAGGCATGACACAACATTGCATTGCAAGTCAACACAAAAATGATATTACTTTAGAAGCTCAGGCGTATTATCTTCAATTTCCAAATCCACACATGCCTTCCATCCACCAGTCCACATTCCTTTAGAGTCCTGTAGTTTTTCACTCTATACACTTTTATCATTTTTATCTTGTAAATAACAGTTAATGTCCTCCAGTTCAAGAATGTCAGTTCTAAACTGCTGAAGCATCTTCTGTGCTTGTATACTGAAATCATGCAGTGCATGTGCACTCCATGTAACCAAGTGGTTCTGTCCATAAACCCATTGACAAATTTAAAAACAAAATTAATCCATATCCAGATACCTGACTGTGGAGTGCAACTAGCAAACCTTATGACACTTGGACACAAGAGAAGAAATTGATGGGAATATTACCTTGTTGTAGGACAAAATAGCTTCTAGAGTGTAACAACAAGGGATCATTACTGCTGCAGCTGACATCCATCCATCCGTACACAAACCCTTTTTCCCATCTTTGCAGATGGGATCAGGGTGTCACTTCATCAACAGAGACAATCAGCTGACATGTAAGCAGGAATGTTACATAATGACTAGCTTGCATGCACATGTTCTGTACAGGAAAGGGACATTATCACAATGGAGCACAGGAGTCTGAGGTCAAGAAAAGAACTAGTTGTAGAGGAGGCCCTTGAAAAAAGAACTCAGCAATCCAACCCATCGCCGAGGCCCTTCTCAAACATCAGTTTGTGTGGTGCATATAGTGAGTATTGATATATCTGTTATATTAATTACTGACACTTGGAAATATTTTGATATCCATTTTGTGGAAGTAGGTCAGCAACTTTTTTTTTTTTTTTTTTTTTTTTTTTACGTGCATATGATTAGTATTGAAAAAAGAAACTTCTAGCTTGCTTTTTGTAAAAACAGCGAACGTCTGCAAGTCAATATAATCATTACCATACAAATAGTAGGATATTCACTATTTTTCTTTGCCATGGGTGGTGAGTATTCAACAGGAATGTAGCTCTAATAGGCTTCCAGCCCATCATACCTGGCTGTATTCCTACAGAACATTATTGTTAATGTCATTGTTAATATTTTGTGACTGTGGTGGTCAGTAGATATCAACAAACTATACTACAGAAGGAAGAAACTGCTTAAATTACCTTGTAAGGTCAAGCCTCCTTATTATAAAGAGAATTTAAAAAGCCTCACCAAAAAACTGAAGGCAGCTATTAGGACTAGTAAAGCATTCCATAAACTTAGGCTAGCTTTTGAAGCAAAGGAAATTTACAAGTCCTTCTTTAGCTACATTAGAAAACTAAGGAATAAGTCACATAATTTCTCTGAACTTCTCAATAGTGGTGCCTCCCACTCCATTTCAAAGGACATTTCTGGCATACTAGCAAGTAAGTTTGCTGTTAGTTTCTTCCCTGAAACTATCTTTCCCACTCCAGAATCCCTGAGTCCGACCCCAGTATCCCAAAGGATTGTCTTCTTAAAGCTCTCTCCAAGTCTAACAAGATCTCTTCCATGTGTCTTAACAGTATACCAAGTTGTCTAATAAAAAATGTCAGGTAAGCGCTCGCTGATCCTCTTTTCTCCATAAAGGCAGCCCCACCACTGACCCTGGAATATACAGAAGCATAACCCTTATGAGTTTGGTCTGTGAAGTTGTAGAGTGCATCATCACTGACCTCATAAATCATGACATTAGTAATTGGATAAGGCTAGATCCACAGCAGTTTGGTTTTGCAGTGGTTAGATCATGTCCGCTTAATCTTGTGAGCTTATTTGAAAACGTCACACCTACTTAGATCTGAACATGGTATTTGGCACCATACCGCATGATGGAATTATAAATAAACTAATAGCCTTAACTATTGATCCCTGTATGGTAAGATGGGTTGCAAAACTGGCTCATGAAAGGAATGTACTTTGTGAGTTGGTGACATCGCCTCAGTTAGAAGAAAAGTGACTAGTGACATCATCCACGGCTTTGTTTTGGTCCCCTTCCAGTTTGACAGTTATTTCACTGACCTTAAAACTGATAAAAAGGACCTCTTGTTAACAAAATTTGCCAATGGGTGGTTATTAAATCAGCAAAAGAAGCTAATACCATTCAAATGGAATTAACACAAGTAAACAACTTCTGGTGTGCTGGAAAAGGGCTCACAAACTAAATGCCAAGAAGTACAGTATCATCTCCTCCAGAAAACAGCAAATTCCTGCAACCTGTTCCATCAGTAACACCTCATTAACTAGTGAGCGCTTGTGCACATGGATTGGTGGCACCTTCTCCTTCAGTCACCATGTAGCGACAGTGGTTAGAAAGTCCTTCTGTAGCTCACAACTAATTGCCAAAGGCAGCACTTCTAAAAACAAGGAAGTTGTTGTTCCCCTATACTCTGATATTTTAGAATGCAGTGTACCCTTTGCCATGTATCTCAATAGACAGTTGAAAAACCTCAGAAGTTCCTAAAGAATAGGATCTCTGGCCTCCGAAATCATAGCTGTCAGGAGAGTTTGGAATCCCTGTGCCTGCACTCCATGTCATATTGGCTCCTGAAAAGAGATCAGTGCCTTGCTTAATGTGCCCTCAGGGATCCTGCTGTCCATAACCTCCTTTTTCTCTTGACAAGTCATGCATCAGGAAATAAATAAAACTATATGGCAGGATAGAATTGTAACTCAGCCCCACCCCTTGCTCTGGAGTAGGCCACCTTTATATGTCAGGCAGTGTGATTCCCTGCTGATCTTCAGGCATAGCTTGGACAATTGGATGGTACTCTAGAATTCACTTCAGGACTTGAAGGCCTTGCCTTCCTTGAAAAATGCAGTAGAGTCTTAAGGGTGGTTATTCACAAGGTATTTATGGCCTTTGCTCAAACAGTCGTGTATTTCCTGTGATTCCTATGCCACGTGCATGTCCTAGAAGTGGTTGAACACCATCCAGAAGTGCTTAGAATATCTTCAGATTAATGGCTACAGTATCACTGTTTTTCATTTGTACACACTTTTAAAAATTATTGTCATTTGGCTTCATATCCAAGAGAGTTAAAGCAGTGATTCATATCCAAGAGAGGTAAAGCGGTGACTACAGCTCAGAGTACCCAGATTTGATTTAGTGGTTGAGGTACTGGAGGAGCCACTGGGGATGGAGTGGGTGTGAATGACCAGTCCTGGCTTGTCCATCTCAGGGTTGAGGGGCTGGTAAATATCTCACTAAAAGAGTCACACATGTGGCAAATGTCAATTGCATGTTTTGTGTAAGAAGGTGGAACTTGAGGACACAAAGTTGACAAAGATGAGCATTGTTAACTAGGCAGCTAGGCGGGTCTATATCATGAGGTCGACATCTTAAAATGTCGAATCTCACTTGTTCGACAAGAAAATGTCGAACTCCAACTTTCCCGAACGGCCAAATCACCGATTTCTTTCCAGCGGAAACAAATTGGTTGGCCATTCTGTTACACCTGCCCTTTCCCTGACTGTAGTGCGGTCTCGGAGTTGGAATATTTAATTAGGGGGTGTGGGGGTCGAAGCCCCCCACTTAAATATGTTTGTTTTTGTGTGGCATTGGTGTTTGGCCAACAGATTTCTTTCCTTTGGAAAGAAATCAGTGATTTGGCCGTTCGGGAAAGTTGGAGTTTGACATTTTTGTGTCGAACAAGTGAGATTCGACATTTTAAGATGTCGATATCATGATATAGACCCAGCTAGGCACAGCGGCTGTACAGTCATGCTCCATTATGGGGACGTAGTGTACTATGCATTGCTTCAAGCCTAGCAGCCAGCAGGGTGAGGAATTAGGAGAAAAGAGAAAAAAGTTTCCTACCCTTGCCTTCTGTGTTTGAGGTCCTTTACTCCAGGGATGTAGTAGAAATGTATGGATCAGTGGGCTATAATGGTTTGATCATCACAGGCAGATCAGAGGAGGCCAAAAAGAGCAGTAGAAAGTAAAATGACACTTTATTCTTCCGCTCTCAGATTTACACAGCTTATGTCACTTGTATCTTTTTTGAATGTTATACAGCTGTGGGATACTGTTTTAAATATAACAGTAAGTATGCTAGGTCATCATTCCTTTTCAGCCACGACCCTGGCTTAGAGAGCAGTTATGACACAGAGCAAATTGTTCAGAGCAAAACATCTTTAACAGAGTTAAAGAAAATGATATGTAATACTTAATGAATAAATTTATCTAGAGTTTCTTTGGAACAATACTATTATACAAACAATGAAAGTTACAAGGTGTGTATAGAAAATATGGTTTGAAGCAGGTTATATTTTTGTGTGGTTGATACAGCTAGGAAGTTCTTCTGTGTTACTATAGGTCAGTCAAGGTAAAATGATGACCTTTACATTTCTCTCCTCCTCTCCCCATGGTAGTTTGGTGTTAAAATATTCTGAAATAAAATTTTTGGATTGTTGTAGCCAATATTTGTGGCCAGTAGCTCTTGCAGAGCTGACCTTCAAGTTGTTTTTTTTTATTATAGCTCTGGTGATCATGTAAAGGTGCCTTGTCATCTTTTTACCTTAATGTTTTATCTTAAGGACTACTAAATTAACCTTACTAATTTGAATTTAGATTGCACTGTAGGATTTGAAAATTAATAATAGGTTTTCTGTATGTTTGGTATTATTTTCAGTGTTCTAAGTCTTGCCAAGGTGGAGTCCAGATGAGAGAAGTGCGGTGCTTGACAGAGGAAAAGGCTGTTAGTGATCTGTGTGACCCAGAAGAGAAGCCAGTTGATAAGCAGGAATGTAATACACAGCCCTGCAGTTTGGAGTTAGGTGAGTACCTAGAAGAGAGACTTGTGTTCTTTGTACAGAACATTATGTACTAAACTGCTAATGACCTGGATTCAGTTTTCCTCATCTTCTTCCTCATGTGGAACATAGCTGAAAAGTAAAGCACAAAATATTTTAACTACTAAGTTCAAAACAGTTTAGACATGCTCATTTATTGTTATAAGCTTGGCAGAACTTAGTTGTTATCAAATGTTACAGTGAAGTGGTGTACTTAACGTGTTCTTCACTGTCTTCACACAAGCCTACTTAAAAATATTTTTGCTTGACTTTGGCTATCACCTTTGACTTGGATCTGTGTTGCACTATCCCACTTTATCGGTACATATTTTTTTCAAGACTAAATGGCTTTTATATTTAATAACAATTCTGCTTTCAAGTAAACAGGTTTATGGTATTGACAGTACATATAGGTAAAGTGCCTGTTTTGTACCATGAATGAAAAGATAGTGGGTATCAGGTGTATGAGATAGCATGTTGGCTGTCATTGTCCATACAAGGTCAAATTAGTCTGGAAAGATAAAGAAAGACTGAGTGCTAAGGGAGGGATCTTAGACATCACACATGGTACCATGCTCAGAATTACTGTCTAGAGTAGAGGCAAAGGTATTGTGGTTCACATCTTGGGATTCAAAAACTTGCTTATATTCATTGTGTAAGGAGGTAAAACCCTTGCTATAAGCCAGATGACCAAAGTTCAACATTCAGATCAAGTGCTGGAGGAACCAGTAGAAGTGAGCTGTCAACAACAGCTTGCCCAGGAGTGCAGGGAATTGAGGGTGCAGTACTGAGTCAATATAACTTATGACACATATAAACCAAGCAGGCACATAAGGAACCTTGCTAGAGCAGTGGCTTCAAGTGAGTCCACATGAATGACAGCCTCCTTGGCATCTGACTTTCACCTTCAAAAGGGGAGCAAATGGGTTTATAAGGCTCTCGCCCTTGTTGTGGAATAGATGGGTGATGGGGAAAATAATGAACAAGTTGATATATTTCCTGGGGGGACTGAATCCTGGAGATAAAAAAAAAAACAATTGTATAACTAGTTCAGAGCTTTTTTTTTGTTTCATCTGTTTTTGAGTTCCATTAGCCAAGGAATCATATTTGTACTGATACAGTGATCTGTGCCGGTGTGTAAGGTGTGCAAGGATCTTAAGTGATTAATGTTGTTCATAGGTAGGTACTAGGCTATTGGCCCTAGGGCCTATACAAGCCTAGCCAAAAAGGTACCCTGGCTTTCGCCACCCTAGAAAATTATTTTCCTGTGCCCCTGTCAAGCAGAACCACAGAAGTGATCCCCGGGGTGAATTTCCTATTTACCTATCCAATCATCAAGATTTTTCTTGAAGAGTGCTAATGAGGAGCTCTGTTTGACATAGGTAGTCTGTTCCAGAGTATGGGAAGTCTGTGGGACAGGAATCTATCCCTCCAGCATGTTCTGTTTAGTGTGGTGACCAGGTTTAGGTCTGTAGAGCATGTAGCTCAGAGGGATTAGGATTTCTTTAAGTGGAGCATGTCCAACAGCTCTGGGTTTGACATAGCTTTGTATGTTATTCCATAAATTCTTCATGTTTATCTCCCACCTTCCATAAAATAAAAATATCTTCCAGGTAAAGCAAGTAGTGAATCCAAAACATAGATTGTTATTAGAAAATATTTAAGGATAGAGAAATCTCGGCACTCTTCTTCAGGAAATCTTAATCACGGAGAAGAGTGTAGCAAGCTTAAATATTTTTTCAATTTTTCTGGCTATTTCCTTTTTTAAAACATCTTTATTAAATTATCAAGTTTTCATTTGTAATATGGGTATATATACATTAATAGAAAATACGTTTTAATGACCGTTTCTATTGTTAATGTCTTCCTATGTTTATAGATGCATTTTTATATTTATACATCTATCTATAGGTGTCTGTGTACATTTATATCTATATTACACACACACGCATGCACGCACTTATTTTTTTAACAATTTTCATTCACTCCCAACATTTCATAACTTGCAAAGTTCCATCTTTCCTTTTAATCTCACTTTGCCTCCTAAACATTGTTCTGCATATATTGTTCCACAAGTTCCATTTATTTTTATTACATGTATTATTTCCTTTTCTAAAGATTATTCCTCCTGTTCAGTATTTACAATAGTCAATGTTTATGTGACAGTTGTTTTAGGTATTGAGTTCCATTTTCTAGTAATTCCATTTTTGGCAGCCAGTAAACGTATCAAGGCCTTACTATGTCTATGCAATTCAGATGCTGTATGCCAGCTCAAAATAATGTTTTCCTTAGGTATAGCCAAATGTTTTCCCATCAGTACCAAAGTTCGGTGACCTCTCTCTTGTCCATCACACCTGTAGCATTTGCTAGCTGCCTGAGAAAAATCCCCTAAAGTGTCCTTGAGGTATAAAAATATCTACGTAAACTTCCATGCAAAGCTGCTAAACCTGGATAGTATTGCATATTTGAGAGCCTTACAAATTTCTTCCCTGATGTTCCTTTGTAAATCGCCTTTCATTTTTCTTTTCCCAATTTTGCGATTCTTACACTTACAATACAGTGTTTTGTACACCTTACTAATTAACCCTTTTTTAATAGCAGCTTCTGTTCTAGACTCAACCAAAATTCTACCAAAGCTGATCTTTCACTTAGAAGTCCTACCCCTTTTTCTTTCCCCATACTGTGTTACAAATACCTGATAGGTAAGGCAGTCTCTAACCTGCAGTCCAAATTTCTGGCCAGCCTGATCACACACTGTTACCTTTCCCTTTCATGTTATTTGCTCCCAATAACTTGGGTCCTTTGCTCATTTCCACCAAATTCCATCCCTTTTGTGTTTGTTTTTTCTACCGCTACTATCAGACAAACATTTATAGATGTAATATTCTGTACTGTTTGTGTTATTTTCCTTAAGGACCCCTAGTAAATCATTATCCATTTCTACTTTGATTTATAATATTCTACTGGAGTTGTGCATGTATGTGTGTGTGTGTGTGTGTGTGTGTGTGTGTGTGTGTGTGTATATATATATATATATATATATATATATATATATGTATGTATATGCATATATGTAAAACAAAAAATGCACCACCAGGGTTTGCAGACTCCGCACAGTTTTATTTAACACAAATTGTTAAGCGCTTTCATCAATCCAAGTTGACTTCATCAGAACAATTAACTCAGTTGTGCGTGGAAAAATCCAAAGGAATTCCTATGGATTCTTCCACAGACAACTGAGTTAATTGTTCTGATGAAGTCAACTTGGATTGATGAAAGCGCTTAACAATTTGTGTTAAATAAATCTGTGTGGAGTCCGGAAACCCTGGTGGTGCATTTTTTGGTTTATTTGTTCTTTTTGCACCATTGCACCACTTTTTGGGTAACTATATACATATATGTATTTATATGTGTGTGTGTGTGTGTGTGTGTGTGTGTGTGTGTGTGTGTGTGTGTGTGTGTGTGTGTGTATTATATGTATGTGTACCAAAAAAACAAAACAAGGAAGATCCCATCCACTAAAGGTAGGTACTGTAACTTGTGTATAAATACGTAGAAACAAAGTACTGAAACCAACACAGAGATAGGCATAAACCAAATACTTTAATAAAGCAAAATAAATTACTATTACACAAATATAAGACAACCACTTTCAGGTATGAGCTGTTTTTCAAGTCTTAAAACTTCAAAAGTTCACGTTCTCTTAAAAAGTATCTCTTAACCAATCACATATGTAAATAAGCCATAGTTTTCTGATCAGCTAATAGAGCTGTAGAGAAAACTACATCCATTCATGATGTTTACATGCTAAAAGGGCTATTCCTTCTTCAGTGTTGATGAGTGGATGGGAAATAGAAAATTCACCCCAGGGATCACTCCAGTGGCTTTACTCGACAGAGGCACTGGGAACTAAGATCAGGTGGCACGATGCCAGGGTAATCCGATGGGCTAGGCTTGTAAAGGCTCCAGGGCCATTAGCCAAGTACACACCTATGAACATGTGAACTGGTCACTATAGAATCAAATGACCAATAAAAAGCATACAGGAACTTCCAAGTCATTGGTTCTAATATAGAAACCTGGACAAATCACATGTAAGATGCAAGTAAATTATAGTTTTTTCCAAGCATGTTAGTGATACTGCCTGAAAGATACAAAGAGTCGTTTAATGAAATGTATCTTAGATAATGATTCCCACATTTTTATTTTTCTGGTACATCAGATTGTATATCCCAACTCTTGAGGTGGAGATATTGTAGCTAAGACTGAGTTAGCTGAAATGAACTGGATAGGAGATCTACGAGCTTATGTGTTTCCAGGCTTAAATACTTGACTACCCCTCAAACTGGTTCTGAAGAAACATAGACTCAGATATTAATAACTTAATTATTTAGACATGACACAAATACATAGACATCTAAAGATATATTTTAGATGTACATATGCTGATAGAAGTGGGCTCCTATATTCAGTGTGAGCATTAGTGGCTTCTGGTATTTATTAAGTGATGTTATGTCCATCTGCTTTGTTCTGTTTCTGTATTTGTGTCTTTGTTAGCCATTCATGCTCAGCTGCTTGTATTTTATATTTAGATGTGTTTTTATTATGGGACATATGAACGTAATTTTGGTGCTATATGTGTGTACATGGTGCATGTGTGCGTGTGTGTGTGTGTGTGTGTGTGTGTGTGTGTGTGTGTGTGATAATATGCTTGTTTTGATTTGCGATTTTTATTTCTTGAATTGGTTTAGTTGCACTTAGGAAATATGCAGTGCAAAATTGCACAATAGACATGTTTGATTCTGGATTGGTCCTTGTTCATATGGTAACACTAATAGCTTGCTCGCGTACGTAGACTACTTATTGGTTAAACAGCATTTTTGTACAACCAATTAAGATAGTTTAATATCTGAATTCAGATTGGCCCATGATTTTATACTAGAACCAGTGATTTGGAAGTGTTTGTATGCTTTTAATTGGCCATTCAATTCTTGTATTGACCTGTGAAGACGGAATAGCTTTCTTAGCATGTAAATGTCAAGATTGTATCCAGTTTTTTGATCGACCAATAGAGCTTTACAGAAACTATGAATGTTATGTTGTTCCATCTTGCCTTTGTTCTTGTTGGTTGGCTTCGGAGCCGATCCTCGGCTCCGACTCGGCCGATTTACTAAAGCTCGAGAGCTTTTACTGGCTCAAGGCTACCCCTTATCCTAACATGCCTGGTGGCAGCTACCCAGATCTCGTTTGTTGCTTGCAGCGTCGAGATAGCTACTACTGCCTCAGGCTAAGTACTTTGTGCTTTTTCTATTTGTCACTACTTTTTCTAATATTTAGTGGTTATATTGACTCGTTAGTGTGTTTCATCCCCCGTTGGTCTAACGACCCTTTCTCTGCTTGTTGTGGTGCTTTTTGGCTGTTGTTTTTCTCTTCAGGCCTTGCTTTCCCCTTAGAGCCTGTTTAAGTTAGAGGGTTCTTCCCTTTCCTCACCCTTTTTCTGGGATTGCTGTTTAAGTTAGAGACTTCCCCCTTCTTTCTTCTTCCCTTTAAAAAAAAAAAATAATAATAAATATATATTTAGATAAGGTTCTTCCTTTTGTTGTCAGCCTGTTTGCTGTCACTTGTTGTGTGCTGTTAATGATAGTTTCTGTTTTTCTCTGTAAATTTTTTCCTGACTAGAGTTAATATGTCTAAAAAGTCAAAACCCTTTGGGTTTAAAAAATGCGACTCGTGTTGCCAAAAACTATCCCTTACGGACGGGCACATGAGTTGCGTTTATTGTTTAGGGGCTGTTCACCTGCAGGACTCTTGCTCCATCTGCCACGCTTTCAGCTCCAAGAGTGCTGCAGGTGAGGAAAAATAAGCTTATTTTATGTGGCCTCCTGAAGAACCCTCAATATTCCTCGTCTCAGGGTCCTCAGCCAGCCAGATTGTTCGAGAAACACTCCAAGCCATCGGTTCTGAGTTCGGAACAGACAAAAATCACTGAGAAGCCTTTGGCTCTGTCTGCTCCCAGCATTGACTCCGACAAAGCTAAGTCTCTGGCTGCTCCATCTGTGTCCTCTGAGCCAGTCCGAACCCATAAGAGATCAAGGTCTTCTTGTTTGGAGCCGGTACGCTCCGCTCCACAATCCCCTCTGCTGCAGCCTGGAACGGGCAGTCACCGGTCATCTTCACACTCCTCTCGGTCCTCCAGGCTTTTGGATCACAACGTGGAGAGAGTGGTCAACAGGCTCCTCAAGTCACAGGCACTTGCTGAATTACTTTCGAGCCCAGCCCATAAGGAATTGGCTCCTTCTGCCCTCCTAGCTACTCCATTGATTCCTCCTCCGACTCTCTTGAGCTCGGAGCAGGAGTGCATGGAGGTCATGGTGGTGGAACCACCGGCTCCGGTTTCTTCTCCCTTATCGGTTCCGACGAACGTTCTGATCTCCTCGATGTCTCAGTCCGTTGAGGGATCTGGGTGCCGAAGCTCTCTCTCCAGCTCCGAGGAAGTAAGTGGCATCGGACCCTTGTGTGACCCCACTCTCTCTCTCTCTCTCGGAGCTTCGGCACAGGTGAGCTTGGCTCCTACATCGGCCTCGGAACCATAGCTCCCAGTTTGAAGGAGATCTCTGGGCTCTTCAGAGCCAGTGGCTCCTTCGACTTGGGACTGTGGCGCCTTTGAGGTGATGAGGAGCGTGCTGTCTCCTGGGACTGCTTCACCCTCGGCTCCATTGGCTCTTTCTCCCTTGGTGCCTGTGCTAGCCTTTGTCCCTCCTCCTGCCAAAGCATATGGAACCTAGTGCCCCAGGACGCCCCACTGAGTGACCCCACTTTTTCCGAAACCTCCCCTGAACACTCGGAAGAGGTCCCTCGGAAGAAGTGTAAGAGGAAGCATCTAGACTCCCCTGATTCTATCTTTTCGGATACAGACTTGGATGAGTCAGAAGGGTCCCCACGGTCCCCCTCTGAGGATGTCTCATTTTCAGACATCTTGGAAATCCTTAGACCGAGGGGTGACTGGAAGTCCCCTAGCCCCTTCTGAGGACGAGTCTGTCTACCTGGATGCATTTGGTTCCCGACCCTCCACCTCATCGGTGTCTCAGCCTTTCGACTCACTTTTGTCCGTAGTGAGTCGAAAGGCATGGAGCACTCCAGAGACCATGGAACCAGTTTAGAGGAGACCAAACAAATTTATTATAGCTCCAGAAGATAAATCTTTCCTATTCAAAGGGGTCTCTGTTGATGCCATGGTGGTGGCAGCAGCCACCAAGAAGGAACTTGCGGAATCTTCTTCATCTGTCCATCCGCCGAACAAAGAGTCTTGTACGATGGACAGGTATGGGAAGCGTATGTTTTCTTCACTGACCTTTATTTTCAGGTCACTGAATTACGTGTCACACTTCACACGACTTCAGAGGGATCTCCTGAAGGAGCTAGGAGATACCCTGCAAGATCCTGCAGCTGAGGGAGTTGCAAACAGGGCAGCTTCCCAGCTTGCGACCTTTACCTCCGTGGTTAACTCCTCCATGAGGCTCATTTCTTATGCGGCAGATGGAGTGAGTAGGGAAGCAGGTACCAGAGTAGCTTTACGCAGACACTCCTGGATGCGTCTTTGTCAATTTGCAGAACCTTTTAAGTCTTCATTTACCAACACCCCCTTCGATGGCTCGTCCCTGTTCGGGCCTCAGGTAAAAGAGACTCTCACCGGGTGTGAACAGGATGGCAAGACTCTCTCTCTGCCATGGGAATCTGTTTTTACACTCCATCTAGACCCTATCCTAAAGGTCAGAAGTGTGGAAAGATGTGGTTCCGAAAATCCCAGGGATCTTCCCTTGACACACGTGGAGATTTTTCCCCCAGGGGCAGAGGAGGAAACAACAACAGAAGATGCCGCCCTCGCAGCAGAGGTGATCCGCAACAATAGGGCAACAGAGATACTTTCTCTGCTAGGCCCTTCCAGCACTCCTGAAGGGAGGCCTGGCTGTCCACCTCTGGAGGCAGTTGGGGGCAGATTATCACTGTACCCAGCAGCCTGGTAATCTATCATGAGAGAAACATGGGTACTGTCGATAATATCCAGAAATTCCCTTTTCTCAGTTCCCCTAGAAAGACAAACGTTCTATCCCAGATGTTCTACCCAGTCTTTGGGATCATGCACTCCTATAGGCTCAAAGATTGCTAGAAAAAGAGCCATCCAGGAAGTCCCCGCAGACCAAATCGGATCCGGAACTTTCTCAAGGTTCTTTTTAGTTCCAAAGAAGACAGGGGACTAGAGACCAATCTTGGATCTCAGCAAGCTAAACCAATCGGTCAAAAAGACAAAGTTCTGGATGGTGACACTGCAGTCCATTTTTCCCTTCTTGGGTCAGGACAATTGGATGTGCTCCACAGATCTGCAGGATGCGTACTGCCATATAAAAATGGACAGGCAATCCAGGAGATTCCTATGCTTCTGGCTGGGAGCCAGTCATTATCAGTTCAGAGCCCTGCCCTTTAGTCTCACCACAGCCCCCAGGGTGTTCACCAAGCGTATGGCAGTGGTCACGGCTCACCTGAGGCATCTAGGATTCCAGGTGTTTCCATATCTAGACGACTGGCTCCTCACTGCTACCACCGAGCATCAATTGATCAGAGCACAGGACTATACAATCCAAACTTGTTCCCAGTTAGACATCACCATAAACTACGAAAAAACTGTCTTGTTGCCTTGTCAGTCTATTATCTTTATAGGGGTAGACTTAGACACAAGACACATGATAGCAAAACTTTCTCAAGACAGGGTGTCAGCCATTTGTCAGCAAGTTTCTTTTCTCATAAAGAAGACGAGAGTTCAGGCAAGACAAGTTTTACAAGTATTGGCCTCAATGGCTGCAGCTGTTATGCTAGTTCTTTTAGCACGCTTCCACATACAGATTCTACAGTGGCTTCTTTTCGCTCAGTGGTCTTTCCAGGATTTGCCAATTTCACACATGATCTTGATCACGGAATCTTGCAAAAAAGATCTTCTATGGTGGCTTGTCTCCCCCCCAGGTTGATACTGGGCAGACCCTTTCTAGACCCCCATCCAGTATTCACAGTGACCACAGACGCTTCCCAGATTTGGGGGGGCATTATCTGGGACGGACTGTCCAAGGAATGTGGCAACCTCATGAGTACCATTTGCACATCAGTGTTCTAGAGATGAGAGCTGTGCTTCTGGCGTTGCAAGCACTTCAAGACTTTCTACCTACCGGGACCATTGCAATCCAGGCAGACAATATGTCAGTGGTATGGCACATCAACAAGGAGGGCGGAACCAGATCTTACCCCTTGTGTCGGGAGGTGCTTTGAGTATGGCAGTGGACGATGTCTTCCCAACGTTCTCTGATTGCGACGCACATTGCCAGAAGATCCAGTGCGATAGCGGACAGGCTCAGCAGGGCTATCCTCATGCCTCAGGATTGGTCCCTGAAGCAAGAAGTTGCGGACTTTATTTTCCGCAAATGGGGCTAGCCATGCTGCAGTCTTTTTGCCACTCCCCTAAACAACAAATGCAGCAGCTACTTTGGCCTACCTCCCCCTCCGGGACAGTCACCCAGGGATGCACTTGTCCACGATTGGCCTCCTGGTCTACTATATGCTTTTCCACCTTTCCCTCTCATTCCAAAGGTACTTCAGAAAGCAAAATCGTTGGGTTGCAAACTCATCCTCATTGCTCCTTACTGGCCTCATCAGATATGGTTTCCGTCTCTTTGCCATCATCTTTAACTGGATCCTTGGATACTGGACCCAGTTCCGGACCTTCTGACGCATCAGTCAGGCGGGATTCACCCATCTCTTCAAACTCTCAAGCTGACTGCTTGGTTACTCCACTTCCAGTCTTAGCCAGGCACCCAAACATTTCCCCTGCTGTACAACACATTCTGGTGTCCTCCCACAAGCCCACTACCAGGAGGATTTACACTAGCAAATGGAAGAGGTTCTCTTATTGGGCCAAGAGTAATAACATTGATCCTTTTACGGCTCTTGTTCACAAGATTCTTGACTTTCTGGGTGAAACCTTCGAAAAAGGGGCAGCTGCAGCTACCATTAGGGTCCAACTGGCTGCCATTTCCAATTTTCATGTAGGAGACTTGGGTTCTAACATTATGTCCCATAAGTTGTGCAGAGCATTCTTACGAGGTACAACATTTTTGCGGCTCCCGGTAAGAGAAACCCCCCCCTCCCCCCCGGGACCTAAACTTGGTTTTAGCTTCGATGGTTCTGCCTCCCTTTGAACCAGCAGCATCTTGCCCCCTGAAGTTTCTGTCTTGGAAAACCCTCTTCTTGGTTGCTATAACCTCAGCTAGATGGGTTTCTGAATTAAATGCTTTGTCTATTCGCCCACTGTATCTCATTTTTCACAAAGATAGTCTTTCTAAGGACCAATCCTTCTTTCTTGCCAAAGGTTTGTTCGGAGTATAACTGAAATCAGTCCATTGAGCTTCCTGTGTTCCTTCCCAATTATGGCAACAAGGCAGAGTATAGATTACACCAGTTGGACGTTTTTATTTACACAGGACCAAAGACCTCAGAAAATCAGACCAATTATTCATATCCTTTGCTGACAATAAGCAAGGTTATCCAGTTTCTAAAGTGACTGTATCAAAATGGCTGTCAGACACAATCACCTATTCATATGGTTTGCTTAAAAAGACACTTCCAGGAAGGCCCAGAGGACATTCAACCAGGGCCTTAGTCACCTCTTTTGCCTTTCAAGCCAAATTGCCTTTAGATTCAATCTGTGCTGCAGCAACATGGGCAAAACCTCATATCTTTATCTCTCATTACAAAGTGGATGTGGTCTCCTGGAACAGGGCATCCTTTGGTTCCATGGTCCTGAAGAGTTTGTTCCAGTGAGCCACCTAAGAACCAGGTGCTGAGGACGTGGTCCCAACCAGCAAGAGCGAAGGCGAGATGGGACAGCATAACATAAAGAAGTTATGTACCTACCATAACGTTCCATGTTTGTTGTCCTTCGTCTCACCTTCCTTCTTGCGTCGCCCCCTCCTTCCCCCTTCCTGGAAGCTCAAGAGGAGTTCTTTATTGGTTACACTGGCTGAGTTTCCTGCTGACATACCAGGTTAGTTAACCATGCATTGTCTTTTCCTCTATCCTTCATATTTGATGTATAACAGCTTAGTAAAAAAAATAGTTTTTTTTTTTTTTACTATATATGTCTAGTGTGGGCTATTACAAACGAGATCTGGGTAGCTGCCACTAGGCATGTTGGGATAAGGGGTAGCCTAGAGCCAGTAAAAGCTCTCGATCTTTAGTAAATCAGCCGAATCCCAGCAAGAAAGAAGGTGAGATGAAGGACAACAAACATGGAATGTTATGGTACGTACATAACTTCTTTTTTATTTACATCTTATATGTGATTGGTCCATGCTTTCATATTAGAACGAATGACTTCAAAGTGCCTGTATGCTTTTTATTGGCCATTTGATTCTGTAGTGACCAATGAAGTAGGAACAGCCTTTTTAGCATGTAAATGCCATGATTGCATGTAATTTTCTCATCAAACAATAGAGTTGTAGAGAAAACTATGACTTATTTACATCTTTTATGTGATTGGTTAAGAGATACTTTTTAAGAGAACATGGACTTTTGAAGTTTTAAGACTCGAAAAAGGGCTCATACCTGAAAGCTCCCATCTTTTATTTGTGTAATCATCACAGCTAAGTAATTTTGAAGTATATTAGTCTTTCTTCCTTTCTTTCCTATAAAACTTTAATATTCTTCATTTTCCTACCCACCTTTTCACTTGTGAGTACGTTTTCCTACCCGTTGGTTTTCTTTCCCTACCATTGCTGGTAGTCCTTCCTCTTTCCATTTCTCTTTTTCGTTTTGGTAGATGTTCATCGTGTTTCACTGTTGCAGTCATTACACTTGGGTTATCCTTCTGGCAGGCTACCCGCAGTCGGCCTGAATTCCAAAGTCCTAGTCCGGCGTCGGTTGCTGTAGCCTCTTCCCTGACGTGAGTGCGCCAGGGGTATATAAGATGCAGCCGACGCCATTTTCTTCAGTCTTTCTTGCTGCGTGGTGCCCGAAGCAAAAGCAGTTCGCAAGTGCCGGTTAGCTGACTCCTGAGATTTTCGAAATTGAATTTCAGATCTGAAGTCTTCAATAAAGCTAAATACCCCGTTGGGGAAACTTTTTCTTGCTCCAGACCGATATCAGTAAAAGTTAACAATTGTATTTCTTGTGGGAAGCAAATACCTCATAAGGATTTTCATTCTTACTGTATTCCTTGCCTAGGCCCGCACCACGATGTTGCTAGTTGTCGGTTTTGTGCTAGATTTAACCAACGCACTATTAAGCATCGGTACGATTTTGCTTTTCATTACTTTGGCCAAAGGTTTAACTATATAATGCCGTCTGAACAGCCGACGACCGGAGTTCATAAAAAGCGCAAGGAAAAAGAAAAGGACAGGCATCCGAGGTCCAAAACCGAAGACGAAGCCTCTTCTAGGCCAGTCGCCGGTTCACCGGTTCTCAATGAGGCACTTTCGCAGCCCCTGACACCCGCTACCTCAGAGCCACAGGCCGCCTCTAACTCCCACATGGAGACAACTAGGCCTCTGGAAACTCAAGATATTGGGCCTACAGAAACTACTCCCTCAGATGGGTCTGGAGCCGCTGAGCAGGCATCGGCTTCTGAGGGTGTTTTCAGACCTACACAACTTTCTATCAAGACAACTTCAGCAGCAAAGACAAAGTCTAAAACACCTTTAAAAACAAAGAAACAAGTACAGCATTCTCCTGGACAGTCATCCATGCCTAAGAAACAGATACTTAAAATGGCCCAGGACCTAATTACTTTGATCAGGGGTTCCCATCCCCCTCCTAATAAAAGGCTTAGGCAAGACACTGACTATGATTCCTCTGATCAGGTTTCTATTTCATCTGATTCCTCTTCAGAACAGGGATATTCTCTTACTCCCTATGAGGACTCTGATGCTGAAGAATCTATCCCTTCATCCTCTTTTCCTGAGTACTATTCTTTTGGGGAAACCCTGCACACCATGTGGGAGCATTTCCACTGGGAGAGCCAAGATTATTCAGAATCCAAGAAAAGGCTCAGAGACTTTCTTTTATGGCCTCAACACAGACCTCTTGCTATTCCTCCTGTTCTAGACATTGTAGATGATGTATTTTCTGAGTCCAGCCTGTCTCCCAATTCTTTACCCCCTGCACCAGTTAAGCCAGATAGGTACTACAGGGTTCCAGATTCACATAAATTTCTTTATAAAAACCCTGCTGCTGACCCAGAAACTATATCTCAGGGTCCCAAAGGGATCAAGGCTTCCACTGTAAGAAATCCTGTTCCCTCTGATAGGGATTCTAGAGCACTGGACAGATGGGGGAAAAAAGTTTACTTCTCTGCTGCTTTAGCTGTAAGGGCTTTAAATTGCCAGTTTCCCATGCTTAAATATCAGCAATACCTAATGTATGTGCTTAAACAGAAAATGCTGACAAACTCTGAATGTCCAGAAAAGAAGGAAACGCAGGATTTATTGCTTGCAGCTGAACAAGTGGGAAAGCATACTTTGCAATGTGGTTTTGATTCACTAGAGGCCTCTTGCAGGGCCGCAGTTACAGGCTCTGTCATTCGAAGGCATGCTTGGTTAAAGGAACAGACTCTGCCTGATCATGTTAAACAAAATTATTGGATGCTCCATTACAGCATGATACTTTGTTTGGTGTTAAGGCAGAAGAGGTGTTAAAGAAAATGGAGGATAAAGCGAAATCTATGCAGACTGTAAAGGATTTCTTACAGGTTCAACCACCCAGATTTAGCAGGAACTGGCCTTCTAAAAATTGGTCCTTTCCAGTGTCAGACAGGCCACAAAGAGGCAGATACAGATGCCCTAGAGGCAGATCTCAGCCCCAAGGCTCGTACAGACCTAAACAATGGGGTGCTTCAACCTCCAAAAGTGGAGAAAACAAATCACAACCATATAGGAAACAGTCCCAATGACTTCCCACTGCCAGTACCAAGCACTTATCTTTTGGCAGCACCCTTAGGGGGAAAGCTAGCACTTTTCTCACAAAATTGACACACTATCACCCAGGACAAATGGGTTCTGAATATTGTTTCTAAGGGCTACAGGTTCCACTTTCACACCCTTCCAAAGGCAAAAGGTATGCCAGACCTGCCACATAATCAATGGGCAGAGGCACAAAAGCAAATTTCATCTCTCATGGACATGAGGGCTATTCAACGAGTACCACAGCAAGAACAGGGACAAGGATTTTACTCAAGGCTTTTCTTGGTACCCAGAAAGGACAAAGCATGGAGACCAATACTGGACCTGTCTATTCTAAATACTTTTCTGGACATTCCAAAATTCAAAATGCTGACACTGCAGCCACTTCTCCCCATGCTGGGCAAGAAGGCTTGGCTCGTAACTTTGGACCTCAAAGAGGCATACCTGCATGTCCCAATCAGACAATCTTGCAGAAGATACCTCAGATTCATAGCTGGCTCAATGCACTACCAATTCTCTGCACTTCCCTTTGGCTTATTTACTGCGTCCAGGGTCTTCACAAAATGCCTGGCACCAGTAATTGCATTTTGCAGACAAAGAGGAATTCAAATATCCTTACTTGGACGACTGCCTTATACAAGCAGAGAGCAAGGACATTCTACTAAAGCATCTGGTGTTTGTAAAAAGATTACTAATTTCCCTAGGGTACACGGTAAACGAAAATAAATCAAAACTAGTACCCTCTCAAGAGATAATATTCCTGGGTGCAAGCTTAAATACAACTGCCCAGATGGCTTATCTCATGCCAGACAAACAAAGGCAACTAACTTACTTCAAAATGTTGGCAACAAAGACCCAGTTATCTGCAAGAAAAATTCTGCAGGCTTTGGGCTTCATGGCATCCTGCATTCTGCTAATTCCATATGCAAGACTGCATATGAGGAAGCTACAGTGATACCTAAAAAGTGTTTGGACTCAACATTGCCACAGCCTGGAAACTTTAATTACCCTCATTCCCTGTCTGCAACAGGAGTTTCGATGGTGGGCACTGGCCTGTCACTACAACAAGGGACAGCCATTCATTTTACCCACAGCCAGGCAGACTCTAACAACAGATGCATCGGATTATGCCTGGGGGCACACATGGCACGAAAATGTATTCAGGGCACATGGTCCGCAAGCCAAATGCATCTACATATCAATCAGAAAGAGATGCTAGCTGTACAGAATGCCCTGACAGCCTTCAAGGATCTACTTCATCCAGGACAACTACTGCTAAGGACGGACAATACTACAGTCATGTGGTACATAAACAAGTAAGGGGGCACACATTCCTACCCCCTCTGCAGGCAAGCCATGATTTTGTGGAATACAGCATTGGCCTATCAAGTGCATCTGCAAGCACAATTCCTGCCAGGAAAGACAAATACTCTGGCAGACGAACTAAGCAGAAACCACATGGACCCTCACGAGTGGAAACTAGTTCCACAAGTCTTCAGCATGATAACAAGGAAATGGGGATGCCCAAAAATAGATCTATTTGCCTCCCCTCACAACTGCCAACTACAGAGATTCTGCACAAGGACCTATCACGCACAAGCATGGAAGTTGGATGCTCTGTCATTCAGCTGGAAAACCCTGACAGTATATGCCTTTCCTCCACTGCCTCTCCTCCCCAAGGTACTCCTAAAGGTCAGACAAGAGAAGCCAAAAATGATTCTGATTGCCCCAGACTGGCCACGCCAGCACTGGTACCCAATCCTGAAGAGCTTGTCTCAAGGCCCAGCCTGGACTTTACCTCAAATTCCTCATCTTCTGACCCAACAAAATAATCAGATCCTGCACAGTCAACTCAGAACCTTAAATCTGACTGCTTAGTGAATAATATAACCACTCAGAACACAACTCTCTCTAAAGCAGTTATGGATGTTATTTAGGAAGCCAGGAGGCCCAGCACCAGAAAATCTTATGTAGAAAAATGGAAGAGATTCTGTGCTTGGAATCCGGCACAAGGAATTGACCCGCTTGTTCCAAATATTCCTCAGATTTTACAATACCTAACTGAGATTCTGGATAAAGGCCTATCCTTCTCATCCATTAAGATCCACGCCTCTGCCATTTCAGCTCATTACAATACGGAACCACCTATTTTTTCAAATCCACTGCTAAGGCAGTACCTCAGAGGGGCCAAAAACATAAGACCCCCAAGGAGAGTACCGATACCTGCATGGGACCTCAATTTTGTCTTGGAAAAGCTCACTCTGCCTCCTTTTGAGCCAGCCAATATAGCCGAGATAAAATTCTTGTCATGGAAAACAGCTCTGCTCCTAGCAATAACTTCAGCAAGAAGAGTCTCAGAGTTACAGGCATTAATAGCAGTGGAACTTTTTATCATTTTCCATCCGGACAGGGTTTCTCTAAGGACAAGCCCAACATTTATGCCAAAGGTGGTATCCAGTGTGGCTCTTAATCAAACCATTCATTTGCCTATCTTTTATCCAAATCCCCAGAATAAAGGGGAGAGACTTCTGCATTCTTTGGACATGCACAGACAGCTACGCTTCTACTTGGACAAAACTAAAGCTTTCAGAAAGACTGAGCAACTTTTAGTGGCATATGCTTCAGGATCACAAGGAAAGGCTATCTTAAAGCAGACTATTTCAAAATGGATAGGTCACTGCATTCATTTCTGCTATGCACAACATGGCAAATCAGTGCCTAAGGCCATTAGGCCACATTCTACCAAGGCAGCAGCCACATCAGCAGCTTTTCTCAGAGGAGTACCAACCAAGGAAATTTTGGAGGCTGCAACTTGGAGTTTATTGCACACTTTTACCAAGCACTACCACTTACCTCTTTACTCTAAATCCAGAGCAGGCTTTGCTACTGCAGTTCTGCAGGGCCTCATGAACATAGTACAGTTGTGTACCTACCATAAATGTAGATGTTCGAGTGTATTCACTGTTGCAGTCCAGGTTACCATCCCACCATCCCCCTTTCTTTGCTGGGACTTATCTGTACTTCTCTATTCTATACAACCTATGTGGTGTATTTCCTTGTAGATGAAGGTTTTGTTTTTTTTTAGTGCATGCTTTTTATAAGCAATGTTTTTAGCCTGTCCTTTTGGGGGCACCTGACATCTGGGGCAAGAAAAACTGAAGTAAACAGTGTCAGTTGCATCTTGTATACCCCTGGCGCACTGACGTCAGGGAAGAGGCGACAGCAACCGACGCCGGACCAGGACTTTGGAATTCAGGCCGACTGCGGGTAGCCTGCCAGCAGGATAACCCAAGTGTAATCCCTGCAACAGTGAATACACTCGAACATCTACATTTATGGTAGGTACACAACTGTACTTTCTTTCTACCATTGTTGGTAGAACATCCTCCTTTTCACTCTAGCCTTCTGTTTGTGTATGTGTGTGGTTTGTTTGTTGACCTTCTCTGCCACTTGTCAATATGGCAGAAAAGTCCAAAGGCATGACTGGATTTAAGCAGTGCCAGGTCTGCGCCCGAAAAATGCCTAACTCTGATGGGCATTCATTTTGCATGTAATGTCTAGGTGCTCCTCATTTAGACATAGAGTGCTGTTATCTGCCAGTACTTCAGTACTAGGGCCTTGGTAGAACAACAAAATAAGCTTATTCTTAAATGGCTTCTTAAATCCCCCTTTGAAGAAGCTTTATCTAAGGCCAACAAATCTCCTAAGGCCTCTGGTTCCAAGACTAGTGCCTTGTTGCTGACGTCTCCATCGGCACCGACATCAAGAAAGCAAAAGTCTCCTGTTTGTTCCTTCTCGGAACTGAGAGCTAAGGATGATGTTCTTCATGTTTCACTGTTGTAGTCATCACACTTTGGTTATATGCCTGCAGGTAGCCCTCAGTTGGCCCGAATACCAGAGACTTAGTATTTCTGCATTAGTTGCTGTCACTCCAGGACTGACGTCAGGTCGTCAGGGGTATAAAAACAGGCAGCCGACACCATTACATCGGTCTTTCATGCTGAGGAGCCTGAAGCAGAAGCAGTTTACAAGTGCCGGTCGGCCACTACCTGAGTTTTCGTTTACGAATTGAATAATCCTGAAGTCTTCTAAAGCTAAGTACCCCATTGGGGATCTTTTTTTCTTGCGCTAACCGATGTCAGAAAAAGTTAACAATTGTCTTGCCTGTGAAAAGCAAATACCACACAGAGATGCTCATTCTTACTGTGTCACCTGTTTAGGCCCAGACCACGACACACCTCACTGTCGGTCTTGTGCCTTGTTCAACACCCGAACCATTTGTCAGGCTCTCATTGTCGCTAAATTCTTTTCTCTCTATCTCCGTATTCTGAAATGGCTTTTGTAAGCCATCAGACTACTGATATTCTGAAAAAATGTAAGGATAAAGACAGAGACAGACCGCACAGGTCCAAAGCTGCAGATGAAGCTTCCGTTAAGCTAGTCACCAGTTCGCCAGTACTCAGTGAGGCGCTTTCGCAGCCCCTGATGCCTGCTTCACTGGATTCACAGGCCTCTACCAAGACCCGTTCAGAGTCCGGAATGCTGCGAGACTCTTCTTTGACTGTGGAACCTGCGGATGTCTGTACCTTGGATGGGTCCGGAGTTGCTAAGCAGGCACTGGCTTCTGAGGCAGCTCTTCGCACTACCGGTGTTTGAATCAAACCAACTTCATTTTTATCTAAAACTACCAAGTTTCTAAGGCCAAGAGTACACACTACGCCTAGAAAACCGACGACCAAAGTGCATGCACCTGCTCCCTTGCCACAACAACAAATGCTTAGAATGGCAGAAGACCTTATTATGCTGATTAGAGGAAGTCAGCCTTCCCCTGCTAAGAGAAAGAGACCTGTCCCCTGCAGCTTCACCAGACCAGGAGTCCGATGACTTTGATGTATCTGATTATGAAGACATGCCCTTATCTGCTTATGAGGATTCAGATGCAGAGGAATCCATTCCCTCTGCCTTCCCTCCAGAGGATTTTTCTTTTGGTGAAACCTTACATACTTTAAGGGAGCATTTCCACTGGGAATGCCAAGACTATCCTCAGTCCAAAAAGAGACTCAGAGAATTTCTAGATTTGCCAAAGCACAGACCTTTAGCAATACCCCCAGTCTTGGAAGTTGTTGATGTTTTTATGGAATCCCGTCTTACTCCTGATACTTTACCCCCTGCCCCTAGGAAACCAGACCAGTACTACAGAGTACCTGACACTCACATATTTCTTTTCAAGAGTCCTACTGCTGACCCAGAGATCATTTCCCAGGGGCCTAGAGGTATCAAGGCAACTATAGCCAAGAATCCCACCCCTTCAGACAGGGATTCCAGAGCTTTGGACAGATGGGGTAAGAAGGTATACACCTCTGCAACTCTTGCTATTAGGGCATTGAATTGTCAGTTTCACATGCTGAATTATCAGCAACATATTATCGAATTTATTAAACAAAAAGTAGCAACCTTTAAAGACTGTGCAGAAAATAAACAATTGCAGGAGCTTATGCACTCTGCAAGCCAAGTCAGCAAGCATACTTTGCAGTGTGGCTTTGATGCCCTAGAAGCATCTTGCAGGGTAGCAGTCACTGGTTCTGTACTGAGAAGACATGCTTGGCTCAAGGAGCAGATACCTTGCCAGACCATGTCAAATCAAAGTTACTAGATGTTCCTTTGAGCAAGGACAGTTTGGCACCAAAGCAGAAGAGGTTCTTAAAAAGATGGAAGAAAAAGCTAAGTCTATGCAGACTGTTAAGTGCAACCTCCTAGATTCAGTAGGCATTGCCCCTTCAAACACTGATCCTTTCCAGCCCTCTTCAGGCCATTTCAAACCAGACCCAGGGAAAACAGACCACCCAGACTACAGTCTCAGGATATGCAGAGATCTAAACAATGGAGTGCCCCCACCCCCAAAGCAGGGAGTGGTAAGTCACCTCCTTACGGAAAAAAAACTCAATGACTTCTCTACTGCACTCTCCACCTCTGCCCAATTGCTTGTGCCCCTAGGAGGGAAACTTGCCTTTCATGCAAAAAACTGGATGTCCATCACAAAAGACCAATGGGTCCTCAACATTGTATCCCAGGGGTACAAATTTTACTTCCACTCGCTGCCAACCCAAAGAGGGTTCCCAGACCTTCCTCCAAACTAGTGGGCAGAGGCACAAAACAAAGTCCTATCTCTGCTCTCCATCAGAGATATTCAGCCGGTTCCAGTGGAACAAATAGGTCAAGGATTCTATTCCAGACATTTCCTGGTGCCCAGAAAAGAGGGCTCTTGGTGCCCTATCCTGGATCTTTCAATTCTCAACACCTTCCTGGTGGTACCAAAATTCAAAATGCTTACTCTGCAACAGCTTCTACGTATGTTAGCCAAGGATTCCTGGTTAGTCACCCTAGACTAAAAAGAAGCCTATCTGCACATCCCTATAAGGGAGTCATGCAGGAAATATCTACGTTTCAGGGCCGGATCTTTGCATTATCAGTTCTCTGCACTTCCCTTTGGCTTATCCACTGTGCCCAGAGTATTCACAAAATGCCTGGCTCCAGCCATTGCATACTGCAGGCAGAGAAATATCCAAATTTACCCCTACTTGGACGACTGCCTGATTCAGGCGGACAGTCAGGAATTGCTGTTGCAGCACCTGACATTTGTGAAAAACCTTCTCACTTCCCTGGGGTACACCATCAACGAAAAGAAATCCAAACTTGTACCCAGTCAAAAGATTGTATTCCTGGGAGCAAGCTTGAACACATCATCCCAGATGGCATTCCTCACTTCAGAAAAACAAGTCTATCGGACAGCCTACTTCAAACAAATGGCCACCAGAGCCCAGCTATCTACAAGGAAAATACTGCAGGCCCTAGGGTTCATGGCCTCATGTATACTGCTAATTCCATATGAAGACTGCATATGACGAAACTTCAGTGGTACTTAAAAAGTCTTTGGTGCCAACATTCTCAGGACCTGGAAACGGTCATTCCTATCATACCCTGTCTAAGGACAGAGTTCCTTTGGTGGGGAGAAGCATGCAACCACAACAAATGAGTGCCCTTTATTCAACCCCACGCCACCCGGATCCTAACCACAGACACATCAGACTATGCCTGGGGAGCACACATGAATGGAAAATGCATTCAGGGCCACTGGAGCCTAAGTCAAATTCATCTACACATCAACCAAAAAGAGATGCTAGCTGTGCAGAACACCCTGACAGTTTTCAGATCCCTACTCTTTCCAGGGCAGCTTCTAATAAAAAACAGAAAACACCACAGTTGTGGTATATCAGCAAGCAAGGGGGAACCCATTCCTACCCACTCTGCAGGTTAGCCATGGCTCTGTGGAACACAGCCTTGGACATGCAACTCCATCTGCAAGCTCAATTCCTGCTAGGCAAACAAAATTCACTGGCAGACGACAAGTAGAAATCTCCTAGACCCACACGAGTGGCAGTTACAGCCCAACACCTTCAACCTTCTGATTCAGAAATGAGGGACCCCAGAGGTGGACCTTTTTGCCTCCCCCTACAACCACCAGCTCAGCAGATTCTGTACCAAGAACCCTCACAGCAAGGCCTGGAAAGTGGATGCCCTATCCTTTCAGTGGGTAAATCTCTCAATTTATGCATTCCCACCAATGCCCTTTCTCCTAAGAGTATTACTCAAAATAAGACAGGACAGACCGAGGACAATTCTGATTGCCCTGGACTGGCCACTCCAGCACTGGTACCCACTCCTGTGCAGCCTGACATCGGTGTCACCATGGCACCTACATCAGAACCCTACCCTGCTCTCTCAGCAGGAGGGGCAGATTTTGTATCCACAACTGCAGACACTAAATCTTGCAGCCTGGCTTATCCCTTGAATCCTATCCCAGCAGCTCTAAGCAAACAGGTGCTGGACGTCATTCTTGAAGCCAGAAGACCCAGTACAAGGAAATCCTATGTGGATAAGTGGAAAGCTACTGCTCCTGGAGTCTGTCTAAAGGAGAGGACACAACTCTGCCCTTCCCTGCCTTTAATTCATGGATTACTTAGCAGATCTACTCTACAAAGGCCTGTCCTTCTCTTCCATTAAGATACATGCCTCAACCATTTTGGCTCATTACAACACTGAGCCCACCTCTCTTTTTCGCACCATCAAACAGTTCCTGAGAGGAGCAAACAACTTAAGACCACCAAGGAGAGCACCCACCCCTGCTTGGGACCTTAACTTTGTACTGGAAAAGCTCACACTTCCACCCTTTGAGCCTGCAGCGTCAGCAGACTTAAAATTCCTCTCTTGCAAAACAGCAAAAACAGCATTGCTTCCAGCCATCACTTCAGCTAGAAGAGTGTCTGAACTGCAAGCACTTATGGCTGTGGAACCTTTCATTATTTTCCATGCTGACAGGGTCTTTCTCAGGACAAAACCTTCCTTTATGCCTAAAGTGGTGTCCAGTGTGGCTCTCAATCAAGCCATACATTTGCCAACCTTTTTTCCTAATCCTCAAAATAAAGGGGAAAGGATCCTGCACTCCTTGGACGTGCACAGACAGCTCAGGTTTTACCTGGATGGGACTAAACCCTTCAGAAAATCAGATCAGTTACTAGTCAGTTTTGCAACAGGGGCAGAGGGCAAGGCCATTTCTAAGCAAGCAATATCTAAATGGATAGCACATTGCATCAGTTTCTGCTACAAGCACCATGGGAAACCAACCCCGCAGGGGGTCAGAACACATTCCACTAGGGCAACAGCTACCTCTGCAGCATTTCTCAGGGGAGTCCATACCAGGGACATCCTGGAAGCTGCTACCTGGAGTTCAGTACACACTTTCACCAAGCACTACCATTTGCCTATCTTCTCCAAATCCAGGGCAGGCTTTCCAACAGCAGTCCTGCAGGGCATTCTAGCCAGCCCTAACTCTTCTTGACTGCCTCCACCCTTCTTCAGCTTTGGGAATCCACCCAAGTGTGATGACTGCAACAGTGAAACACGAAGAACATAGTACAGTTTTGTACACTTACCATAAATGTAGATGTTAGAGTGTCTTCACTGTTGCAGTCCTAGTTTCTCTCCCTCCAACCCCCTGGTTTCTCTCTCTCTATAATCTCTCTATGCCTTTTACTCCCACCTTTCAGGGGTATTGGTATTTACTTTTTACTGGTGGTGTTTTCCTCCACCATAACTTAGCTCCTTATTGGGGGGCTCCTGACATTTGGGGCAAGAAAAACTGATGTAATGGCATCGGCTGCCTGTTTTTATACCACTGACGACCTGACGTCAGTCCTGAAGCGACAGCAACTGACGCAGAAATACTAAGCCTCTGGTATTCGGGCCGACTATGGGCTACCCCTGGCAGGGTAACGCAAGTGTGATGACTGCAACAGTGAATACACTTGAACATCTACACAACTGTACTTTCCTTAGCTCTCTGAACCGATTCCTTCTTCTGCACCAGTCACTTTAGCACCTTCGGCATCAAATCTAACACCAGTAACAGCAGTGACTCCTGCACTAGCACCACCGTTGGCACTGGCTTCTTTAGTTTCCATGTCGGTGCTGACATATCCTTCTGCACCACAACAGGTCACACCCCCCTTCAGTGCTGAAAATTGATCCTCTGGATACACTCCGGAGGAAGTATTCCCCTTCCATTGACCCCATGTTCATCGTGTTACCCTGCTGCAGTCATCACACTTGGGTTATCCTGTCATCAGGCGGTCCCGCAGTCGGCCTGAATTCCAAAGTCTTGGTCCGGCGTCGGTTGCTGTTGCTTCTTCCCTGACGTCTGTGCGCCAGGGGTATATAGGAGGCATTCAACACCATTTTCTTCAGTCTTTCTTGCCGAGCGGTACCTGAAGCAGTTCGCAAGTGCCGGTCGGCCGACTCCTGAGATTTTCAAAGTCGAATTTCAGATCCGAAGTCTTCAATAAAGCAAAGTACCCCGTTGGGGAAACTTTTCTTGCCTCAGACCGATGTCAGAAAAAGTTAACAATTGTATTTCTTGTGGGAAGCAAATACCTCAAAAGGATTTTCATTCTTATTGTATACCTTGCCTAGGCCCAGACCACGCCGTCACTGGTTGTCGCTTTTGTGCTAGGTTCAATAAGCGAACTATAAAACGACGCTTTGATTTCGCACGACACTACTTCAGTAGAAAATTTAATTACACTATGCCATTGGAGCAACCGACTACCGGCGTGCACAAAAAACACAAAGATAAGGACAGGCAGCCTAGATCCAAGCCAGTCTCCGAGTTCTCGGCTGGGCCGGTCGCCGGTTCACCGGTTTTCAGTGAGGCGCCTATGCAGCTGCTGGCTACTGCAGAATTCTCTGGCGGAGAGTTCTAGGCCGACGCAGCCATTTTCTTTAGGCCCTACCGACGACATTGCAGAAAGAGAAGCCAGTGCTGCAGAAACACCTTTGGTTTCTGAAGGTGTCTTCAGACCGATGACGCTCACCATAAAACCGTATCCTAAGCGTAAGACTCCTCTTAAACCAAAAAAGACTGCACTTCAGTCTCCAGTTCAAGGTCCTATGCCTAAGAAACAGATGCTTAAAATGGCTGAAGATTTGATCTCTTTAATCAGGGGTTCCCAACCCCCACCCGACAAAAGGCCTAGACAAGAGGAAGATTATGCCTCCTCTGATCAAGTGTCTATTTCCTCAGGCTCCTCTGAGGAACAAAATTACTCCTTTCCCCCTTATGAAGATTCTGTTGCTGAGGATTCCATTCCCTCAGCTTCTCCCCCTGAAGACTATTCCTTTGGGGAAACCTTACATACCATGAGGGAATATTTCCACTGGGAAGGTCAGGACTACTCCGACTCAAAGAAAAGGCTCAGAGAGTTTCTTTTACTCTCCCAGCACAGACCACTTGCTTTCCCCCCAGTTTTAGACATTGTGGATGATGTTTACTTAGAATCTAGTCTAAATCCAGATTCTCTGCCTCCTGCTCCAGCCAAACCAGATAGATATTAGAGTGCCTGACTCCCACAAATTCCTTTACAAAAGCCCTGTTGCTGACCCAGAGACTATCTCCCAGGGTCCCAAAGGGGCTAAGGCTTCTATGGCTAAAAATCCGGTACCCTATGAAAGGGACTCCAGAGCACTAGACAGGTGGGGGAAGTAGGTTTACACCTCAGCCACTCTAGCTATGAGAGCACTAAATTTTCGATTTCACATGCTTAAATACCAGCAATTCCTAATGTCTCAAATAAAACAAAAGATGAGCACACACCCTCAACAGTCTGAATTGAAGGAAATGCAGGATCTGTTGCATGCAGCTGAACAGGTGGGCAAACATACTTTACAATGTGGATTTGATTCCTTGGAAGCTTCCTGTAGAGCAGCTGTTACTGGGTCTGTTATACGTAGGCATGCTTGGTTAAAGGAACAAACTCTGCCTGATCATGTTAAAGCAAAGTTACTAGATGCTCCCTTACAGCAGGATGTCCTATTTGGAGTTAAAGCAGAAGAAGTCTTAAAGAAAATGGAGGATAAGGCAAAATCTATGCAGACGGTCAAAGATTTCTTACAGGTTCAGCCCCCACGCTTCAGCAGAAATTGGCCAACAAAAAACTGGTCCTTTCCAGCTAGTGACAGACCACAGAGGGGTAAATACAGACGCCCAAGAGGCAGAGGACAAGCACAAACCCATTACAAACCATGACAATGGGGCACTGCAACACAGAAGGGAGGAGAAGACAGGTCCCAAACTACTAGAAGGCAAGCACAATGACTTAAACCTCAAATTGCCAAGCAAAACTCTCTTGGCAGCTCCCTTGGGAGGAAAATTAGCACACTTTACAGACAACTGGCGCATCGTCACAAAGGACAAATGGGTCCTAGACATTATTTCACAAGGATACAGATTCCATTCCCACACCTTGCCAACAATAAGGGGAATGCCAAACCTGCCATAAAATCAATGGGCAGAGGCGCAAAAAAAAATTACAGCTCTCGTGGACATGAGAGCCATTCAACTGGTACCTACACGGGAGCAAAGCCAAGGATTTTACTCAAGGCTCTTTCTAGTCCCCAGAAAGGACAATGCTTGGAGACCCATTCTGGACCGAGCCATTCAACTGGTACCTACACGGGAGCAAAGCCAAGGATTTTACTCAAGGCTCTTTCTAGTCCCCAGAAAGGACAATGCTTGGAGACCCATTCTGGACCTTTCAATTCTAAACACCTTCTTACAAGTACCCAAATTCAAGATGCTAACACTACAGCAGCTTCTTCCTATGTTGGGCAATAAAGCATGGCTAGTAACGTTGGACCTCAAGGAGGCATACCTGCATGTCCCTATCAGACAAAATTGCAGAAGATACCTCCATTTCATTGCAGGTTCAACCCATTACCAATTCTCTGCACTGCCCTTTGGCTTATCCACTGCGCCCAGGGTCTTCACAAAATGCCTGGCATCAGTAATTGCATACTGCAGACAAAGAGGAATTCAAATATACCCATACCCATTTCTGCGTCATCCTAGCAGAAAGCAAGGACATCCTCCTACAACATCTGGCTTTTGTAAAACGCCTTCTAAGTTGCCTAGGGTACACAGTAAACGAAAAGAAATCAAAACTAGTACCCTCACAAAATATGACATTCCTGGGTGCCAGCTTGAATACAACGGCCCAGATGGCTTATCTGACGCCAGACAAACAACTACAACTGACTCAATACTTCAAAACAATGGCAACAAAGACCCAACTCCCTGCAAGAAAAATTCTGCAGGCCTTGGGCTTCATGGCATCTTGCATACTACTAATACCATTTGCAAAACTGCATATGAGGAAATTACAGTGGTACCTAAAAAGCGTATGGACTCAACACAGCCACAGCTTGGACACAATGATATCTCTCATTCCCTGCCTTCAACAAGAGTTTCTATGGTGGTCACAGGCATGTCACTTCAACAAGGGTCAGCCTTTTGCCTTGCCCCCAGCCCGGCAAACTATGACAACAGATGCATCAGACTATGCCTGGGGGGCACACATGGCAGGACGGTGCGTTCAAGGCATATGGACTGCAGATCAAAGGAATCTGCACATCAATCAAAAAGAAATGCTAGCTGTACAGAATGCCCTGACAGCCTTCAAGGACCTCTTACATCCAGGACAGCTTACAATAAGGACAGACAACACCACAGTAATGTGGTACATAAACAAATAAGGGGTATACACTCCTACCCCCTATGCAGGTAAGTAATGACCTTGTGGAACACAGCACTGGCTTACCAAGTTCAGCTACAAGCTCAATTCCTGCCAGGAAAAAAGAACACATTGGCAGACGACCTAAGCAGAAACATCATGGATCCCCACGAGTGGAAACTGGATCCACAAGTATTTGCAATGATAACTCAAAAATGGGGGCACCAGACATAGACCTGTTTGCCAGCCCCCAAAATTATCAGCTAACAAAATTTTGTACAAGGACATTTCACCATCAAGCTTGGAAAGAGGACGCACTCTCATTCAGCTGGAAAAACCTGACAGTATATGCCTTCCCTCCATTGCCCCTTCTCACAAAGGTGCTGCTGAAAGTCAGGATGGAGAGACCCAGAATGACACTCATAGCCCCAGGCTGGCCACGCCAGCACTGGTACCCACTACTAAGGAATATGACCCAGGGCCCACCTTGGATTTTATCACAAATTACTCATTTGCTCACACAGCAAAACAGTCAGATTCTACACAGCCAGCTCAAAACCTTAAATTTGGCTGCATGGCAAATCACTTAAGCAACCAGCCAGCTCCTCTTCCTCAAGCTGTTATGGATATTGTTCTGGAAGCCAGGAGGCCCAGCACCAGGAAGGCCTACTCGGACAAATGGAAAAGGTTTTGCACCTGGAACCAAGCTAAAGGCCAAAATACCCTTCAGCCACACCTACCTCAGATTCTACAATATTTAACTGAGATGTTACACAAAGGACTTCCTTTTTCATCTATTAAAATCCACGCCTCAGCTATTTCAGCCCAGTACAACACGGATCCTCCCTTATTTTCACATCCGCTTCTAAGGCAGTTTCTCAGAGGGGCCAAAAACATTAGGCCCCCCAGGAGAGCACCTACACCAACCTGGGACATCAATTTTGTTCTGGAAAAATTTACACTACCTCCTTTTGAACCAGCTTTCTCAGCTGACTTAAAGTTTATATCATGGAAGACTGCCCTGCTGCTAGCAATAACTTCAGCCAGAAGAGTCTCAGAGCTTCAGGCACTAATGGCAGTAGAGCCTTTCCTCATTTTTCATCAAGACAGAGTTTCTCTATGAACTAACCCCTCCTTTATGCCTAAGGTGGTGTCCAGTGTGGCTCTAAATCAAACTATCCATTTACCCACCTTCTTTCCAAATCCACAGAACAAAGGAGAAAGACTCCTGCACTCCTTGGACATTCACAGGCAACTACGTTACTACTTGGATAAAACTAAGTTTTTCAGAAAATCTGATCAGCTCTTTGTATCCTATGCTGCAGCTTCACAAGGAAAGGCTATATCAAAACAGACCATTTCCAAATGGATAGGACATTGCATTCATTTTTGGTACACCCACCATGGAAAACCAGTTCCTGCTAGCATAAGGCCCCACTCTACCAGGGCAGCAGCTACATCTACAGCCTTCCTCAGGGGGTGCCAACCAAGGATATTTTGGAAGCTGCAACTTGGAGTTCAGTACACACCTTCACCAAACACTATCACTTACCACTTTACTCTAAGACTAGAGCTGGCTTCGCCACTGCAGTTCTGCAGGGCCTTCTAGCCTCCTCTAACCCTGTTTGACTCCACCTCCCATCCTTAGCTTTGGGATTCTGCCAAAGTGTGATGACTGCAGCAGGGTAACACAATGAACATAGTACAGTTTTGTACCTACCATAAATGTAGATGTTCGAGTGTATACCCTGCTGCAGTCCAGGTTACCCTCCCTCCATTCCCTCTGACCTAACTAACTAAAACCTTTCAATGCCTTAAAATCTGATACTACCTTTTTGGTGTATTTGCTTATAGCTGGAGGGATGTTTTGTTTGTGCTAAAATTTTATGATTGGTACTATCTACTGACCACCATTTTGGGGGGGGGGGGGCACCTGACATCTGGGGCAAGAAAAACTGAAGAAAATGTCGTTGGATGCCTCCTATATACCCCTGGCGCACTGACATCAGGGAAGAAGCGACAGCAACCGACGCCGGGCCAAGACTTTGGAATTCAGGCCGACTGTGGGACTGCCTGGTGACAGGATAACCCAAGTGTGATGACTGCAGCAGGGCATACACTTGAACATCTACATTTATGGTAGGTACAAAACTGTACTTTCTGTTGTCAACTTCCCAGTCCATTTCTAGAAAGGCCAGAGTCTCCCTCTAGATTGTCTGTACGCTTCTCCAGAAATCTCACAGAAGTCGATGTGGTGAGGTTGATGGACCAGCTTTTCACAGCGAGGGGTCTTTCTTCTTCTTCCCAAACCCCTCTCCCTCTGGGAGCGAGGAAGATCTCTGTCAGGTTATTCCTCCTCTGTCCTATGCAGAGGCTTTAGAGCTCCCCACTTCAACTACCTAGGTTCCTATTGCTCCAGCACCAACAGCCCCCTTGTCTTCGGTTCCGGACTTGGCTCTGATTTCTTCAGTTCATTCGGAACTGATGGAGTCCCAAGATTGTGACTCTGCTGTTGGGCCCAAGAGGTTTGAGTTGACTCCTGTATTTTATATGAAGTCATCCTTTCTTCTTGGGACTCCAGCAGCTGGGGGGGGGTCCTTCCTCGGCTCCGGCCTTGGAGGTGGTTCTCTCGTGGTGGGGTGTGACCCTGGTCCCGAGTTCGTCTTTCTCGGTTCCGGGCTGTCATCCCTCCTTGGGGGGGTTGCTTTCCAGGCTATGGAGAGAGCACTGGCCACCACAGGTTATCAGGTGGCTCCTGCAGTATCAGTTTCATCCCCTGACCACTTCTTACTGGGAGCTTCCACCAACCTTTGCACCCAGACAGCGAGCTCTGAGGTAGCATGATATCTCAACCGAGGACCACCCGTCTTCTGAGACCTCCTCAGACATTCCCACTGAGGAGCCTCCTCAGAAGAAAATGTGTAAAAGGAACCACCTGGACTCCCCTGATTGCTTACCTCTGAAAACAGTCGGGGAAAGATTTTCTCTGCATGCAAAAGCCTGGCAGCAGATAACCACAGATGTTTGGGTCCAGAGAATTATTACCAATGGTTATTCTATCCCCTCCATCCTTTATCCAAGATCTCTCCCAAGTCTCTCCGATGTTCCACCCAATCAGAGAGACCAAGCAGCCTTAGAAATCCAAAAGCTGCTAGAAAAAAAAAGTCATCCAAGAAGTCTCACCAGGCCAGATAGGATCCAGATTTTATTCAAGGTTCTTTTTAGCACCAAAAAAGACAGGGAACTGAAGACCTATACTGGATCTCAACATTCTAAACAAATTTATTCAACAGTCCAAATTCCGAATGGTCACTGTTCAATCTATACTGAGGAAAATGATTGGATGTGCTCTACAAACCTTCAAGACGCATACTACCACATAAAAATGGACAAACGTTCCAGAAGGTTTCTCAGCTTTCAGCTAGGAGCCAGTCATTTTCAGTTCAGAGTGCTGCCCTTTGGTCTAACTACAGCCCTCAGGGTGTTCACCAAATGTATGGCCGCAGTGACAGCTCACTTTAGACTGCACAAATTCCAGGTGTTTCCATATCTAGACAAGCTCATCACTGCTCCCACCGGACATCTGCTACTTCAAGCAACAGAGTTCACTTTGCATTTGTTCTTGAGCTTGGGAATTGCCGTCAATCAAACCAAATCTCAGCTAAGTTCTTCTCAAGATTTAGAATTCAAAGGAGCTTGTCTGAGCACCATTTCTTGTGTAGCCTGTCTTCCCAAGCCTAGATTACAGAAGTTAAAACCCAAGTACATCCTATTCTTTACAAAAAACAAAGTTCCAACACTTCTGGTCTTTCAAGTGTTGGGATCCATGGCAGCGACCATCACTCAAGTTCCATTAACGAGGTTCCACATGCACCTACTACAATGGCTTCTAGCATCACAGTGGTCTATTCTAACTCATCCAATGAGCTACCCCATATTAATCACCAGCCACTGCAAAAAAGACCTATCCTGGTGGATGGAATCCGAGGAAATCCTGTTAGGCCATCCTTTTGTCCCCCCTCAACCCAAGGCCATAGTGACCATGGATGTGGTCCAGATGGGATGGAGGGGGTATTATCTGAGAAGAACAGTCCAAGGCACTTGGTCCCCGATGGAGGCCAATCTGCATATCAATGTCCTGGAGTTGAGGGCAGTGCTTCTAGCATTGCAAGTCTTTCAATCTGTCCTTCCCCTAGAGATCATTGCAGTCCAATCAGACAACATGTCTGTAGTCCGGTACATCAACAAGCAAGGGGCAACCAAGTCCTACTCCCCTGTGTCGAGAGTCCCTGAGAGTGTGGCAATGGGCTGTTTCCTCCAACTGCTTTCTGATAGTAACCCACATCCCAGGAAGTTCAAACGTGATAGCAGACAAACTAAGCTGATGCATTCTACTGCCTCACAAGTGGTCTCTCAATCCTGAGATAACGAGGAGGATTTTTCATCACTGGGGACAGCCTTGCTGTGATCTTTTTGCATCACTCCAAAACAACAAGTGTAGAAGCTACTTTGCCCTGATCCCACTCGGGGGGAGTTACTGAGGGACGCTGATCTCCTCAATTGGACCCCAGGTCTCCTGTATGCCTTCCCCCTTCCTTCTAATCCCACTTTTTCTCAAAGCAGCCAGGTTGAGAAGCAAAGTGATCTGTATTGCACCCTACTGGCTGTGATGGATTTGGTTCCCCTTCCTGTGGCCTCATCTAGTAAACCATCCATGGATTTTGGACCCTGTCTCGCCCTCAGGGACTGGTGCACCCCCAGCCTTCAAAATCTCAAGCTAACAGATTGGTTCCTCCAATTCTGCTCAGTTATGATAACAGTCTTAATCCTTTCTCCTCTCCGGTGGAGAAAGTTCTAGAATTTCTAACCATTCTTTTTGATCAAGGGATATCTGCCTCTACAGTTAAAGTCCAATTGGCTGCCGTTTCTAATTTCCATACTGGTTTTGGGGATCTTCCTCTAATTTCTCATAGACTATGTAAAGTGTTCCTCAAAGGAACTCTGCAGTTGAAGCCTCCATTTAAAGACCCCCCCCTACCCCCATGGGATGTGGCCATTGTTTTCCAGTCTTTGGTGCGTTCCCGTTTTGAACCAGCAGCAAATTTCTTTCTTGGAAAACGCTTCTCCCCATAGCTATAAATTCAGCAAGATGAGTTTTTGAGATGCAGGCCTTATGCTCAAAATCCCCTTACTTACTTTTCCACAAGGATAGAGTTTCACTCAGAACCAATCCATCCTTTCTTCCAAAGGTAGTCTCAGAGTCCAACATTAATCAAACCATAGACTTGCCTGTTTTCTTCCCCAGTTTTTCCAACAAAGGCAAGTATTGCCTACATTTTCTGGATGTTCACAGAAAATTATGTTTCTATCTCAACAGAACTAAAGAATTTAGAAAATCAGAACAGTTGTTTGTTTCCTTCTCTGGCCCAACTTTAGGGAAGCCCATTTCTAAAGTTACCTTCTCAAAATGGCTAAGAGATTGTATTACTTACATATATAATAAAAAGAATCTCAAGTTACCTGCGCCAGTGAGAGTGTATTCCACTAGGTCAATGGCCACTTCAGCTGTTTTCCATTCCAAGGCTTCCATGAACGAAATATGCACAGCAGCAAAGTGGGCTACCCCACATACTTTTATCACTCATTACCAAATTAGATGTGGTCTCGAGGGGAAGAGCTTCCTTTGGTTCTATGGTTCTGAGAAATATCCTTCTCTAGGGCCACTTGGGATCTAAAGTAGCTGGAGACTCTGTCTCAAGAGTCAAGAATAGACGGATTGTCAACATCAGATAAAGAAGTTATGTCTTACCATAACGTTCCATCTGTGTTGTCGATCTTCATCTATTCTTGGCATCCCACCCTCCTGTGAATTCCTGGAGGAGTTAACTTTTGTCCTGGGTGCATTGTTAGGGTTCACCTTGGACATGGCTTCTTCATATTTGCTCATGGTTCTTCTGGCTTTCTATAAGTCTGCAAACTTGATCCGAGGTAAATGGGAGAGGGGCATTGTGGGTAGAGTATTAGCTCAAGAGAGTTTTGACTGATGCAAGCTGTATAACGGCCTGACCATTCCTGAGGATCGGAACTGATACCCAAGAGTCAAGAATAGATGAAGATTGACAACACAGATGGAATGTTATGGTAAGCCATAATTTCTTTATTTTGCTTTATTAAAGTATTTGGTTTATGCCTATAGACATATAGGTGGTTTCGATACTTTTATATATAGGGTTGGGAGGATGGCCTAATGGTTAAGGTGTTTGCCTTGCAAACACAAGGTGCAGGGTTTGAGTCTCACAAGGGATAATTGGCTAGGCTTAAAATGTCGTGCAATGGCAGTTAGCCTAGTACTAATCTATATATATATATATATATATATATATATATATATATATATATATAAATAAGCATTAATTGAGGAGCTCTAAAGTACCCCTTGAAAACAAGTAACCATACCTATACTTATCCCATTTAACTCTTGCCCCACTTCCCTTCCCAAATAAATTTTTTCAGCGCTTTAATTGTCATCTATAACTTTTTTTGTTTTTGCTGATAAAACTGTGACTGATCCGTATGTAACATGTATAAGACTAAGAAGATTAAAAACATTTTCAAGGCTTATTTCTTCCTATCTATATCAATAATTATAATAGCTACAAAGGCATGCGTCTGGAGCATTTCTCCCCAGGCCCCTGCTGAAAATTGACTTTGTTCCAAGTTGGACTTTCTTGGTTAACAAATATTAAGTAAATAAAATACATAAAAATAAATAATCATGAGCTTCCAGTTTCTCAGTTCTTGTATTATCTTGTGTTTAGTTTCTTCTCACATACCCTTATCTTCCCTAACAGAACCCCATATAAGCCATACTCCTAAATACTTAATCTTGTCATGTCTCCAAAAATGTGGGTACTGCTGAACCAATTATTGCGTAGATACACAGTTTATTGATATAGCCTTTGTTTTTCTTCATTTGTTTTCTATTAAAAAAAAAAAACATGAAACTGTCTCAAAATGTTCCATAACACTGAAACTTTCCTTTCTGGGTTTATCAAGTACAAAGTAATACAATCTGCAAATATAGCTAACTGTTTTTGAATACAATGCCAGTTATGTCATTGCATTTGTGAAACCCATATTTTCTTTGCTAGCATCTCTAAATGTAAAGTAGATGATAGTAGGGAAAGAGGCCATCCCTGCCTTTTTCATCTGTTCAAACCCAGCTGGTCAGAGAGGGACCCTTCCACCTTATTTCTTGCCCCTAACACTTCATATAACTTTCTTAGTAACCCTATTAATGATGAACATTAACCCTGTTAATATTCATCATCCACACTGCGTCAGTAGCGTATGGCTCCTGTGCTTGCAGAAACACCTATGCTGGCAGTTTTTCAGAGCTCATAATCCCCTCTTCGACTCTGTATAGGATATTGGCTAAGCCCCTTCTGTTAGGGGAAGCCTAAACCCGTCACAGAAAGTCAGCTATTCACTGTTTTACTGGTAGCTGATTGACTCGCACAGTTAAATCTCCTCATCAGCCTACACTGGTGGATTAGAGCTTCCAGACTCAGGTAAGATCCCTTTGAGAACTTTGCTTCATCTTTATTATTACATACGTTTGATTTCTTTCTGTTTTACTATAGTGTGTGTGTGTGTGAGTGTGTGTGTGTGTGTGTGTGTGTGTGTGTGTGTGTGTGTGTGTGTGTGTGTGTGTGTGTGTGTGTGTGTGTGTGTGTATATATATATATATATATATATATACACACACATATATAGTAACCTCATATGAACCTGTTTACTACACTGTACAGAGTGTAGAATAAAGCTTAGCACAATTTAAACTGTTCCTGTGATATTTTATGCAGTATAGCCCAGTTTGCTTTGTGGGAACAGAATTTATATTTTCTATTATTGCTGCTCTTAATCAGCCCTTATATTATTGTCAATGAATTAGTCTGCCTGGTGTTTTTCCCCCGACTTGATGGATCCTGATATAGCTGCTGTATCCCTCCCTCCATCAAATCCAGTTGCACCTAAAAAGAAAAAAAATCAACAAAAACATGCCTTAACCTACGATTTGTGAATCTATTGTTGACTTAAGCTGGCCTGTAAGCCACTTAGCTTTTTCCCTGTCACCCTCTGGTGTGAAGCCACAACCCTCTATGGTACGTTATCTGGGAGTGTTACAGTACCTGTTTCGGGTACAGGAGATCCAACCCATTTTGGTGCAAGAGAGGTCTGGGGTAAGAGACTGCTTGTCAGGCATGATACTCTTGTCTGCAGATATTTTGTTCTCTAGTGTAGTTTATAGTAAGAAGAAACAGAAACCACACCACAGGACAGGCAGTTAGGTTATTATCTTGTATAGGGCTGATGTGATTTCCTCACCACTGTAGAGACTTAATGATCAAAGGCTAGATTGCTATCTATGTGTGTCCCTAAGTCCCTGACTACTAGGTCAGCTCTAAGGTGTGTTTTGTCAGTATGATGGTTACCAGGTATGGATGACTTCCCAAAGGATACTATTATTCATTTCTTGGCATTTAGTTTTAGTCCATGGCACTGACACCAGTTGTTTGTCTGTGTCAGCCCCTCCTGGAGAACATTTGTGTCAGTGTATGATTAAGTGACAGCTCCTAATTTGCAATCATCTGCAAATTTAATCAGCCGGAGACCACTAACATTGGCATTGACTTCTGAGAAGTAAATGCCAAATATTCTGAAGAAGTCTTGCTATTGTTTGAGACAAAAGCGCTAAAAATAAATCTGGAAAACGTATCCTTGCTTCTGTGTGGCGTTTTTGTGGTTTTAAAATAGTTCTTGAATATTCCAGGTTTAGCTGGGGGGTCCAGGTTATATTTTTACTTCAATGAAGACCATTTTGTGGTTTGACCTTACTAGGGAAGGCATTACAGTAGGTGGTGTGCAGCAGTCTGCCATATTAGTGAGGACCAGATCCAGTATGGTTGTATCCCTGGTTGGTGTATCTGATCTAGGGAGTTTGTGTTTGCAGAATCCAGGAATCTCTGTGCATGTACGTTTGGTGTCGTATAGGATTCCCAGTTAATAGAGGGCTAATTAAAGTCACCCATGAATACGGTATTGGATTGGATGGTTAGTGTTTTTAATAAGTTTAAATACATGGTGTGGGTTTCTTTGGTCATAGAGGGGGACCTGTAGCTTGCAAGGAAGTGGTACTGGATTTTACCTATGGTGATTTGAACGTGGATCAGCTCAAGTGCATTGTCCTGTTTGACCAACCTTGAAGTATATTTATTTTTGTTGTAAATAGAGACACTTCAACCTTTATTCCCTACCTGTGAAGTAGCTGGCCTAAATGTGTGGAAGGCATTATAACCTTGCAATGTTGGTGTGCTTTCTCTGGCTTTAAACCATGTGTCAGTGACCGCACAGATATCAGCATTCTCTAGTGTAAAGAGACCTTCTAGGGAGTGGAGTTTTTTGTTTAGACTCCTGGCATTGAGCAGTAATACCTTTAGATTTTCTTGGTTTTGATTTACTGTGTCAGACGTACTTTCAGTTTGGCATTGCCTAAAAAAGACACTGTGGGGGGTTGACAATGTTTTAGCTAATATTCAAAAGCCTAGAGGGGAAAGGTGCAGACCATCCCTGGCAAAGCAGCATGGTCTGTTGACCATCTCCTTCCATGCTAACAAATATTGCATCCCCTTAGAATGACACCAGAAACTAAGCCAATTATTAAAGTCCATCATCTTTTGTTCGTATTGTGGCATCATCCTTGGAGAGGGTAAAATGCTGCTCAATGCTAGGCTCATACCAGCCTGAAACACATATTCCAAGAGTTCCATGATGTCTCTCTTCATATAGTCTAGGGAGGTACGTCTCAGGTCATTTACTCCCACATGGACTATGACTGAGTCATATTGGTAATTGTGGTCCAATGACCTGAGTGCATGTGCAATGTGATGGATCCTAGCCCCTGATAAGCAATTGACTGTAACTTTCTGCTTACTCAGCATGGTGAGAGGGACATCAGTGTGTCTCACAAATGAGTCTCCAATGACTAGAATGTTGGATTGTGTGGTGACTTGCCTTATGGGCGTAGAGGTATAGGCTCCATGAGATGTAGCTCTGTGTGTTGATGTGGGTGTTGTTTGGAAAGAGTGCATTTGGGGCTGCCGAGGGTATGTGTTATGTGTAGTTCATCTAGGAGGTCTTTGTGGTTTCGGAAGGTTATGTGCAAGTGCCTCAGCATATGAGGATCTATATGTCTGCTTTGAATTTTGCGTGATGGGTGCATCATGTGTACTACTGACAACCTTATTGACATTAGGATTACTTTTATGTGAGAGCTTTGCCTCCAGTGACATTGTGTAAAAACATCTCTCACATATATCAGTTTGTTTATAGGTTCATAGGTTGGTACTAGGCTATCGGCCCTAAGGCCTATGCAAGCCTAGCCATAAAAATTCCCTGGAAATTTTTTCCCACAATATTTACTTCTCTGGGGACCCTTTGTAGCAGGCCGACTGACATGATCCTCGGGGTGAATTTCCTATCTCCCATCCAATCATCAAGGTTCCTTTTGAAGAGGGCCAATAAAGCACTCTGCTTGACATGTATGGACAGTCTATTCCAGAGTATGGGGAGTCTCTGGGTCAGGAACCTATCCCTCCAGCATGTTTTGTTCATTGTGATGAGGTATAGATCCCTGGAGCGTGTGGCTCTGAGGGATTGGGATTTCTTTAAGTGGAGCATGTCCAACAGCTCAGGTTTTGACATGGCCTTGTATGTTAAGCAGAGATTGCCTCTGAGTAGACGATATGCCACAGAGTATAGCTGGAGTTTTTTTAGACGGTCAGCATATGGCACCTGCTTTAGGCCTGTAATTCTTTTAGTGAGGAATTTCTGTGGCCTTTCCAGCTGTTGCAGATGTCTTGTGAGGTACATACCAAATGGGGCATTATACTCTATAATGGATCTAATGAGGGATGAGTACAGTGGGACAATGACCTCCTTTTTTCTGGATGAAAAGCCCTTAGTGATGAGGTGTGCCACATAAAAGGATTTCCTGACTGTTGTGGTGATGTGGTTATCGAAAGTGAGACCACTGTCCACTTGTGTCCCCAAGTCTCTCATCCCACTTTCGATGTTTAGTGTCCTGCCACCTATGTGGTAGTTCATGGGTACATGTTTTTTTCCAAAGGGGATAACTATACATTTCTTGGCATTAAGCTTGAGCCCATGGCTCTGGCACCAGGCATCTGTTTCTGTAAGGCCCTTTTGTAGAATATCCACATCATTTGGGGATTCAATAATGGCTCCCAGTTTGCAGTCATCTGCAAACTTTGTTATCCAGAGTCCCTTAGTGTTGGCCTGTACTTCAGAGAAGTAGATGCCAAACAAGAGTGGTCCCAGGACTGAACCCTGAGGTACTCCACTTGTCACTTGTCTGGAGCTGGATTTGGAGTCAGCTACTTTTACAGTCTGGGTTCTGTCAGTGAGCCAGTTGGCAACCCATCGAGTGACGTAGGGATTTATGCCCAGCTTAGTAAGTTTATCTATGATTCCAGAGTGGGGGATGGTGTCAAAGGCCTTGGCGAGGTCCAGATAGGCTGTGTGGGATGCCTTACCCTCATCCACAACTCTGGAGACAGATTCGAAGAAGTCAGTCAGATTCAGGAGACAAGATTGGCCCTTCACAAACCCAAACTGGGTGGGGTCCAGTGTTTGAAGGTTGCCAATGTCTTTGTTTATAAGTTCCATGATAATGCGTTCCATGCCCTTGCAGATCAGGCTTGTCAGACTGTTGGGATGGTAGTTCCCGGGATCCAAGGCGGATCCTCCCTTGTGGAGCGGGATAATTGTAGCTGTGCGTCACTCAGTGGGCATGAAGCCTGAGGTGAGGCTATGATTAAACATGACACTTAGGTGGGGTGCCAGTTTATTTTGTAGCTCATATAGTACACAGCCTGGGATGTCATCTGGTCCCATGGATGCTGTATTCTTAGTTTTGGAGAGTGCTGTTTCTACCTGTGTGGCTGTGATTATCGGAATTTGGCAATCTTTTGGTATTGAGACAGGCCCTTTAGGGGGTGAGAGGAGGTGAAGTTGGCACTAAATCGATCTGCCAGGATATTGGCAATATCCTTGAGATCAGTATATTTAATGCCATTCTGTTGTAGCTCAGAGCAGATCTGAGCATTGCCATTTAGATTCTTGACATAACTATAGAATGCCTTGTGGTTGTCTTTGGAATCTTTGGCAATTTTATTTTCGTAACTAGCTTTTGAGGATTTTATGAGGGATCTCAGCTTCTTACTGAGGCTGGTGAAGGATATTTTGCATCCTGGGATTTTCCTCTTTTCTGCAGCAGTTTCTTCCTTCTGTTGTATAGTTTGTTTATAGCAGGGGACCACCAGATTGGCTTCTTTTTTTGGAGAAGAGCGTCTTGGTTCTATTTGGGATGGCACGATTCATGCACGAGTGGATGTGCTCGTACAGTGCCTTAGTGTAGGATTCTGCAGTCGAACTTCCAGATCCCATCTGCGTGGGTGTTGTGAAGTTTGTCACTTCTGACTTCAGTAGCATGAAGTTGGCTTTGGAGAAGTTTTTTAAGGAGGTTTCCTTACTGGGGGTAGGGGTGGGATGTGGATGTCAAGGGTGATTTGCTTATGGTCAGACCTGACCAATGAGGGGGTGACCACTGGTGTGGAGCATCTATCTCCCATGTTGGTAATGACCAGGTCTAGGATATTGGAGCCCCTGATGGGGCAATGGATTAGTTGATCCAGGGCATTGGAATTTATGAATTCCAAGAACCGTTGGGAAAAGGAGTTGGTACCTAAGTAGTTTTCCCAATTAATGGCAGAGTAGTTGAAATCACCCAGTATTAGGGCGTTTGGTTGTATCTTAATATTTTCCAGTATGTTTAGGAAGGTGTAGTGAGACTCTTTGAGTATGGTGGGGGATCTGTAACAAGCTATAATTTGGATTGCAGTCTTACCTAGTGTTAGTTGCACCTGGAGAATTTCAGATGCATTGTGTTGGGCAGCTAGCCTGGAGGTGTGAATATCCTTGGTGAATATGGACACTCCTCCACCTTTAGTGTTTTGGTCTTGGTTTTGTGGCCGAAAAGTGTGGTAAGAATTGTAGCCTGGTATTGCAGGGGTGCTCTCTGGAGCCTTGAACCAGGTCGCAGTCACTGCACAGATGTCGATGTTCTCCATTTTCAGGAGTGCCTCGAGAGAGTGCATTTTGAGGTTTAGACTTCTAGCATTGAGTAGCATTACCTTCAGATTTTGCATGCTTGTATCTGTTACGGTGGTGGTTTTATCCTTTGAACCTTGCCTAAAAAAGGCACTATAGGGGTGGCAAGAGCTTTAGCCAGTAACCTGAGTCCCAGGGGTGACAGGTGCAGACCATCTCTGGCAAAGCATCGTGGTTTGTCGATCATGTCTTCCCATTAACTGGTTGAATTAACTGGTTGTCAGTAAACATAAGGCAATTTCTACATTGTCTCAGGATGCCCATATCCACCAAGCCAGTAACGGAGACAGTAGGAAAGTTCATACCTATGGCAACAGACCCTTTTTTATTGATTAGATAGTTGGAGTGAGAATATCATTCACTGTCAGGAGTATTGGGTTTGCAGCTATGTGGACAGTGCTTGTCACTGCAAACTAGTCATGTATGCAACTAGGTATTGGAGAAGTTTCAATTGTGCTTATACTGGAAAAATGTCACTTAAGGTGTCTGAGTCTGTATACAGCACTGCCAAACACTTGAAGGGAAACTAATATGTAGACCTAGAAAATTTAAGGATGAAGTGTTTAGGTAGATATTCTGAAGTTAGAAACAAGTCAAGCAGTACTTGCTTGTCAAGAATGATGAAAACAGGGGAGTCACGTGAATGGGTATTGCGTGGCTGCTACTAATGTTGGTCTCACCACAGCTTCACTTTGTTGGGATGCAATGCCCCTTTGCTTCTTCTCTCACCAGAAGCAAAATGTTAGCACCAGTCCCAAGAAGAGAAGCAGGCCACAGCCTATTTAGTGATCTGCAGTCTTGTCCTAGATGATGCAAGGGTCTGTAGGCTTCTAGCCTTCTCTGGTAAATGCTTCGAATAGCAACCAGACCAAATAGGTACGTTAAGCACAGACACTCACTCTCCAACCAGAAACAGTCGAGAATCAATGCACTCTGCTCCTTCTCTTACCAGGATCAGAATATAAGCACAGATTCCAAGCTGTCACCTATAAAGCAGTTATTAGGCTTTCTGGTGTTCAGCAGTCTCCAGGAAATAATGTCCCTGTGCTCCTGAGAAAACGGAAGCACTAATCCCAAGATGACTACTGAGAGGCAGAATGTGGGCTCTCCAACAACTGGTGGTTTTGCAAGGTAAGATGAAAAAAATAGTTTATCCTCAACACTGCAGTGTGCATTAAGCAGTTAGATATGAAAATGGGAAACTTAAGTTTTAGCTGTCTAGTTTTAGTGGAGAACCACTATTTTTAAAAGAGCAAGATAAAAGGGGGTGGGCACTTTTGTATTCTGGTATTATGGAATACAGTAGGAAGGCCAATAAATTTAAATAGTTGAAGGGGAGTGATTTCACAGAATGATAATTTTGTGCTTACTCACCAGCCAGTGAAAGGAGAGAGGGAACAAGATATATTCAAATTAACCTAAGGGGCAGGCAACTAGAAAAGCAGTGCGTTTAAGAATGTAACAGTAACAGGGTAGGAAAAATTCTAATTCTGTCTGACTCACAAAAGAGCTGTGGTCTCTTTTTCAAGTCTGAATATGCAGTTGAAAGCAGAGTATAAGTAAAACACAGTGTAAAGAAAACAAATCACAGTATACAAAATAGGAAAAGGCAATAAAGTAATACAAAATACAAGAAATAAAAAGCAAACTAACCTTTCCTTCACAGCAAGCTGTGGCAGAGTCTGGGTGAGCCTTTCCAGCAAAGCTGTGAAATAAAAAACAAAATTGAGATAAATAATACCACCACTTCGTGACAACCTCTCCCAAAGTAAAATTGAACAAACAATAAAAAAGCTGGC